>NC_140944.1:62395681-62718181 GCF_014529385.1 Adiantum capillus-veneris | reverse complement strand
GTGTGTGTGTGTGTGTGTGTGTGTGTGTGTGTGTGTGTGTGTGTGAGAGAGAGAGAGAGAGAGAGATTTTCCTTGAACCAACCAACCCTGCAATGAATTAAATAATTATACAATGGGGGCTATGCAATCGAGGCGGAATTCACAACTATGATCATTACTTTAAAGTTGTATATGTCATCCTTTATTAATTGGATTAGGGTGATGGAATGAGAGATATGATAGTTTATATGCAAGACGAGGATTGATCACTCTTTTACCCTATCTAACCATTTTCCTCTTTAGCCTTTGATTTCTTTTGATGCATCTCTTGATAATTCTCCTTCACCTCAAAAATAGTTATATCATGTCATTAATGCATATCTTTTGCATGAAGCCTTCCAAAATATGGTTCCAGCAGTGATTTCTCCTATTATCTCTCAGATGTCTATAGATCTAGATGTGGCTTGGTTTTGTTTTATTATGCATATATAGGCAGTCATCCATGATTAAAGTACATGGTACATGCAATGGCAAGAAGCAAGATGCAAGAAGATAACACCATCTGTCACCAATTATAAATCCTTGCAAATTCCTAATTCTTACTTCTTCTAAGTAAGAGACTTCTTGAGAGATACCCCTCCCCGGGGTCTATGCACAAAATATACAATTTATACCTTTGTCCAATTTTCAATATACATCAGAGTTGCGGAAGCGTTTGCATAGGGGAGGAGCTCTCAGTGCCCGACCAAGCATGGAGTTTAGGCCATGAGCCGGACTGCATCCAAAGGCACCTAGCAGCTAGTGCTATCTCTGAATGGGTGTTATGAATGAAAGCGTACTCAAGAAAAATATAATATTGTGGAGGGTGAATATATGTGTACACCACGTTGCGGGAAGAGAGAGAGAGAGAGAGAGAGAGAGAGAGAGAGAGAGAGAATATACTGGAGGGTGAAATAGAGTGCACAGAGATGTGAGAGAATGACAACAGAGAATCTTTAAATTCCCCATCTAAATGAAACAGGCAACCATGTATTAATGCAATGAAGAAATCTGGGTATACCATAACATCAAAAAGTTTATGACAAAATAACCAGTAGAGCACCGAACCCTGTGTAGGGATCAACCATTCCACCTATCCACATCCGCTCTACTATGAACAGAGAGAATTTCACTTTTTCGGGAGCGAGCCAGAACACCTCCAACCTACGTGAGCCAGACATAAGCTGAGGCCTCTTCACCTCCCTCCATAAACCCGAGCTCTGAAAGGATCCCAAGTACCAGTAAGTGGTAGGGTATCAACACCAACCATACCAGTTTAGGCGCCACGCCTCTTTGGTACCTAGCACAGGGTGTTTAGGCAAAGCCAAGGCAAAATCCTCAACGCGTTATCCGTGTAGGTCATTCAACCCCCGACGCACTAAAAGTGTAGATGAGCATAACAAAAAGAAGAAGACCTAGGCAGCACCCCCGATCTAGCAAAGCCCAAGGTCAACGACCCTTTAGTCTAAGGCTAAGTTATGTAGGTGATCCTAGTCTTGTAGCGACACTGTCATGAGAAACATAACACATGAGTCCAATCACAATAGCACTTTCCATATGCACAAACAATCTTTTCCAAGCAGTTAGACTGTACAGGGTCTCTACCCTTACACGTCTATCATAAACCATCTAGATCAATTCATGATCTAATCTCGAAACCATAAACCATAATCCAACCAGGCACAATCAATCCTGCATAACCACTTTAGAACATAATATGGCTGCAAAACTTTCGGCAGCATAACCATATTCAAGGAAAAGAACCAAGAGCCACAGTAGCTTTCACCATAAAATCATAACCATAATCCATGAGGGAATCTCAACCCTTAAACCACAATCACATTCACAGTGAGCCAACTCTCACACTTGGAGTTTGAGATATCCCTTGCACTCGATCGGAGTCCATACACATATGATCCTTAAGACATGAGTCTTAAAAAGAGTCCAACTAACAACTAATCATGATATAAAAATCCAATATTGACAACATCCAACCATGAAAAGTTGATGCATCACATCTGTACTTCATCTCTCTAGCACATGGAGCTAGTTTTGGCCTAGAAAGGTGGAAAGCAATCATAACCATGCATATGAGACATTCACATCAATCCTTAAGGTTCTACACACCATATGATAACATTCCATCACCATAAACATGATGCAAAACAGTTCCGTCAACCATAAACCATAACTTCACACATATGCAAAAAATAACTTTTTGACATTTTCGAGAGCAAGCATAACATGCAAATGAAAGTATTTGACCTCAAACCAGTTCATCAAGCGCAGATCCATAATATAGACTAGCACTCTATCACATCACTTTATCCATATGGTACTTACACAACAAACGGTAACCCAAAAAGAAAGCCACTTTAATCATATCTGTATATACGGTTCGGGTTGTCTAACCATATACCCTCACATAAGTTTATGGGCATCTAATAATTAAAATTAATTCACCAAAACAACCATAAATCATACATAAACATCTCGGTTAACTCATGACATCATACGGCACTTCCCTTGGTAGCACCCCTACACGCGTAGATAAAACCAATTATGAAATGATCAATAACTCGCATTCTCAAGGTGATAACGGAGACCTAAATACATTTATCATCAAGTTTCATTAATCTTTTCAATTGGTTGAATGGGTTTGCCCATCCAGTGAATCTATATAGTGGTTCCCCAAGGAGCCTGGAGTAAAAAAATTTGGCTGTGCAGTGGCCAGCAAGCTGTTTTTTGACCATATGTCTTAGCTCGTGCGTGATTTTCACATGACACCAAGAGAGAAAATCTTCTAAATTATGTGTTTTATCTCTGGTATAAGGGGTCCGGGCTTATTCATAATGGTTTCTGAGTTATGACCAAAACAGTGTCCCAACCGCTTCTATGACGTGACACAAAAAGAGCTTTTTATGCACGCATGTGATCATAAACGCATCATAAATCAGCGTGTTAAACATGACAAAATAATCATGGAAAAACTTCATACTTACTCGGGTAAACCATACATGCACTCATATACGAAAAAACAATCCTTGAGAGGGTGACTACTCAGAAAAACGACATAGAGAGAGAGAGAGAGATGATGATGGCTACAGAGTTTAAAGCTTCTCACTGTGCTTTAGAATCGATTAGAGGCTGTCAAAAGACTTCTTTGCTGCAAGAGAGCGGTCATGAGAGCTACATAGAGGTTTTTGACATGAGAGCTTTCGGAGAGCGCGTACACCGTCAAAAGAGAGAGGAGATAGTAAGCAAGTAGAGAGAGAATGTTCTTCTTCTTCTTCTTCTTCTTCTTCTTCTTCTTCTTCTTCTTCTCGTATATGAGAGAGAAGAGCTTATGGAGATGGTGATGAAGAGCTTGCACCACTCCGTATAATAGATATGTATAGCCTTGCGGTAGTAGACGCAACAGACGGCACTAAAAACTGAGGCTTGCAGGTGAATTTATAGGCATTGGGCCAGGCTGGAGTAACCGCCAAGTAGAAATGTAGCGCTAGTTTTTGAGCCAGGAATAGCTGCGAGCTTTTGGGAACTTTGCTAAAAACATGCCTTTGCTTTTGGTGGTCAACTTTCCCACTTACTATCCACTTTTTACAGTAAAATTGGTCAATTGAACAGTATCCGGCCAACTAATGTAACCTTAGCTAGACTATGTTGCACCGTAATGTCCTGACATAATTATGACTTTCTCGTACTGCCTCGGCGTACTTACAGTACGGCTTTTTATAAAAACAATTTTCGTAAAAATTTCGTTTGGTTCTGTTTTTGCTCTGGATGATCATTTTTAAATCCGATGAAGACTAAAATTAATATTTTTATGTCTAGGTTATCATAAAAAGCACATTGCTTTTCAAAAACGCCGAAAAGCACAAAATGCTAAAAATAGCGTAAAAAGCAAAAAAAAAGCAAAATTTTCTAAAATTGAATCACGGGTTCTCCTTCTTGTCCACTGAATAAGAAAGCAGATTCGCTTTTCACCAAAAAGCACTAAAAATCATGAAAAGCTAAAAATAGCGTGAAAAGCACTCAAAAAGCAGATTTTTACAAAATTGTGCATAGCTTCTACGAAACGCGTAGATTAAGGATCCGACCTTGCTTTTTGTAAAAAAAAATGCCTAAAAGCATAAAAAGCATGAAAAAACTAAAAATAACGGATTTTTCCAAAACTGAACCAAACGTCCGTTAACCTACTGGAACATGGAAACGGCATTGCTTTTTACTTTAGAACCTTTCAATACTGTCAATCAAGCATCTTAAATCAAAATTTGACAAAATAGATATTGAAAGCTTTTGAGACCCAAAAATTGGGGATATTACATCCTCCTACACTTGAAAAACTCGAGGTGTCCTCACCTCGATATGAAATCTAAATAATTTAGTGTCAGTACATCATCACGTTCCCAAGTGGCAGAGGATACGTTGACCATTTAACAAGGTGTTCAGTAATGGTCCGATTACATAGAGACTTAGTTCTCCTCTGAAGTATCACTTCAGGATATACTTCAAAAGTTCCATCGGTAGAGGTAGATAATAGCGAATCATCAAGAATGTGTTGCGGATCAGGTACATACTTCTTGAGTAAGCTTACGTGAAAAACATCATGTATTTTTATGTGTGGTGGTAACAAGAGTCTGTAAGCTTGATCATTAACCCACTGTGTGATTACAAAAGGTCCACAATATCTGGTACTTAGCTTCTTAAACTCTTACCCATTGATAAAGAACTACGTTTGGGTTTTACTCTCAGAAATACCATACCTCTTCAAAAGTCTAACAGATCGTTTTGGGTCAACATAACACTTTTGTCTATCTTGAGCAGTCTTAATATCCTGCCGTATAAGAACAGTTTGTAATTGCATTTCATCCAACATTTCCTTGGATGCTTGAACTCGTATGAGAGGGTTTGTCCATTTGAGTGGAGAGATACTCTTGTCCATACAATGCTTGAAAAGAAGACATTCCAATTGAGCGTTGGAATGAGGAATTATACGCAAATTCAACCAATACAAATATCTAGTCCATTTACTCTGCTCATGCATACAATAAGCTCTTAATATGTCCTCGATAATTTGATTTGTTCTTTCTGTCTCTCCGTTAGTTTGAGGGTGATAAGCAGTACTAAAGGCCAATTGGGTTCCTGTAGCTAAGAATAAGGCTTTCCAAAAAATTGAGGTGAACTTCGCATCATGATCAAAAATTATTCGATGAGGTAAACCGTGATACATGAAAACACCTTCCATGAAGACTTGAACGGTATCCTTAGCCGTAAATGTTGTCTTGACTGGAAACAAATGGGTCATTTTTGTAAGCATATCAACAACCACAAAAATAGAGTCATATCCCAGAGATGTAGGAAATCCTGTCATAAAATCCATGGTAACGCATTCCCATTTTATTTGTGGAGCATCAACAATAGGTTCAAGCTTACCGGGGTATCGAACTCGTTCAGCTTTAATACGTTGACATGTTAAACATCTTGTAACATAGTTCAACACATCACGCTTTAGTCTTGGCCAAAAGAAACTCTTCCTTACAATAGAGTAAGTCTTAATGTATCCTGGTTGTCCTGCTATAGGTATACATTAGGAAAAATATGAACCCTTTAGGGGCCCTTTGAGATTAAGGTTAATTAGAGGCCAACCAATAGGAAGAGGGTGATGGACACACTCTATACCCTTAAAAAAGCAGGGGGACAAGGTAGCCTTACACCTCTTAATGGCCTCTTACCTAGTGAGAAGGTAAGGGAGGTGGCTGGGGGGGAGGGGGGACCACTTTGACCTCTTTTCCCCCACTTTTTGGCCCGGATTTGAAAATATATTTAAAAATTCAAATTTAAAAAAAACAAACAAATTTGAAGTTTTTCCTCCTTAAAAGGTCCCAAACCTATTTCATGGTCTAAAAAGTTTTTTTGACCTCCAAAAGTCAAAAAACATACACTAAAAAATCCAAAAAATGGATTTTTTCAAAAAAATTCAAAACATCATTTTTCACCCTTCAAAGTATTTCCAAACCTATTTTATAGCTAAAAAGTAGTTTTCTCTCTCTACAAAACCTTTTCCAAGCTCTCTGTTGCTTCAACAACCACATGCATCTCTCTAGTCCAGTATTATCTCTCTGCTAGCTTTCTCCCATAGTTTCACAGCAAGCTAGCTCCTCTCCCTTCTCTCACCTCCATTACAGCATGAAACAAGATTCTACTCTTCTACTTTCATTCACTCACACTACATGGAAACCTCTACTCCCGAAGGTGGCAAAAGTATGAGCTCACATGACTTACATACCACGACAACAAGAGGTGTGAATAGTGTGTGGGCATTGCAAGGGTTCATCTCCAACATAAAGATAGAATGGTAAGAAAACTACCCTTGTAGCTTACATTCAGAGCTTAACATCATCTCCATCTTTAAGTTTATCATGCTGGAGAGAACAAACCTCTTTATGACTTTCAATTTTAGGCTTCACACCTCTTAACACTGGGTGGTGCTATTTTGTTGATGGCTTTGGTGCACCATCTATAGTTGTGTAGCATGTGATTGAGTCTCACAATGCAAGTAAATTGTGCTATCTATGAAGAGTCATGAAACATTTTTCTTATAATTTATCCTTTGTATAGTTGTCATTAGATTATTAGAATGATATCATTTTGTACTTTATAACTTTGTGCTCACATAATCTATTGTTTACTTACAGAGTCAACTTTTTTCAGAGGACATGAGCAAGCAACCATGTGCAGAGATGGAAATCACTATATTTTTGTTCCGTGAGGATCCTTTCACTACCATGTTAAAGGATTTCGATAAGAATAGTAGAATTTTATAAAATCTTGAACAAATAGGTACTCTCTAGGAGCCCTTAGAAAAGCCATCCATATAGTACTACTATCTTCCCTAATGTCATAGACACACAAATAGTCAAGTGTATATGAATCTCTAGATGAGGAAGACAAATACTTGTAGGAGACGCTTAACAACAACAACATTGTCTTCGTTTGTAATTATTTTCATGAGGCTGGATTTTCCTCTATAAATGCAATATAAATATGTTTTTTTGTTGAATGGTGTCACATTGAGTGAGAGTATTTAATTTAGATTACTGGAGTTTCATAGAGATTTGAGAAATATTGTTGACCTTTGTGGATATTTTGATTTGCGTGTAAGACGTTTCAAGTCTCAAGTCTTAATCACTCCACCATGAAGAAATTCAAACAATATTTTGATTTCAGTTTAATCATTAATGGTTATTCTTATTAAAGTGGATCATAATCTTTGTCAACATGTCATCATTTGGGGATGTTTAATATATATCATTAGCAACGTTTCACAAGTTGAAGAAGCTAAATTCTTGCTTTCCAACATGTTATTGTTTCCATACTAAGCCTATGCCAAGCTTGACTTAGAGAAATGACAACTAGAGATGAAGGTGTCGATGTATAGGGGTGACTTATTATTGATTCGTGTTTCATCATACATATATTGTAAAGCCTTTGAGTTTCCACCTTTTTGAGTAGTGTTGATAAGTTTTTGGTATCAAATCTTCTTAAATATACCTATTCATGAGCTATTGGTAGTTATCTCTTTGGTATTGCTAAAGATGATACCAATAGCTATTACCTTGTGAACTTAACTGTTAAATTGTGGATTTGATTTTTACTATGTTCATTTGGATAGAGAAAGTGTAAACATAAATTATAGATACATGCATTGTTAACATAGAATATATGTACCACTCGAGCTTATGTAAACTGCTAATCAAGAAACCTTTGGTTGGATACTATAACAATAGGGGTCACGTGTGGTTTCAAATACCAAACAAATGGCTTAACCAAAACATTCTCAAGAACACGAGGTGGACACAAGGAAGTAAAAATTGGCTCCTTGTTTGGTCAATTTCTAGTGATGAATGTTTAGTGCACAGGATTTGTGAGGCTTTTGACCTGGGGAGTTCACTAAAGTATATGTAACATAGCACATGTGTTCAACAGAAGGGATGTTATATTCTTGTAAAGTTACAAAAACATTTGTAGATAAAGCCTATAAGGGGTACTTTTAATCCATTCTGGTGAACGCACATGATATAGGAAAATTTTACATAGTGAATGTTTTGGACCTTTGAACACAGAGAAAAGGGGGGAAGGGGGCGGGGGGCTGCTTTGATTACATCAAACACTAGACCTCTATCTCATGGACATGCATTAAGAAAAGCCCATATTTGTCATTATAAGGCCCCAGGGACCCTAAAAAAGAAGGGCCACAAGGCCGCGCAAAATGGCCATTCAGGGACCCTGGATGGCCATTCTGTGCGTCCTTGTGGCCCTTCTTTTTGAGGGTCCCTGGGGCCTTATAATGACAAACACACACCAAGAATAGGGTCAGTGGACACAAGGAAGCAAAAAATGGTTGATGAGCATGATACAAGGTTTAGGTATTGGCCATTGGGGGGGGGGGGGGGAGAGTTTGCTATGAATACATCAAACTGCACACTTCTATCTCATAGCCATTGATAAAAAAAGATTATATTTTTTATTTTAAGGCCCAGGGACCCTCAACAAGAGGAGCCACAAGGGCATGAGAATGGCCATCCAGGCCATAGCAAAATGGGGGGGGGGGGGAGAGAGGAAGCTCTTGCTCTCTGTACATCCAACATAACATCTTTATATCATCCTCATACACAATATTTTTGTAATTTTTTTCCATATAAAAGCCCCCAGGGCCCTCAGTAAGATTGGCCACAAGGGCGCGCAAAATGCCCATCCGAGACTTTTGGATGGGCTTTTTACGCGTCCTTGTGGCCAGTCTTGCTGAGGGCCCTAGGGGTCCTTACAGTGAAAAAAATTGCAAAATTATTGTGTATGAGGATGATACAAGGTTTAGTTTTTTTTTTTTAAGTGTTGAACTTTTGGGCTTCTTTCAACAGCTTCTAGCTTCCAATCAGCTCTGAATCTATCTGGGCTTGTCTCACATGAATTTGTTCATCTCGTCGTGCTCTTCGACCATTGTGTGTTGCAAAAAAATCATATCTTGCTCGGATTCTCCAAAAATCAACGTGCAAGTTGGCAATTTCTAAAAAAATGATGTAAAACAGACATTTCTTACTTTTTCCTTAATCTGCGGGCTCCAACGAGCAATAAAACCATGGAATCTGAAAATACTCAAAGAACCAATGTTTTATATTGTGTTAAGGACTATATTTCCTACATACAAAACTTTCCCAAAATCTCGCCCTAACATCTTCAAAAGTGGCTTCCAAAGAGTGCCCTCGGTCAAAATTTGAAACTGAAGGAAAACAATCAGAATGAACTCCTAAACTGTGTACAAACTTTAAAATAACCAAAATTTTCTTCAAGAAAAAGTTAATGCTAAAAATTTGAAAATTGGACTTCCCACTACGATAGATATCAAAGGGTTCAAAGGAGAGGTATGGTGTCACAAGTGCATGGTAGGAATCTCACCGAGGTTTTTTCCGTCAAGATCTCTTCTACTTTATCATGTCTTCTCGTGTACAATCTTACCAAACAAAAACAATTTACACTTTAAATGACTACAAATCTTATTTAACTTATCAAACAATCTAAAATATGGTAGACCTAGAGTGCTCTTACACATGAACAAACAAAAAAGTCCAAATTTCTTCTCATTAACTTTGATAAACATACATTTGTGAACAACTTCCAATGGGTAGTGTGGTCATAGTTCTTACATCCATTCCATGACATGGTATGCTCATGGGGTGACCTATCACATAAAAATATCTTTGGTGGAGGTTCCCTCATGTTAGGAAACGGTGTGTTGCTGATGAAAAGCTATTGTATTGTCCTACTAGGAATCTCTCCATGTAGTAGAATGTTTTTTGGTGTAGTGGGAGCCACATTGCTTGAGGAGAGCTTTGTGCCATCGTAAAAGCTTCGTGTTATGCCATTTCCTTGAGCCTTCTTGCAAACAACGCCACTCAACTAGCATAGTAAGAGGTCACCTTGTATCATGACGCGTTAGAGACGTGTTCTTTAAACAAAAACATGTATGAATTCAACATTTGCAAGTTGTATAATAAAGACACTTGTTAAGTATATGTTGTACAAATTTTCAAGTATTTCCATCCAATAATCCAAAAATATACATTAGGATGAGATTACCCACCTCTAATAAGCATGGATTTGAAACACCTACGTGCACCTACCGTGCAAGATATAAGAAAGAAGGTTGTTTTAGAGAAAAAGTGGTGAAACTTGACCTCTCTAACTTGCAGCCTTTCACTATTTGTGTACAAAAGCAACCTTTGTGCTAAGCACTACAAAACAAGTAGAGGCAACACTTTACACTTCAAAGTCTGTGATAAGAAGAACACAACCAAAAGTAAGAAGTATATTGTTACTTTTCACCAGGGGGTGTTTTTTTCAAATATGTGATGGTATTGGAAAGCTTCATAATGTACACATCCTTTTCTTGCAATTATTGTTGGAGAGTTTCAACCTCCCTCTTCAAAAAGGAAATACTGTCTTGTAATGCCACTCTTTTGACTTGAAGAGCTTGACATTTGTGCATCCAACAAATGCAAAGATGCACATGCACCCATACACAACCAATTGCAATAGTTTAACAAGCCTACTTCTCCTCTCCCAAGATATTGAAGAACCATCAACATTTGTCTCACCGATGGTACGACATTTCTGGGATGACCTCTATTCACCCTCACGTATGGACTTTGGTGCAAATGTAGTCGACAAGAAAATACGTATGCTTTCGTTGTGCGGAGTACATGGTGGAGGCATACAATTTATGATGTTCGTGAGCACCATGGCAGTTGTTGCGTGAGGAAGCAAAGGATGAAAAGAGAGAGGGGACAGGGGGGAGAGGGAGAGAGAGGGGAGGAGGAGGAGAGAAGGGAGCAGGGAGGGAGGAGGAGAGAAGAGGGAGAGAGGAGGGAGAGAGAGGAGAGGGAGAGAGGAGAGAACAAAGGTTTTTTTTTTTTGGGGGGGGGGGGGGGGGGGGGGGGGGGGGGGGCGGGTTGGAAAAGTGGACTTTCAGTGTTTGTAGGTTTAAAAAAAGGTCAAAAAATTATTTTTTCACATATATATATGTTGGGGGAAAGTTTTAAGTAAAAAATAAGAAAAAAAAATGAAAAAAAGTCAAATTTTGGCGCTTAGTGACCCACGTTTTTGCTGATGTGGCCACACTCCTTTACTCCCTCCACTTTCAAAAAGCTAGAGAGAGAAAGTGGCCTCTTAGGTCCACATCCTACATGTGTCTAAAAAAAGGCTAGAAAAGCCTACTCAAAACTAGCTTCTTGAATGTCCTTGTCTCCTTAACCCTACACAACATTAGCTTTAATCCCTAAAAATTAGGATTCCTTACAAGGCCCATGCAAGGTCCATATTTCTCCTAATGATTATGAGCTTCCTGTAATATATGAAGTTTGATTCCACCTTGATTTGGAATACAAAGACAGTTACTGAAGTAGAGGTCATCTCCTTCAACATGGAAGCCTTTGATTTGCCTCTCTTGCTTCTCTGTGCAATCATTTAAGCTCATCAAGTACTGGAATTTTATGTAATACATGTCTTGAGTCATACCTCCTCAAATAAGGTCAATTAAAGAAGTAGTAGATATTGTGACAACCGCTATAGTACTCTTCCTGCTTAAGGCATTGGCCACAAGATTTTCCTTCCCAGGTTTATATTCGATTCCAAAATCATATTTGCACAACAACTCCATCCATCTTCGTTGCCACATATTAAGGTCAGGTTGGGTGTAGATCCACTTCAGGCTTTTATGGTCGGTATGTAGTTGAAATCTCCTTTCAAGAAGATAATGTTTCCATACCAATAATTCCAAGTCATGTGTAGGATAATTTAACTCATGTATACGTAACTTACAAGATTCATAAGCTATTGGTTTTCCTTCTTGACACAGAACACCACGAGACCTTTTGATTTCATGAACAAGAGCAAGTTCTGGTTTCCTCTTTTCGATAGTAGATAACCCTATTTCAATGGGTTTGTATGCATCAAGGACATCGCCAAATTGGTAAGACAAAGACTCTGGAGTCTAATCTTCATAGGATTATGTAACACTCACACAAATCAAGCTACCTTGACCTCTTAAGTCATCCATGTTGGAGCATACTTGACAAGGGTTAAGAACTTCCATAGTATGACTTTAGATCTCTGGTTCCTTGAGTACAATCAAGAAACTCATTCATACGGTCTGAATGATTGACTTTGTTCTGATAGTTCTTCTTGAGCTGGGTTCTAAGGTAATCCCAAATTGCAGCATTAAGATCAACATTGTTTTCTATGCAATGGTCTCTCCACCAATGCTTGGCTGTTTTCTCTAGTTTGAACTTAGAGATGATAGCTTTGTTTACTGCAGACGAATGAGCCAAATCAAAGTAGTCATCCATGCGCTCAATCCAATCTTCAAGAACTTTGCCTACATCTTTGCCTTCCCTGCTAGAATTTCCAGGTTGGGACTTGCAAATCATAGCATCAATGTCTGTATCAATGATGGTGTGTTGAGGAACAATAGACGCATTTGCGTTATCAACAATCACATTTCCTCTAGGAGGCATGGTAACTTACTGCACCATATCAACCAAGGTCACACTTAGTACAATATTCTAATCCGCTCAAAGGCCTCTAGGTCAAATCAAATAGACAGTTTAAGATAAAATGAGAGAGAAATAAGAGAAAGAATAATGAATAAATTAATCCAATTTCTATATCATAATATTTTTTGTTTTTTGAAAAGTCTACAAAGTGTCTTGAAAGTTTCTAATAAATCCTAATGGCTCTAACATAATGCACTCGGTAATATCCATTGTGACATCCTTCCACCAATGGAGTATAGCTATCCCATTCCTTGAGTATATCGGATGGGTGATCCCAATAATCCTTTTTTATCTTTGGTTGAAATATTTCTTTGTTGGCATGTGAGTCATACCATTGCTGAGTAAGGGATTTGTTTATTACAGGTACCCCAATTTTGGCATGGACAATTGCCTTCTTGTACCCGAAGTAGTCATCAAAGTAAGCATATTCTTTTGGAAGACATCCGGTGTGTCCCACCCAAGTGAGCTTGCACAATCTGCAAGGCACTTGGGTGTGTGTAGGCATTGTATAAAACTTTTACATGGCGAGGATTGTGGATTAGTGACTTTCCAAATAAGTCAAAGAACAACTTCCAAGGTACCGGACTAAAAGAATGTTGGTCGTTGTTTTTGCATTAACGGCCCCATACATTGAACATAACAATGTTGAAACATCCTGTAGCCATCACTAAGGGAAGTATGTTTCTAGCCATCCACATTTCTTTTGTTGGTCTTAGGGTAAGTTCATAAGAATTTATGTACAATATTTGGTTAGTAACAACAATCTCCTTTCCCAACTTGGATTGTATCCAGTCGATACTTCCAACAGGCAAGGGTTTATGTTTAGGTGGTCTAAACTCGGGGTTTTCTACATCGTAATGATACCAAGCTCGGAATGTATTAGGTACAATACAATCCGTGGAGATTAACCTTTTCTTCTCTTCCCCATTATGCGTTGTAGTGACAATCCTTTGCACTTCCACTCAAGTTTAAAGATGCTCCTCCACCATAAGGCGGGAGAGTATATATGTCCATATCCCTCGAGGTAAGATGTCAGTCATCTACACACACACCCCATCACTCAAGTTAGTTAGAATAATAAAACCAAGATTTAAACTCAAATTTTATATCCTCAAAACAATATGTGTTATATCAAAATCATTTTTTTATAATCGTCGAAGACAAAAAAAAAAAACATAGTGTCTTTAGGGAGATAGATAAATACGAAAGGGTCCTATGAACCAATTCTTGGTTCCTACAACCGAGGTTCTACCCCTATACTTGTTCACATCTCGAGTTTCGAAGTTTAGAACTTCAACGTGTGCTTTAAAATTCATGTCTTCTTTTTCGTACCATTCCTCTCCTCGTGATACATCCGTGGGCGGTAATCCATTAAAGTAGTTTACATGAGCATGCCGTTCATTTACATCATTTTTGTAGAAATATTTACTGGAGTTCACTGCCATTGGTTGTGATTGGGCAAAGTCACTAATGCACCTGGGCTTCTTGTAGTCATCAAAGGTAATGGTGACATTGTGAGGATTGTATTTGAGAATAGGTCCATAGACTCTATTGAACCAATCCTGGGTACATAATAGAATTGGTTGCCTCCATTTGACTTTTTCCATACTCTGATTATGACCTTTTTACAAAAGTCGTATCTTTGGTTTAGCATGAGGGACTTCTTACTAAGTATGAGTTATTGACTTCGTATGTCCAAAAGAGAACATAGGTTAAGGTAAAGAACGTATCCCTGTACTTTAATGTTGCCTTCTTGGATCTTTTCCTTGACCCAAAGTTGTGAATCGGTCATAAACCTATCACGCACTTGTGTTCGATGAGGTTCAACATATAACTCCCACGCTACATAAGATTTTGGTACAAGGTAGTCTCTAGTTCCCTTTGAAGCTCGAACCACTTTAATTTCCCATTGGAAACTAAATCCAACCGCATAATTGAAAAAGACTCTTTGTGCAAAGTCACTCGGGAGTTCATCTAGACAATTAAGAAGATTCATCTAAAAACAAGACTAGGAGAGAGGAAACTTAGTACACATGTGAACCAAAATTGAGTGTATGCTTCTTTTATTCATCAAAGTTTAATTTTTATGACTTCAATACAATATCATGCGTGTCTCGGGGCTAATTCTCTAAATATTCTTTTAACTCTCATGACAAGGTATTCTCTCAGACCTCCCACGCGACAACGTGGTGTATAGTTATCTTCTAGTTTTTCTTTCCCTATAACAGTTGCAAAAGCTTCAAACTTCTTAGAAACTTCAGCAATCCTTAACATTTGGGAGCACATCACCAAGTAGTAGAACATGTCTTCTAGGCCTAACCATATTCTAATTTGAAGTAGCCTGAGGTTGGCAAACCAATCTCTTGGACTATCGTCAAGGTAGATAAAGAACTATCGCCAATGTAGATAAAGAACTGACGGAAGGGTTCTTGGTGACTGGTAAGGTAACGCTCTTCCAACAAGTTGTACTTCTTGGCATGCCAAAGACTTTGGTCCCAATTTCTAAGTAAAAGAGTTCCCTTTCGTCCCTTGATAATCGTCTTGCCATATTGTTGAACACTATGGCCAAAACTTCATTCCCTTGGCTAAAGCATTCATACGTAACTCTGGGAGCCATTTCTTACTACAAAACAAACATTCAAAGAAATTACAACGCCGTTGTTGAACACTTCAACCACTTTACCATAACTCAAACTAAATACTTCCATTCAAGAAGACAAGTCAAACAAATACCACAACCAATGTCACTTATAGATGCATCCTTGTGAGGTCCCCACCCCGCCGTATCAAACGGCGGATCTGATGGTGAACCTGGTGGCCACTAGATCTATAGCGGAAGCAAACAAAGTGTTTCAGGGTTCAGCTAGCGGACGATCTCTCATCACAAAGTGAGTCGAGTTCGAGCCTACTAGCAGTGAGATCTAGCTCCACCTCGCAGGGGAAGCGTACTTAAGCTATCTAGTGATCCTAAGACCCACCTTCCAAGAGGAGAGAAACCCCGAGTGCCTTTTTTCCCATGTTTCAGAGGCACGTAAACTTGAGACTTCGCCGCTCTAGGGGCAATGAGTATTACTAGTATCGATTTAAACACTATGGGGACAGAGAGTTCCCAACCAATCGGAACCACCCTTCTCATAGGCTTTGGCAACCTGAGCCAAGCCCCCACTTTCCACCCCCACACTCACACTTCCTTGTGTATCCTAATTACTACCACAATGATTGTTCAACATAAATATTCCTTGATTAAATTCCGAATCACAATGTTCATTAAGACAGACCTTCAATCAGTATTGCAAAGCGGCACCAAGACAGTATTCTAGTAAAAATTCTACTCAAACTTATTCATTAAAATTCCAATGTTCTGGAGGTACATCATCCCCCCTCCAGCGAGAGTTTACTCCTCCCGTTGTCGCCTAGCTGCCCATACAACTAGGTATGTCCACCGCATAGAAAGCACAACATGGACATTCCCACCGCATAGAAAGCAAGACGTGGGCTCCCATCGCATAGAAAGCAAGTCGTGGGTATCCACCACATAGAAAGCAAGTCGTGGATTCAAGAGCCCTTAACCAGGAACTCTGCCCCCTGTGTGATCAGTAGGGGGATCAGGACTAATTCAACATTGGAAATAGAATGAACAAGTCGAGCTAAATTTTCCCTAGCAGACATTCTTTCCTATTTTAAACAGTATATCCATCAATCATTTCTTTTCTACTTTAGACTTAAATGTACAATGAATTCAAATGCCGAGATTTCCTGTCGGATTTCTCCAACATGTTTGGGGATATGTTCTTTCCTAGCTAAACGTGTGCAATGTTAATTAAACAACTGAATGAAATTGTGACCTACCTCTTCCATTTCTAAGTCAATGGCTCGTGAGATGGCCGGTGCTTGTTCGTCCATGGGAGCTTTTCCCTTTCCATTCACATTGCTCGTTCCCGCCTCGCGATCGTGGGCACCACCAAAGCGAGTTCTCTTAACCGGGGCCATTTTATACTCACTACCTAAACTTGAAGAAAAGAACTAAAGTCCGAGAGCATCATAACAATCCAAATGGCATATTAGAATCATTGATCAATCCTCCTTATGCAAGAGGGTTAGATTTTTCCTTCGAGACCTAGTAATTTTTATGGGTAATACTTTACTTATCCTATGGGAACCGGCTCTAAAGTTAATTACTTGGCTCTGATGATTAAGGAATTTCAGAATTTTACTACTTAATTTACAAGAGAGATGAATTAAACAAGCTCAATCACTTTACTAGTGCAATAAGAAAGATGCAGAGTTATCGCATGCATAGGTGTTAGGAAATTTTCTTCTTAGTGGCTTAATGAAGGATTAATTTTACCTTAATCACATCTTAATATGTGGAAAAATTGAATATAATTTAATTACAACACTATTGAGTGGTAAAAGAATGAATTTCATCAAATCTACATTATTACGCTGACAATTAATTAACTATGTTGTCTAGAGAGAATCTCTCCTAATCATGTATTAATCATTGATTAAGAATGATGAATGGCTACATAAATTAGCTAATTGGATGATGATTATGTAATGGAATATAACTATGTAAATTAGAGAGCAGCTATTGGGAATTATAGCTAAAATTAAGCATAGTAGACGAGGAATTTGGAGAATAATGAAGAGAATTAAGAAGAGCAGGAATTAAACCATGATTATTGTGATTAGGGGCTGAGAATCCTCTTGATTTTCTGATCCAAATGAATCCTCAAGATGAGAATTTCGGCAGCACCTCCCTCCTTGCTTCTCCTTCAAAAACTGTGTGTGTGCCGGCAGCACCTCCCCAAGGTGTGTGTAGGTGTGTGTGTGTGTGTGTGTGTGTGTGTGTGTGTGTGTGTGTGTGTGTGTGTGTGTGTGTGTGTGTGTGTGTGTGTGTGTGTGTGTGTGAGCACACCTTTAAATAGTCTCCTCAAGGCTGAAAATTGATATGGGTTGCCATAAGCATCTGAGTGAGCACTCAGTTAATGCATTGGCAAGTCTAGTTGCCTACCCACCAAGTGTCCAGTTGGTCAGTTTAACTGGCTCTCACACCCACTCTCTAGCATGGAAACTCTCCTACAACTCCCACAAGGCAAGAGGGCGCCCCCTAGCTGCTAAAGCTGGCTCAGAGTGGCCTGGAACCTGCTCCCACACAGCCTCGGGCCCCGGTGCCTCCCCGGACAATTTTTAGAAAATTTGGTTTTAGGCTAAAACGGGTCATACGAGTCGGAATTTGATGCCGAAAATTTCTATACTAAGCTCTAACTAAGGCGTACTGGTCCGAGTACCTGCCATATTTAGCAGCCCCCGGGGTCCGAAAATGCATTTTTTTCAAATTTGGGTACGGGTGTAGTTTTTCGAGACGGTCAAAATTGGACGGGTCGGGTGACCAAAAACTTTCTATTTTTGGAATTTTTTACGAAAATTATTTTAATTCACATTTCGAAGATTTAAAACATTCTAAACATCATGGCACTGACAGAATTCGGAAAACTGCTAAAAATAGTAACTTTTTTCATTATGTTCATTTCATGGTACAATGGTGCTCTTTTTGGGTCGGGTCAGAGACCTTACAATCCTAAATACAATATCCTTTCCCAAACAGCATGCATGAATGCGTGCACAATGCATAACTAACCCGATTAGTATCAGGCTTTACGCTATCCCCATAACCTTAAGCATAGGCTCTGACCAGGTGAGAGATACCCCTCCCCGGGGGTCTACGCATAGGCTCTAATACCAGGTGAGAAATACCCCTCCCCGAGGGTCTATGTACAAAACATACAATTTATACATATCTTTATACAATTTTCAATATACATTAGAGTTGCGGAAGCGTTTGCATAGGGGAGGAGCTCTCAGCGCCCGACCGAGCATGGAGCTTAGGCCATGAGCCGGGCTGCATCCAAAGGCACCTAGCGGCTAGTGCTACTTCTGAATGGGTGTTATGAATGAAAGCATACTCAAGAAAAATATAACATTGTGGAGGGTGAATATATGTGTACACCGCGTTGCCGGGAAGAGAGAGAGAGAGAGAGAGAGAGAGAGAGAGAGAGAGAGAGAGAGAGAGAGAGAGAGAGAGAGAGAGAGAGAGAGAGAGAGAGAGAATATAGTGGAGAGTGAAATAGAGTGCACAGAGAAGTGAGAGAATGACAACAAAGAATCTTTAAACACCCCATCTAAATGAAATAGGCAACCATGTATTAATCACAACCATAATCCATGAGGGAATCTTAGCCCTTAACCTCAATCACATTCACAGTGAGCCAACTCTCACATTTAGAGTTTCACATATCCCCTACAGTCAATCCGAGTCCATACACATATGACCTTTAAGACATGAGTCTTTTATGCATAAAAAGAGTCCGACCAGCAACTAATTGTGATATAAAATTCCAATATTGAAAACATTCAACCATGAAAAGTTGATGCATCACATCTGCACTTCACCTCTCTAGCACATAGAGCTAACTTTGACCTAGAAAGATGGAAAGCAATCATAACCATACACATGAGGCATTTACATCAATCCATAAGATTCCACACACCATATGATAACATTCCGTCACCATAAACATGATGCAAAAAACAGCTCCAACCTTTAGGTCAACCATAACTTCACACATATACAAAAAAAAAACTTTTTGACATTTTTGGGAGCAACCATAACATGCAAATAAAAGTATTTAACCTCAAACCAATGCATTAAGATCAGCTCCATACTATAGAATAGCACTCTATCACATCACTTTATCCATATGGTACTTACACAGCAAACGATAACCCAAAAAGAAAGCCACTTTAATCATATCTACATATGCGGTTTAGGTTGTCTAACCATATACCCTCACATAGATTTATGGACATGTTATAATTGAAATAAATTCACCAAAACAAACCATAAATCATACATAAACACCACGGTTAACTCATGAGGTCATATGGCACTTCCCCTTGGTAGCACCCCTACACGCGTAGGTAAAACCAGTTATGGAACGATTAATAACTCTCATTCTCGAGGTAATAACGGCGGCCTAAATACATTATCAGCAAGTTTCATCAAGATTTTCAATTGGTTAAGTGGGTTTACCCATCCGGGGAATCTATATAGTGGTTCTTCAAGGAGCCTGCAGTCGAAAGATTTTGCTAAGTGCACTGCGCAGCAAGCTGTTTTTTGACCATATGTCTTAGCTCGTGTGTGATTTTCACATGACACCAAAGAAAGAAAATGTTCTAAATGATGTGTTTTATTTTTGCTATAAAGGGTTCGGGCTGATTCGTAATGGTTTGTGAGTTATGACCAAAACAGTGTTCCTACTACATCTATGACGTGAAACAAAAAACGCTTTTTATGCACACACGTGATCATAAACGCATCATGTGCATAAATTAGTGGTTTAAACATGATGAAATAATCATGAGACAACTTCATACGTACTCGATTAACCCATACATGCACTCGTATACGAAAAAACAATCATCCTGAGGGTGACTACTCAGAAAAACGACATAGAGAGAGATGATGATGGCTATGGAGTTTAGAGCTTCTCACCGTGCTTTAGAATCGATTAGAGGCTGTCCAAAGACTTCTTGCTTTGCCGCAAGAGAGTGGTGATGAGAGCTACGTAGATATTTTCACCACGAGAGCTTCCGGAGAGTGCGTACACCATGAAACGAGAGAGTAGATAGTAAGCAAGTAGAGAGACAATGTCCTTCTTCTTCTTCTTCTTGTTTTGTAGCTTTTGGCATCGTCAACCCGCGACATAATTTCATCATAAGTAGGAATTTACACTTCAAAATCAAAAACTAAGTATAGACAGGGTATTGGGGAATCATTACTAAGTATTTAGATGCATTCTAGGTCGAAAACGACTAGGTCAAAAATCCACTGCTGTTAATAATCGCAATTTTTGCACTTGACCTAAGGTGAGATTTAAGACCATAACCATGTGTGCTTAGGTCTTATAAACATGTCCTAGAAGTTTCGTAACATTTGGATGTCGTTTGATGTTGTAACAGATGTGATTTGTTTGTCGATGAGCAATTGCCTTTTGGTGATTTCAGTCATTTGAGTATAGCTTGAGTTAGATGTGAGTTGTTTGTTGTTTTTCAAGAGATTGACAACCTCTTGTAGCCTCTATGCACTAGTCAAGTCAACTTCGTCCCATGGAATGACAATTTATTCGTGGTTCTCGCTATGTCTGCAATAGATAGGAGGGAGGTTAGACACCCGTTCCACATTCCGCGCCGCTGCCGGGGATCAAAGAGACCTAAACTAGGGAAAAATACGAGCGTGTTGTGAAGTTATCCTTTAATTTCCTCTAGGATCTCCTAGAGTAGAAACTTTCTTTTTAAAACCACATAGCTTAAGATTGTCGTCTTTTGCTATATAGAGGTAGCTTGGAAGTAATCGTACTTGCTAAGTACCTTTAGGATTGTAGGATTGTAGATAAGATTAGGGTTTTGAGAATCATTGACGGACGAGACAAGTCTTAAGATCAAGGCTTAGAAAACCATAAAAAACAAGAAAACGAGTGTTTGTGGACACTTTCCACAACCCCATTGCAGTAGAACCTAAGAATAGGGTAAGTAGAATCCGAGGTGGATTTCAGAACATTGTTCTCTTCAAAAGAATCAATTGTGAGTTGTTATGTGAAGTTACAGAATTTCAAGTCTACGGCTAGAAATAGCACCAAAAGACTGCCAACCACTCAATTCGGCTGGAGAGTATGCTTTAAAAGTTGTATGAACCAGTGGGTAAGCTCAAGGACACACTGAGATAAAAATTTCAAGAGTTTGCAAAAACTCAGATTACTTACTTTTTCTTGGCATTTTAGGCCATCAAGTTTTGACTTGACTCAGAGGCTTAAAATAGCTCATGAAAAGACTCTCTAGTAAAAAAGTCCAAAAAAGTGTTCATTTTGAGCCTGAAGTAAATAGTCGTGATTATTTATCCTATCCTTTTTCAACGAAGCCCCCAACATCCCTCTTAGGAAAGATTCCACAAATAGAGGAAGGAAGAGGCATAAATTTTGGCTTCCACTCATAAATCCGCACGCCTACGAACTTATAGTTTTTGGTAAGCTCTCTTCCTGCACCTTGGTCAATAACCCTTGTACTAATTTTGTTCATAATCTCACCTCCCATCCCCTCTCTATCAACGAAAAGAAATGCTTAGATCTAGGGCTTAAATACATCCCCCCTCTTCCTAACCCCCCCACGGAACTCATTATTAAAGCCCACAACTCCTTGGCAAGAAAATTACAACTCAATATGTTTTTTCAATCTTCTACGTCCGACAAACCCCCCCTTTTCAAAACCCCTAACCCCTCTTGGATACCCCCCTCTTTAGATCCTGCACTAAAGGAGATCACATCCCTTAACCTCATCAATCTAAAAGATACACTTACACACTACAAAACTTCACACCCAAAATTTCCCAAATTTGTCAAACGTGCCCTTAAAACCCTTTCAACGGACTACACAATAGTCATTAAACCGGCGGATAAAAATCTAGGTCTTACCATCCTATCACGGGAATGGTATGAACAAGAAGCCCATAGACAACACAATGATCCCTCCACATACCAACCCCTAACCCCACCATCACATAATTACCTCGCCTCTTTACTCCACTCCATCACCCTCAAATACACTCTCCTCACCCTAGATGAAGCCACCTTTATCCTCACACCACTCCATAAACCCTTCAAACCTTGCCCTATCCAATTTCTCCCTAAGTTACACAAACCTATACTTGTAGCCCGTCCTATTTGCTCTTACCGTGGATACTTGTTTGAAAATGCTTCCAAATGGCTACACTTCCAACTTTATCCTGTCCTCCTTTCACAAAAACAACACCTCAAAGACTCACTATCCCTCATCATCGATCTCCACTCGAAAACCTTCCCCCCCCATTGTCTCCTGTTTACCTTCTATGTGACCTCTCTCTACCCCAGCATCCCTATGACTGACGGTCTCATAGCCCTCAGAAGCACCATTACTAATTTCTTCGACACCCCAAAATTAGAGTTCATTATCTCACTTGCCACCCTAATTCTTTCACACCATTATCTTAGTTTCAAAGACAAAGTATGGAAGCAAATTAAGGGCACCGCAATGGGATCCAATTTCGCAGTGGTTTATGCGTGTCTTTTCCTTTGCCACTTAGAAAACCACTCTCTACTTATCTCCAGCCCGAACCTAGCCTACTACAAGAGATACATAGATGATGCCTTCGAGGTCTGGACGGGCTCTCGTGAATCACTTACCAAAGCTCTCGCTTCATATGCTTTCCCTCTACAAGAACATATAGAGATCTCACCCATCATATCCACTTTTGAAGCAACCATCCTAGATGTCCACTTCCACAAGGGGCATACTTTCCACTTGTATGGTATCTTGGACTCCAATTGTTACCAAAAGCCTCTCAACTCTTACCAATACATACCTTGGATCTCTTGGCACCCTCTCCACCAAAAATTAGCCTTTATCAAGTCAGAACTTAAACGCTATCTTATCGGGGAAAGCAATCCTAATGGATTCTATCGCTTGAGAAACCTATTCTTCATAAGGCTCCTTCATAGAGGCTACCCAAGAAACTTCCTCCTTAAGGTCTTTGGACTGATCTCTTACAAGGAACGAACCACTCTCCTAACCAAAAACCCATCTTTAAAAAATCCTTCCCCTATCATCCTCAAACTACCTTTTTCTCTAGAAACTCGTAGACTAAACCCTACCCTAATAATTGGTAAACCTATCCATACGGCTTGCAGCCTCTCCCCCACCCTTGCGCATCTTGACCAACCCATTGTATGTTGGACCAATGGCCAAAACTTAGGCACTCTTCTAACTAAATCCAAAAACAAGCTTTGAACCCAATTTTTACAAAATCAGTACTCTTTTTACCCTACCCTAACTCTTACCACTCATTTTCCAGGTAGATTCTCAAAGCCCATAGTTCTTCAACAACATGGACACCCCTTTCACCTTTTTTGGATTCTTACATTCCAAATTTTGTCCTTTTGTAATGTACTCATGGAACACCTTTTTTGAGAATCAAACTACTCCCCCTTGCTCCTTTTAAACTCTCAAATCACCCCCCCCCCCCCCCCCTTTTTAGCACCTTACACCCAATCTTGTACATTTTACACCAGATCTTCGGAATTCCATTTCACCACTTTTCCTCTTGTTATTTTTAAACCCCTCCCTACCATCTATCCCCTCCTTGGCCTCTTTTTATGTCCCCCCCCCCCATATTTTTCTCTTTAAACCCTCTTTCACTTTTTCCACCCTCCGGTAAACAATCTATAGAACTCTCCCCAGTAAAATGCAATATTTTACTTCTTACCTTTGGGTAACTCCACCACTCTCTACCTCTAATCAATGGGCAAACTCACAGCCCCTAAAAAGTACACCCGCCCCCCCCCCTCTCACTCTTATATAAAGAACATCCTCTTCCCCTCTATGTCACATTTCTCCCTACTACTACCACTGATGAGCTCCTTATTGGAGCGAAACGCGTTTGGTACCCCTTAGCCCACCCCCGTCTCTCTTCCTTTTACCCCAAGGCCCACCCTCACCTCCCTTCCTTTTTCCCCAGAGCAAAGTGCCTCGCACGCTTAAATGTAATTATAAATTGTAGGATTGTAGATAAGATTAGGGTTTTGAGAATCATTGACGGATGAGACAAGTCTTAAGATCAAGGCTTAGAAAACCATAAAAAACAAGAAAACGAGTGTTTGTGGACACTTTCCACAACCCCATTGCAGTAGAACCTAAGAATAGGGTAAGTAGAATCCGAGGTGGATTTCAGAACATTGTTCTCTTCAAAAGAATCAATTGTGAGTTGTTATGTGAAGTTACAGAATTTCAAGTCTACGGCTAGAAATAGCACCAAAAGACTGCCAACCACTCAATCCGGCTGGAGAGTATGCTTTAAAAGTTGTATGAACCAGTGGGTAAGCTCAAGGACACACTGAGATAAAAATTTCAAGAGTTTACAAAAACTCAGATTACTTACTTTTTCTTGGCATTTTAGGCCATCAAGTTTTGACTTGACTCAGAGGCTTAAAATAGCTCATGAAAAGACTCTCTAGTGAAAAAGTCCAAAAAAGTGTTCATTTTGAGCCTGAAGTAAATAGTCGTGATTATTTACTTTCAGCTCAAAACTGACCAAAGTTGTTACCAGAGACTCTATGCATGTGTACAAACAACTTATGTAAAGGACCATAGAATTTGGATCACCAAATTGACCAAAAACTGGGTAAAAACTAAGTCTGTACTGACTTTCGGGAACTTGAGTGTAAATTGGAAAAATTTTGTTTAAACTCAATGAAACTTGATTCATAGGCTTGTATTTATGTGATAAACAAGTGTACATGCTTAGTTGATCAAAAAGATGCAAAAATTTACTAGAAGTAAATAATCACTATTATTTACATCTGTCCCATTTTTTAACTTTTTTGACCAAGTTAGTATACCAATAGCTTTACCATGTTGTATTAAGCCCACAAACCAAATTTGGTAAGATTTGGATTATTGTATTGAAAATTGGGGTCAAATTTGCAAAGTCAGTCTACAGATACAAAACTGATGACCATTTGAACAAAAATTGTCCAAACTTAGTGAAACTTGGCTAGGAACCTTAAGTTGAGATACTTAACAGATCTGTGTCAAGAATGGGATAAAAACCTGCAAAAAATAGATGTAGTAAATAATCGCGATTATTTACATATGCTACAAAAATTGATAATCTTGCACATTGGAGTATACCACAAGGTCAAGCATATCAAGTAGACCACACAAATCAATTTTGGTGAAATTTGGATCAGAAAAGTCAGACTTAAGCCAGATTCTTGAAAACCGAGTCTGCGGACACGAAACAGTTTGATAAAATTGAACCAATTTTGTTCAAACTTAGTGAAAATTGTCTAGGGACTTTAACAAGTTGTATACTTAAAAAATCAATCCAAAAAGTACAAAAAACTAAGAAAAGTAAATAATCACAATTATTTACTACTGCTACACAGAGACACCATTTTCTACTTTTGAACTTGTACAATGTTAGACCAAATAATACAAGGCCACCGGGCAATTTTAGGTTCAATCATATCCAAATTGGTACATGTTCACTCAGTTTCCAGGTTGGAGATTAGTCCTTTGTCTTTTTGCAAAAGTGGAATCTGAGAGTCTTAACTGTTGACTCACTTAGCTCGAATTGAAGTGATACACATAGACCAGTCACAATAGCTAGCAAAAACTATACAGTCTTTGTGAAAGAATAGCTAACTTGATCAAAATTGATACAGGAATCAGGTTGCAGACAAGAAATTGACAGGTTGACAGAAGTTGCAATCAAGTCAAGTGGAAGAAATTGACAATAAGTCAATCCGACGGTAAGTACTCTATCCAGGGCTTCACAAGTCTTTATGAACCTTAGATCTGGTCGTATACTAGGAAACCAAGGCATATTTGGAGAAATCTCCAGTAGTATCCACCAAAGAGGTGTTAATCAAAGCGAACACGTGGGCACTATCCTTGAGGAAGTCTCAGACACTTTTTCAGAATCAACATCTGAAATGTCCTCCTATTCGACTCACTTAGAAACCGGAATGACAGTGCGCTATAAGCATATACTATCTTTTTATAAGACTAATCGCTATGGAGCTCAAGTTTACCTAGATCCTAACGAAGAGTATGCTATTTGCATTGATGACCATGGTATTGAGTTTGAAGAGGAGATCAGGGCAAACAAACAAGGAAAAATGTACATGGATAGAAACAAAACTCAGTATTTACAAGTTGAAAATCCTGACGTGATGGACAAATGGGGTGTTCATTCTATGAGCTGCAAAGAGTGTGTTAAAGTTATAGCATCTCAAGTTATAGTGTGTTAAAGTTATAGCATCTCAAGTGAATGGCCCAATGTGATCCCAATATTTATTTTGGCTTTAGATATTTATTTTACTTATTCTTCAAACTCTGGGTAGGGAAATTTTCTAAGGTGACTATATAAGTGCACCTAGCCCCCATTGTATAATCATAAATTCATTGCCAAGGTTGGTTGTTTCAGCAATCTCTCTCTCTCTCTCTCTCTCTCTCTCTCTCTCTCTCTCTCTCTCAGCCACCCCATTGCTCTATGCTTCTGCATTGTCGACTTTGACAAGGCTTTGGTGCAAGTTTTGGCACTTTTGGTATTGTATGTCACTCATGCTATAAAATTGAGCTTCAAATTTGGTGCTCAACTACATGCTAGGGTACTATGTAGGGTACCAATAGTTGTAGAGAACCCTTTACTACTATATAAAAGAATAAATTATATTTCCATAGGTAAACTTCTATAAATCTTTCCATTAATTTTCTATAAATCAACAACACCAGGGACTAAACTTAGCTATCACTCATATATTCACAATCAACAGCTTTCATGATTTACAAACCTTTTTAAGATAATTGATTTTCTCAAGAAGAATTTTCTAGGGTTAATATTATAAAATTTGGATTGTACACTTTTAGGAAGGGATTGGGGTCTAAGGAGGCCTCTTTATTTGCCATGGGATTAAAAAGGAGATTATGGAACGGGAAAATGGGTGGATGCCATGTGGACTAAAATGGTGGGTATGGTAGGGCCAAAAGTAAGTGGTCAAACTTGTACTCTTTTATAAAATATAAAGAGAAAAGCTCTTATAAATTCAAAAAACTGAACTTTTCTCTAAAATAGTTGGGTAAAAACCAATCCTTTCTCTCTCTAGTGGCTTCTAGTTTCTCCTCCCCTCTCTCCTAAAAGAGGGTCCCTCCAAAAATGTGTTGATCATTCTCTCTCTCTACTGTACCATCTCTCACTTCTCTTCACTCCACCTTGCAAGTTGCTTCTCTTTCCTTAATGTCACTTTTCTCTCCCAAAAAGCTATGTAGCAAAAGTTTGAGCCTCCTTTCCCTCTCAAGCTTACTGCACTCTCCTCAAGCTTGCTGCATTCTCCTCAAGCTGAAGTTCTCCATTGCTCCATGATTATTACTACACACCTCTACCTAAAGTTGAAGATCTATAGCATATCCTTATGCTAGATCTTGCCTCTTTGTTTCCTCAATAGGTTTCTTGCTCCTTCTCCATTAAGGTCTCTAGAGAGTATCTACTTCCCTCTCAAGCTTTGCTACATTATCTTCCCCATTTAGCCAACTTGCAGGTGGATCAATATAGGAAAAAGTGGCATTAACCATCTTTGTGTACCATCAATAATCTTGCTCTTTATGCAGCCGAAAACATGGATGTGCATAAATTAATCATAAGTGTCTATCTGCAAGTTGTGCCACTATTCCCCATGGAATCATCAGGTACTCGATGACCTAGGAGTGTCATTGACTCCATTTCATGCAGCAATGTACAAGACGATAGTGGATGTTGCCGATGATGGAGTTCAAACGATTGATATGGGTGACAATGCAACCCATACCAAGAGGTGCACACAAGGTCTCAAGGAGAAATGTATGCCTTTTTGTTGTGCATAACCCTTTGCAACAAGTCGAGCCTTATGGCGATCGATCTCACCATCCGGCTTGCATTTCAACTTGTAAACCCACTTCGTACCAATGGCCTTTTTGCCAAGAGTCGAATCACATAAAGTCCATGTGTCATTTTCTATAAGTGCATCATATTCTGATTGCATGGCAGCCATCCAATTTTCTAAATTTTGTGCTTCATCAAAAGACAGAGGCTCCTAAACATCATGTAAGCTAGACACAGCCAAAGCATAACAATCCGATGCATAAGATGCATGGAGAGAGCCTGAACGAGTACGACTAGACAAAGGTGCATCCAATTTACTATCACGCAAAGTGTGCACCAACCATTTTGGCATACCTCTAGCCTGCTCATTTTCAACCCTTTCCTCATCAAGTACATCATGCACATTTGCATCAGTAATAGGCTAATCTATAATATTTTAAGAAACCCCCATAGGGTGTACATTTTCCTCATTACATTTGTATTTCCACCACTGAAAGGACGCAAAAAAGTGTCATAAATGTCTTGTGAGCTTACATTACTGTCTCTAGTACATGAGAGCAAGGGCTGAACAGAATCTTCCACAAACACTACATCTCGTGAAATTAGAATACGTTTTGTTTGCCGATGATACTGAAGTGCGCGAGCGAGAGCATGTGTGAGTGTGTGCAGCAATGGAGAAGAGAGGAGAGGAGGAGACCTTGTGTTTGGAGGGGCTAAAACTCACTCTCTACATGTGAGCCCCCTTATTCTATTATGTACATAATGAATAAGTATAGTGGGCGGGCATCTGGCCTAACCGGCCACATGGGGCTTTACCCCCACAACCTCCCACGTAAAGGCCAATGTGGCAGTGAGAGAGAAAAGAAAACCGTACAAAACCTATACAAGGCCATCACAAGTATGACCTCAGCCAATGCCCACTGGCTCACTGAATCTGTGTGCATCTAGCTCTAATCATAGAGAAAGTATAGAGCGATCGACACCATACTCCTCACCAAAGCCGCACACATCCTGCAGGTATCTCACCATACGCTGCAAAGTACCCCTATCTCAAGGCCAACGTCAGTCACTGCACGACTAACTTCTCCCACTGCAAATGCACCTATTGCAAATGCAATCTTGAGTGTCGAGATCAGTATCTCGTACATGAGACTCCCAAATGTTGATGCATTCCTAGCAATATCTGCCAATTTGACCATCTCAGTCAAATCTGGCTCAGTTATCCACTCATGGTAATAACCCTGAAACCTGAACTCCAATCCCTGGAATCCATCCTCGTGTCCATCACATGTCACATGCGCACCAAGATCATCTGTCTGTCCTAAACCTTGTGTTGCAAAAGCAATCCCTAGCTCTAACTCACACACATCAGCCTCTGGCCTAAGCATATCCATGAATGATCGAATCATGGATGAATCCTCAACACTCAAGCCATCCATATCTGTCATCGTATCCATGAATGACATGCCGTGCTGCACAACTGTTTGCACAACTGGCTCAACATGCTCACAAAATGGAGCATCATGCAACCTCCGCTGTCTCGTAAGTGACTCACAGAGATCAAGCTCTGCATCAAACCTGGCACATGGCGTACATCTCGCAACACATATGATGCACCACTTGGCAAAAATAGTCTGATATCTCCTGCACCAACTATGTCATGCACTGAACCATCAGCTAGACACACATGTCCAAGCATACCACTAGCATATGTGCTAAACCACTCACGACTCGGCGTGACATGAAATCTAGCACTCACATCTAGTATCCAATGCGAAGGTAATGTGTCGTCAAAAACCGACATAAGAAAGTCAAGAGTAAACATGGAAGCAAAGGCGACATCTCCGTCATGCATAGCCACATACGCTACATCTGCTCCCACGTCATCCAAAGTGATAGCATCCCTCTTGTGTTGTCTCCTACGCTGTCTCATCCTTCAAAAAAAATGCCTACGTACATGCCTTGTATGACCACAATGCCAACACACAACATCTCTATGTTTGCAAGATCGACCTTTTGACTGTAGGCATCTCTCTAGACTCATTTGTGCCAAAAGCATTGAACAATCTTTGCCATAACTCTCCAGATGTACATGCATCCAAACCAATGTGATAGACAGACTCACCAAGGTGTAACATGATCGTTGAACATGCAAGCTCATCCAAGTCCTCCCACTCATCGTCAATCATAGACTCTGGCCTAGCATCCATGGCCTGTAGTGGCAACACTTGGCCCAATTGAGTCAATGCATCATGCATACCTTCTTTCCAATGCTCAAAGTTTGAACCATCAACTCTGTATGGAAAAGCATAAACCCTGAAAATGATGTACATGCCAAATCCATGGTGATAACCTGTGACAAGACCAAGCACAAATCGATCAATTGACAATAGCCAAAAGCCTGTCTAACTCATACACCAAGTACTGTCAAAATACAAAATAAGTTGTCTAAGAGAAGTATCAGCAAATATGGCAATCCATGTAACAAACAAGTGAGCAGAACCGCTCAAATGATGCCAAAAAACCCCGCTCTAATCCAAGAGCACTATGTGGTAATCAATGAAACTATCATCAACAATATCTATCATCCGGCAGAGTTTCGACAGTATTTGGCTATCTAACCATAATAACCATACATGCCATAAACATGCTCAAAACCATGAGCAAATCATGTGCAAAATCCGCACTCAAGCATACATGAGCTGCCCCAAAGTCTCAACTCCTTGAGCATCAAACCACATAAGGCATACATCGTATCCTCTCACCTGTGAACAAACTTGTAGCCATTACCACTCTCACATCCGAGAGCAACCCATGTGTGGAATCCTCGACACACAATAAACAACTGCTATTGCAGAGATTTTAGAGGTCAAAATCAGTCCAAATGGACATCACCATTGCGTCCGAAGCATGCCAAAACCTCAGGTTACACCCTAACCTTGCATAAATCGCATTCCGTATGCAAAAGTTATGGAAAAAAGATTGTTTTGGAAACTAAAAAATGAACTACAGAAATGAAAATCTGCATTCTTCTTGCAAGTATGGCTGCAAAAAATCATACACACTTGCAATACACCCTTCTCTCAAGCTTGGTAATGTCCCTCAAGCTTCCATGAGCATAGATCTGGTGGTTGCTCACCGATCTCAAGCTTTCACCGAAAGCGAGCTCACCATAGTCGAAAGCTCACTTATCTGTAGCACTCCATCTGTCTCGCAAAGCCAAAGCTCTGATACCAGTTGAAGTGAGCGAGCAAGAGCATGTGTGAGTGTGTGTAGCAATGGAGAAGAGAGGAGAGAAGGAGACCTTGTGTTTGGAGGGGCTAAAACTCACTCTCTACATGTGAGCCCCCTTATTCTATTATGTACATAATGAATAAGTATAGTGGGCGGGCACTTGGCCTAACCGGCCACATGGGGCTTTACCCCAACAAATACAACATGTAACCTTTTCTTTCATCACTATAACCAACAAAAATAGATTTGATAGCCTTATCATCCAATTTTCTGCGCTGTGTTTGTGGCACCAAAGCATATGCCAAACAGCCAAAAACACGCATGTGCTCAATAGAAGGCTTTCTTTCATGCCATTCTTCATATGGAGTAATAGACTGCAAAGCTTTTGTAGGACACATGTTTAGTACATAAGTGGCACACATGATGGCCTCAAGCCAAAAGGAATGCGGCAAAGCTTGACTTTTGAGCATACATCGTGCCATTTCCATAGGTGACCTGTTTTTCCTCTCGACAACACCATTTTGCTGAGGCTCTCCCTCTTGTCCAAAACAGGCATACGGTAAATTTTCTACAAATGAAATCAAAACTTATTGAACCTTTTAGCTTTAGAATTTACTCATTGAGATCTATCCATCGATATATAGCATGCCATCAGTTTCCTTATATTCTAGAAGATTCCATTTTTTTATGTGACAACTCTGTCTTATAAATGGAATCTCTCCCCACATTTCAGCTTTAGTGGGGAGGCCATAACTTTTACAAATCAACTCTAAATTTGTCGGAGCTTGGGGATTTAAAACCTACTCTTTAAGATCTTTCCAATGATATGTTGGTTGATAGGGTTGACAAAGCATTTATTTACTTCATCGGGTTACCCACTTTGGACAAGAGAGGCAAAGTCAAACCTCCTTATAGGGCCCCTTTCAGAGTCCAAATTTTCCCTAATGAGAAATTTGAGAAATAACCAGCTAACTACTTGGCCTGTCCTCCTAACCAGGAGCAGATGAGGGATAGATAAAAGTCCTCAAGTTTCTCAAGGAAGAGCTGATCCAAGTAATTAAGAATATACCAGATAGCATGGTCAAACCACATGATGTTGGACTCACAAGAGACTTTAGGGTCAAGAAAATTGTAGGCACATTTAAGATAGTGTTGGGATTAAAGCCCAAGTGGCCTCTTATGCGGATATGGCCGGCCGCCCGCCTAACTCACTTACCTCTAACTCTTTGTATATACTAACATATTCTTTGTGAATACTAAGGATTTTGGGAGATAACCCTTCTAACATCTCTCTGCGTACTGTACTGTGTAAGCTCACTGTGTGTGTGTGTGAGAGAGAGAGTCGACCCACGCTCCGCTCCGCGACTTCAATTGGTATCAGAGCCTTGGTTCAGTGCGGATTTGCGCAATCGCGCGCGCGCACTTTTCCGACAGATTCTGGATCCGGAGTTCGAAAATTCACACTCGGCGTTCCGGGAGCGTTTCCATCAGGCGACCTGGAGTTTTACCCCCCTTTCGAAGCCGTTTATGCCCTCAGAATTTCGTTCTGAGCACTACAGCAGAAGATAGATTTCAGCCGCAAAGAAATCCGTCTTGTGTAGATTGGCAAGCAGGAGGTGGTCGACATCAATATCGACATCGACATACATCACTTATTCGTCTTCAGAGCATCATCTATAGACCAGGTACACATATATATCATCAGATATATATATTGCAGTCTGCATTGCTACTTCTTGTGCTTGCCAGGTTCCAGGGGAGGTGTGGCCATACGACGGCTTGACACCACTGGCATGTATTGCAGATTGATGTACTGTGATTGTGGGTCTGCTAGTTGTGAGTCACGCTAGCAGACAGACCGCCGCAGCGGTCATAGGACAGTGATTGGTCTATTATAGGATGTATGCTAGTTCTGGGCAGTTTGCTGAGCCATCTGAGAGGGTCGTGTGTGAGGTTTTTTGAAGCCAAGCACTGGGGGCTAGGTTACCCAGTGTGAGGTGGATTAGGTTGCTGGAGTTCCCCTCTACACGCATCCTCTTCGGCGACTTTTATCCCTTAGGATGTATGACTTTGTGTAGACACTGGATTGCATCTTATGCGTCAGGCCGTTGAGGCATTGTTCAGGGTTCAGTCTTGAGACGGATACAGGTTCTGTCATCGCCCAGAGAGGAGACAGTGTATGCTTACAGGACAGCATATTACAGGGATTTTTTAGATTTGTCATTGGTCAGCTATTTATGATTGTTTCTTGAGCTATCTTTTGGTTCCCAGAGCTCAGTTTACAGTGGAGACTCTGTCAAAAATTTTCAAAATACTGACAGTTCCTGAGGAGAGGTGTTCAGCTTGTTGATTACAGCTTGTTTACTGTGTACAGAGGCCAGTTTACAGGGGAAACTCTGCCGGATTTTTCTCAGGAGTAAACAGTTTGGCAGATATGGCATCTTCTCAAAGTGAGACTCTTTACAACATAAAGAAGCTGGATGGCACAAACTTTCCATTCTGGAAGAAGCAGATTTGGCAGGTTTTGGTGCAGAAAAAACAAGTGAAGCCACTGAAGCTCAAAGGGGAGAGACCAGAAGGTATGGCTGAAGATGAGTGGGAAGAGCTTGACGAGTTAGCTTGTTCCACAATCATGCTGACACTGGCAGAAAATGTTTACTTCAACGTAGCAGAAGAGACTACAGCGTATGGCGTATGGCAAAAGCTATGTGGTATGTACGAGAAACAAAGTGCTGCTTCTCAGATTTACTGGCTCAAGAAATTGGTGGATTTGAAGATGAAGGAAGGGACAGCCATGTCAAATCATCTGAATGAATTTCACACAATTTTCAGCCAGTTAACAGCACAGGAGATAGTCTTTCCAGATTCAGTGAAGGCTATGTTTCTCTTAATCACTTTGCCAGACAGTTGGGATACTTTTCGTACAGCGTTAAGTAATTCTGTCGCGCCAGAAGGTCTTACAAGTGCCAATGTAGAAGGCAGCTTGCTCACAGAGGAAGTGAACAGGAAGAACATTGACAAAGGCAAAGGCAATAGTGCTTTGGTCGTTCGAGGGAGACAACAGTTTAAAGAGAAGAAGGGTAAGAAGGCACAAAACCGAAGTAAGTCTCATGATTCGAAGTCAAAGGATGACATAGAATGCTACCATTGTGGCAAGAAGGGTCACATGAAGCGAGACTGTACGAAGTGGAAACAAGAAAAAGGCAAAACAAAGATTTCTGAGCAAGATGAAAAGAAGAGTTCAGTGAAGATTGAAGAGGTGAATGTCACAGGATCTGGTTCAGACAGTGATTCTGGTATAGCAGCTGGTGACATCTTCCTTACAAGCAATCTTGATTCTGTTTTCTTGACTGCAAAGGATGGACATGCTATGAGTGATTGGATTATCGACTCAGGGGCATCTTTACATGTTTCTCCGCACAAAGAGTGGTTTACATCATATGTGGCTACTAAAGATTATGTCAGACTTGGCAATGAGCAGTTTTGTGACATACTTGGAGTGGGAGATGTGCAGTTGAAGTTTCAGAATGGCTCTTCTTTATGGCTCAAGAATGTCAGACATGTTCCAGCAATCCGAAAGAGCTTGATTAGTACAGGGAAGTTGGATGATGCGGGTTATGTGACAGTTTTTGGGAACAGCGCTTGGAAGATCTCCAAAGGTTCGATGACTGTAGCACATGGCAGCAAGTCAGGAACTCTGTACACTTTACATGTTTCAGAGGTTAAAAACCATGTAATTAATGTGATTGAGCAGCCAAGTGTGTCACTGTGGCATCGTAGGTTGGGACATATGTCAAAAAGAGGAATGGAAATACTTTCTCATTATGGTTATTTGCCTGGCTTTTCATTTCAAGATTTCGAGTTTTGTGAGCATTGTGTTTATGGTAAGCAAACACAGGAACCGCACAGATCAAAGAGGAATCGTAGGGACGAACGGTTAGCTCTTGTACACAGTGACCTATGCGGACCAATGCCTAGTTTGTCACTAGGGGGAGCAGCGTACTTTTGTACATTCATAGATGACTATTCTCGCAAAGTATGGGTTTACTTCTTGAAGCACAAGGATGAGGTGCTCAAGGTCTTTAAGACATTCTTGCAGCTGGTGGAGAATCAGAGTAGTCAGAAGCTGAAGTGCTTGAGAACTGACAATGGTGGAGAGTACGTTTCCAAAGCTTTTCAAGACTTTTGTGAAGAAAAAGGGATTAAGCGGGAACTTACTGCACCATATAATCCTTCACAGAATGGGGTTGCAGAACGTATGAATAGGACCATACAAGAGAAGGTTAGAAGCATGTTGTCAAATGCTGAGTTGCCTAATGGATTTTGGGCGGAAGCAGTGGCTACAGCAGTCCATTTGATCAACAGGTCTCCTAGTAGGGTTCTGGATAAGAGTGCAGTGGCCGAGATGCTATGGACAGGCAAGGCACCTTCGTATAAGCATCTCAGAGTCTTTGGTTGTGAAGCTTATAGCCATATTCCTAAGGAGTTCAGAAATAAGTTAGAACCAAAGAGCAAGAAGTGTATATTTCTTGGCTACGGAGAATCGGGCGAGATGGGTTACCGGCTTTGGGATCCTGAGTCCAGAAAGCTTATTCGTAGCAATGATGTGCATTTCAATGAAGCCAAGTTTCACGCTAAGCCAGAGAAGACAGAGGAGATCAAAAGAGTTGTCTTCAGGGAAGATGGACCTAGTGCTAGCACATCAAGACAGCATGGTCAGGCTCAGGGGAGAGGCAGAATTAGTTGTGGTGAGACGTTCTGAGCGTGTCTCCAAACCACCTGATCATTATGTGCCATCTCTAAATTATGTCATGCTCACAGATTGCGGAGAACCATCTTGTTACAAGGAAGCATTACAAGTGGTTGACTCGAAAAAATGGCAGTTGGCCATGCAGTCAGAGATGACAGCTCTACATAAAAACCAGACATGGAAGTTGGTTAAATTACCACAGGGCAAAAAGGCTCTACCTTGTAAATGGGTTTACAGGTATAAGATCACCGCTCATGATAGTCAGCCAAAGTACAAAGCAAGGCTTGTTGCCAAGGGCTTTAAGCAAGAACAAGGCATTGACTTTGATGAAGTCTTCTCTCCAGTGGTCAAGATGACTACATTGAGATGCTTTCTTGCATTGGTTGCTATATTGGATTTGGTGTTGCACCAAATGGATGTCAAGACAGCGTTCTTGCATGGTGATTTAGATGTGGAAATTTACATGCAGCAGCCAGAAGGGTTTGTTGAGAAAGGCATGGAACATTTGGTATGCCAGTTGTTAAAGAGTCTTTATGGCTTTAAAAAATCACCGAGGGCATGGTACCATAAGTTCCACCAGTTTATGCTTTCTCAAGGCTACAAACGTAGTGAGTTCGATCACTGTCTATATACAAAGAAGGCTAAGGATGGCAGTTGGCTGATCCTTATTTTGTATGTGGATGACATGTTGATTGCTGGCAAACACTTGGAAGAAATTTCAGCTTTGAAGTCAAAGATGGCAAAATCGTTTGACATGAAAGACATGGGTGAGGCAAGTCATATACTTGGTATGCGCATTGAGAGAGACAGATCAAAGAAGTTGATTTGGTTATCGCAAACAGAGTATATTGACAAGGTTTTGCAACGTTTCAATATGGAGAAGGGAAAGGCATTGAGTGTTCCATTGCCACCATATGTGAAACTTAGCAAACAAGATTGTCCTGTGTCTGAGGAAGAAAAGGCTGAAATGGATAAGATTCCATATGCGTCTGCAGTGGGTAGTTTGATGTATGCAATGATTGCTACACGTCCGGATATTGCATTTGCAGTGGGAGTGGTTAGCAGATATATGTCAAATCCCGGCAAGAAACATTGGGAGGCAGTGAAAGGTATCATGAGATACTTAAAACATACAAAGAGTATGCGCATATGCTATGGTAGTCAGGATTTGAGTGTCAGAGGATACACTGACTCAGATTATGCAGGAGACTTGGATAAGAGGAGATCTACATCAGGCTATGTCTTTACATTGGCTGGAGGTGCCATATCATGGCGATCTCGATTACAAGATTGTGTTACGCAGTCTACTACAGAAGCTGAGTATGTTGCAGCAAATGAGGCATGCAAAGAAGCTATTTGGCTTGGTAGATTGGTTGCAGACTTGGGAATCAATGCAGATATGCCAGAGTTATATTGTGATAGTCAAAGTGCTATACAATTGGCAAAGAATCCAGTGTTCCATTCGAAGACTAAGCATATTGATGTGAAGTATCACTTCATTAGGGAAGTACTTGAAGACAAGCAGATACAACTGCTGAAGATCCACACCAAGGACAATCCTGCTGATCTACTCACAAAGGGACTTCCAGGAGAGGGCTTTGTGCATTGTCGTGAGTTATTGGGCATTGGATAGATGGCAGCCATGTAAATCTTTGTACATTTATGTTCATAGATTTACAGTTACTTAAAGTGCCACATTGGACTTTAAGTGGGAGGTTGTTGGGATTAAAGCCCAAGTGGCCTCTTATGCGGATATGGCCGGCCGCCCGCCTAACTCACTTACCTCTAACTCTTTGTATATACTAACATATTCTTTGTGAATACTAAGGATTTTGGGAGATAACCCTTCTAACATCTCTCTGCGTACTGTACTGTGTAAGCTCACTGTGTGTGTGTGTGAGAGAGAGAGTCGACCCACGCTCCGCTCCGCGACTTCAGATAGGGCCAACACACATTCCAAAAAGACTCAGTTTAGATGTCTAGATTGCTTTTTGCGAACTCCATGTTGCCTTTCGCACGAATATATAACCCTGCATTAGATGAACACTTAGAATGGTCAAAGAGATGTCCCCCTTTCAAAACTTTAAGTGTGCAATCCTCTATTGTGTAAGTCGGGAGGTTGGCCAGATCCACCCATGTTTTGCTAAGAATAGGTGCCAAGAAGGCCTTGTTGGGGAGGACCCAAAATTAATGGTCCACACCAAAAGACAACCTCAATTTTTCTAACAGGTTGCAATGAAAAAACTTTAGACACTTTGAGCACCATCTCTAACAGGTTAGAGTCACTGAGGGAATAGAAGTTATTATGAAACTCCTTGTCAGCTTTCAGAGTGGCACTTCCCTGCAGAATATGTCACCATGTTGAGGGATAGCGGGGGTAGTAGGGGTACTAATAAAACTGTTACCATATACATGTGGTAGTGATGTGTGTGAACACATAGGACCATCGAAGCATTTTTTCCCTCTTTAGGAGGTTTTTTCCCCATGTGCATTGTATATACGCCCATCACTCTAGGGCTATCTTTCTTTCCATTGCACACTAAGTAACACACTCTCTATTGTGTGTCTTGAGCTTCCTTCATCTTCTCCAAGTTGTGTGCATTTCTTTGCAACCCTAATTCCAACAATTGGTATCAGAGCAGGTTGCGTCCTCCCAAGCTTAGTCGCCAGCTGCTCCAACACACGCCTGCTCACTTTCTTTGATTTTAGTGAGCTTTGGCGAGCGTTCGTAGGTGCTACAAAAATTTTGGATAAGCTAGTAGAGCTTAGTCTGCTTAGATTTTTTATTCGGGCTCATTTCGGCCTCCAATTCCACTACATGCAGTACTGCACAAGCTATTTTGTGCAGAATTTTTGTCAGCGCCATTTTTTGCATAACATATGCCTTACAATCTTCTATGGTTTGTGCTATATAGCACGTGTTGTTCCCACTTCGTTTCTCCTCTTTTCGGGCAGTTTTCACAATAGGTGCAGCATTTACCATGGTTGACAACAACACAGATGTGTTCAAGATGTTTGTTGTTGAGGACAGATTGGATGGGGACTATTACCCTATGTGGGCTTACCGTGATGGAACATGTTATTGTGTCAAAGGGCATGTGCAAGGCATTGATGTATGTCCTGGTTCTGAAGATGTAGGCGATGTTGAGGATGTTGCAGGTCTTGATGCAAGAAATTGCTGCTATTAGAGTTGTTTTGCCTACGGCAGAACAATCTCATTGGGATGTAAAGGATGCACAGGCTCATGCATTGATTGCGTTGTCTGTAAAGCACACCATTGTTCCTGACATTCGTTCAGCAAAATCTGCAAAAAAAGGCTTGGGATATTTTCGTTGGTCTTTATCCAAGTTGCAATGAGGCTAAAATTGCTTTGCTGCGTAAAGAGTTGGAATCGAAGATTATGCATGAGGAAGATGATATGGACACTTTCTTTGCTAGTGTCAAGGATATCAATGAGCAACTTATTTCTACAAGTGAAGTCATTTCAGATAGTTCCCTTGTGCAAACTATTCTTGATGCCTTACCAGATTCTTACCAGAATTTTGCTAGTACTTGGAGACTTATGACCCAAGGAAATCCTGAAGTTGTCAAGTTTGATGATTATGCACATTGCTATTGCAAGAGTCACTTTCTAAAAAAAAACAGGACTAGACAACATGCAGTTGAATAGGCTTTTATTGCTTCTCAAAGAAAGGGTGGTAATAGCAATGCAGCCACTTCTTATGGTTCAGCTGCGAGTGGCAAAACTTATGTTCCCAATGCTTGTGCTGGTAGCACTTCGTCTCACAATTTTGGTGATAAGGGCAAAAAGAACATAAGGGAAAAAAGAAGATGCGTTACCATTATTGTAAAGCTAATGATCACTTGATCGAGGAGTGTCCTAAGTTGAAGGCCAAAGAGGCTAAGAAGAAAGAGGGTGGTTCCACTGCAAATGCTGGTTCCACTACCAATGCAGCCATTGTTGAGTCTTCTATGAAAGGAGACTATGATGCTGATGTTGATGCAGAATGGTCTTTTAGTGTAGAGTGCACTTACAATCCTGTTGTCCATGATGCATGCATGTCAGTTGCTGTGGATTCACATATGTGGTATTTTGACAATGGTGCTACAAAGCACATTACCTCACATCGTGAATTGTTCGCCTCTCTCGAGTCTGCCCCTCATGGAACTTCAGTCACTTGTGCCAACAATGCCTCTTATCCAATTTAGGGAGTTGAAAAGATTGTGCTTACTTCTAATTTCTTCTAAAATCCTTGCATGCTTCTCCGGATCCTGAATGAATCTCATATGGGCATTCAATTTATAATGCATGTGATCCTAAAATATCGTAATAAAATCAAGGTTAGTTTGTACATTACTATAAGAATGAGGTCTCATTCTAGTGTCAAAGTACAATAGCTGATCTAAAAAGTATGTTCCAAGAAGTAGTAAGAGCTTGTGATGTCAAGGACAAACATTTGCTTCAAGCCAAAAAAGTCCAAGAAAGGATAGAGTCCTCACCTGCATCCATTCAAACAAGACAATAGATACATTAGCCTTGAGTGCGTTTTACATGTGTCAATGGACTATATCAGTTGTTATCCATGTCCAACTTACAACTTCTTTACCTTTAAAACAAATGTCCAAAGTGCTCATATAATCCAGATTTATTTTAAAAGTGTTTTTTCCTTTATAAGAAGATAATTTAAAATATGGTTTCTATATAGGCCCAATTTTTTTAAAGACCTTAAATAAATATTATTGTACATATCATTTTGATCAGAAGGCCACTACCCCTTCTGATCCAAGTGTCATAATACCCATATCGGCACATAAGAATCGGCCTTACAGTGTCCAATTTTTTACTTAGTCGAGGATGTTCAAAAACACCCTTTTTCAAGTGACCTTATTCCTAGTATTAGACATCTATTACAATATATCTTTGTAAGTATTAGTCATTAGACTTAGCCTAATTAAATCAAGTAAAAAATTGAGCTGATAAAAGCCCCTTAATTTGGGTCAAAGATATTCTCATCATACCTTGGAATTCGTCTATAAGTGTTACCCAAAAATGAGGACATTTTACCCTTGCTATCCTACTCAATCATAGGAAAAAAGGTCGGCATCATTATCATATAGGCATCCTGGCAATTAATGGTATCAATAGCACAAAGTCAATCAACGAGGCATAAGACAACAACCCTAAATCAAAGGTGCACCAAAAAGGTGGCAACCTTATTTTGCAAGTAGTCATACCACTTTAGTTCAATAGAAGAGGGTCTCACCAAAATGCAGACAATAGGACGGCATAAGCAATTAAACATAAACCAAGGGCCAAAAAACCAGACGCCCTTTGGGGCAAGGAACATCACCATATAATACTATGGTTAAACAACATTTGACCATACAACCTCCCCCTATTTTTTAAATTAATCAATCAATGCAATAGAGAAAAAAAATACGCAATATCATGTCAAAGGACCAAAAACAATGCAGACGTTCTTTGTACAAAAAAACACATTATTAATCCAAACCCTACAAACGTAATTTCTAGTCGCTATTAATGCCAAGGATTATCAACATCTTAACAACCTTGAGGTAGTGTAGAGTACTACAGAGAATGAAAAAAAAATTAACAATTTTTTTTGGTACCAACCTGTGATGCCTCCTTGTGTTCAACCATCTCCATAGCCACACAGTAAGCAAGTGTTCAGGCCCTCAAAAACTCTCTTTCGCATACACACACACAAGAAACACAAGAGCTAAGGCTAAGTGAGGGGCATAGAGCAACCCTCACCTGGTTCTCAATACCTCACTTGCATCCATTCAAACAAGACAACAGATACGTAGCCTTGAGTGCATTTTACAGGTGTCAATGGACTATATTAGTTGTTATCCATGTCCAACTTACAACTTTTTTACCTTTAAAACAAATGTCCAAAGTGTTGATATAATCCAGATTTATTTTAAAAGTGTTTTTTCTTTTTTAAAGAGATAATTTTAAATATGGGTTCTATATAAACCCAATTTTTTAATAAACCTTATTAAATGTTATTGTACATATCATTTTGATCAGAAGGCCACCACCCCTTGTAATCCAAGTGTCATAATACCCATATCGGCACATAAGAATCAACCTTACAGTGTCCAATTTTTTACTCAGTCGAGGACGTTCAAAAACACCCTTTTTCAAGTGACCTTATTCCTGGTATTGTACACTTGTTATGATATATCTTTGCAGGGATTAGCTATTAGACTTAGCCTAATTAAATCAAGTGAAAAATTGAACTGATAAAAGCCCTTTAATTTTGGTTAGAGACATCCTCATCATAGCTTGGCATTCATCTATAAGTGTTACACAAAAATGAGGAGATTTTACTCTATCCTACTCAATCATAGGAAAAAAGGCCAATTTTTGGTGAGTCAAAAGAAAAAAGGCCGACATCATTATTATATAAGCATCCTGATAGTTAACGGTATCAATAGCACAAAGTCTATCAATGCGGCATAAGCCAACATCCCTAAATTAGAGGTGCACCAAAAAGGTGGCAATCTTATTTTGCAAGCAAGCCATACCATTTTAGTTCAATAGAAGAGGGTCTCACCAAAACGCAGACAGCAGAGGAGCATAAGCCATTAAGCATAAAGCAAGGGCCAAAAAACCAAACGCCCTTTGGGGCAAGGAACATCACCATATAATATTATGGTCAAACAACCTTTGACCACACAGCCTCTCCCTATTTTTTACATTAATCAGTCAACGCAGTAGAGAAAAACATTTTACGCAGTATCATGTCAGAGGACCAAAAACAATGCAGACGTTCTTTGTGCAAAAAAACACATCATTAATCCAAACCCTACAAACTTCATTTCTAGTCACCAAACGCTATCAATGTCAAGGATTATCAACACCTTAACAACCTTGAGGCGGTGCAGAATACTCTAGAGAATGCAAAAAAAAAAATTATAACAAATTTTCTTGGTACCAACCTGGTATGCCTCCTTGTGTTCAACCATCTCCATAGCCACACAGTAAGGAAGTGTTTAGTCCCTCAAACTCTCTTTCACATACACACACAGGAAACGCAAGAGCCAAGGCTAAGTGAGGGGCATAGAGCAACCCTCACCTGATTTTAAATACCCAATTTGGTACACTGAGGAGCCACAATCAAGGCAAATTTTCGTTGATCCGTCATCATCACAAGGAGAATACTATCCAGCAGCATCCGACATTGTTAATCCAATAGTGGGGCAAGGGGGGGAGGGGGAGGGGGGAAGGGGGTTGTTTTGTTATGCTAGGTGTGTCTGGATTGTACGAAAGCAGAGAGCAAATGACGCGGAGGAGTGGGGAGTAGTGTTAGTGTAAACGTAGCACAGAGTGGGGGGGATAATGTGCAGCATACTTCCCAAGGTAGAGAAAGACTCACGCTGCTTAGGAAGGGGTTTCTATGAGAATTAAGTCCTAAGGGCAACCATCAACTAAGGGAGAGTATCCCACGTAGGGTGGAGAAATTACATGCCTTTTAATGTTTCTGGGGAAAGTTCTTGAGCATTAACATGCTATGGTACTCCTACTTGTGCATGCGTGTGTGTGTGTGTGTGTGTGTGTGTGTGACTGTGAAAAAACCCTTCATAATTGAACCATATGTAGGTAATTGTATTAAATAATATATTTATTAACAATTCCCTAAAACAAAACAAATTAGTCATTAATATATTAAATAAAACCCTTCATAATTACTATATTAATTGATAATTTCTTAAAACAAAACAAACAAATGTGTATGGAAACTTTTGGTATAAAATCTTGTCTTAGTATTACACCTACAAGGAGAAGGATCCAACTATTACCTGCATTCATAGAACAACATTCAATTAGAACTAGCTATATTTATGCATGTTGCAAGTGTCTACATTAGACCCAGTTGTCATCCATGTCACACATGTAGACCTAGTTTATAGCTTTACCTTAGCATTGACGATTAATTGAGCTTTAAGTAAGATAAGATATGTGTGTGTATCCTAATAGTAATAGAATTTCCCCAAAGAAAAGATGCAAGTTTCTATTATTAAAAACGATGGTAACTACTTAATATAATGTATATTGAAGTACAATAACAACTTGACTAAAATCAGGCAGTGTCCCATTGGCAATTTGAAAAAAAAATGAAAAACAAGGTCCAATTTTATGCCATCTCTCAATGAGACCCTTGATGGGAGGTTAATGGCTTCACTAATAGAAATTGCCGACAATCCATGAACCTTTGTAAAATAGCCAACCCATGTGCAAAAAGCTATTTTAGAAATATCACTTGGACTAAACTGTACTTGATGATATCCAGATCTTAAATTAATCTTTGTGAAATATCTAGCCCCTTGGAGTTGCTTGAAAAGCTCATCAACTCTAAGCATAAGATATTTATCTTTGTCGTAACCTTTTTCAAACCATAATAGACTACAGATATGCGCACAGAGTCATCCTTCTTCTTCACCAAGAGCACTCAAGATGCCCATGGAGAAGAACTGGTTCAAATAAAGCCTTTAATCAGCAAGTTGACATTCTGATTCCTTAGCTTTGAGTTGATTAAGCTTACATCCTAAGTTTGCTTCCTCATGTCCAAGAACCACGTCATCTATTGACGTGTTCAGAACTTAAAAATTTAATGTCATCAGATGGCCTTAAACGTCCCTGACGAACATCCTTAACCATAGTATCCCAAATATTGGAGCCTTATCCTTGCATAAGAGGTACACTATAATTATGTTTACTCAATTTGCAAAAGCTTTAACCTTTTTAACCATAGCGTATTTCAAAAAATAATATGAGTTGTTCCATTGTCAATAAGGATTTTCATTTTGTGCACATTAGCATATACATGAAGATGAACTAAATCATGAGGAAACAATGCCTTCTGCTAGATGGAAGGTGTGAGTAAGCATTCTTGGGCTTCTGCTAGATGGAAGGTATGAGTAAGCATTCTTGTGCCTCTATTCTTGTGCCTCTATACGATGAGACACTTCCACCTAAGAAAAATTAGTGGTGGACTCACTGAATTGCAGTAATTGGATGGTGTATAGAGCCTTCTCTTTTCCCTTTACTCCCTCTTCATCAGTGCCGTTGGTCTTGTCTTGATATGCATTTTGATTCAGAGGGCATTCCTTCTTGGCGTGCTTGTCTGACAAACAAACAAAATGCAAGTATTCCTTCTTTGCTCTTGCAAAATATGTGGTAGATAAAGGAACATGAGGACCCATTAAACTTGGTTGCAAAATTTATAATCGATTGAAATTTCATTGTGTTTGTTGTTAGCATAATTAGAAGATCAATTATTATTACAAGGCATAGAAAGTAGAATCGTAAAAGTTTGAACTAAGTGATAATGATGGAATGCGAGTATGAGAGAGAGAGAGAGAGAGAGAGAGAGAGTTGTTATTGTTGTTGTTATACACCACAATAAGAACCAATTTGTAAAGATAGAGTAACAACTAGATTGTACACTAGAGTAGCAATCAAATTGTAAAACCAAAGTAGCAACCAAGTCACCAAACCATTTGCTCAAAGCTAGGAGCATAGGTCATCATTATTTCAAGTTTTGAAGCCCATTATTTATAAGTAAAAACATTCAAACATTAGCTATGAGTTTAGAAATCTCCCAAAGTAGTATTTATTATAAGTGTTAATAAAGACAAGCCATTATGAGGCAGTCTAGCTTCTAAAAGTTCATACAAGCCACAAAATTCAAAGGCCATTAGCATACCAGAGCCTAGGGCTCAAAATCACCAAGCTATACCAAAGTAAGCTAGGATCAAACTCTCAAAAGTAGCTTTTTGATTGAGCCTTCCAAAGTGTGTAAGACCCTAACAACGCTATGTTGTATAACTTAATCTATTAGATAGTGAGATCATAAGAGCAACAATATTTTAAGATAAGAAACCCTATATTATGTGCACAAGATTTCAAGAAGAGGTCAATAGCTCATTATGAGGACATTATCTTCATAAATAAGGTACCCAAGCAAGCAAAAAGGTCAAGTATAAATAATAAAGTAGATAGTACCCAGTATGTTATCAACCATACGATCTTCTACCTCAAAAAACATCATTGCATTTTCACAAAGCTTTGAATTTAGAAACCCAGCTGTAAAAAAAGCATCCATAGGGTAAAACCCCACAATTTAGTAAGGTAAATCCCCATAGATAAGCAAAAGGAAATACCTAATCCTTATCCATAAATACCAAAAACATCAGTGTCATTAATTCGTCCAAAACCGTCACCAATAGATAAGATGTGTCAGATGCAAGTAAGAGTACCTAAAGGTAGCAAAAACTTAGAGATGTAGGCCCATCCAGCAGAAAGAAAATCAAAGCCCATAGTTTTTTATCGATCAAAGCTTACAAAAGTCATGAAGCAACCACTATTCACTCAAAGAATTCCATATTAGAGGGACACCTTGCTATCCATACCCTTTTGAGTTATTCTCCCCACTTTCCATCACAAAAAACCAAATCGTATAAGAAGTTGATATAAACTAGGGAATCAAAGTATCAGCATAAGTCACATTAGATTTCCTAAGGAAGATGAGAGATGCATTACATCCCAAAACAATGAATTTGTTCAAAAAGCATAGGCAACACAAACAAGTGAGAGCTTACAACCATGTTTTGATAGAGTTATCCATTCACACAATCAAAGTCAAGAGTGTCGAATCCTTGCATGGAGCACCAGAACTGGTTGAATACACAAATATCCAAGCAATCCCTTTTTATGTAGCAGGAAACTTAGGTAGGTATTAATGACACAATCCATTGAATTTATTCAGATACAATCTCAAATGAACAAAAGTTAGAGAACTATCATGCAACCTCAAGGTCGTCCACAGATGGTCAGTAGTATAATGCAAAACCAAGCTAAAAACGCCATTTAATCCCTAAGGCAAACCATAAGCCCAAACACTATCAATCAAGAATCCAATAAAACATAGAGAAAATCCAACCCAAGCATTGCAATGAGTGTGTAATAAAGAGAAGCAACCAAGGCATGTAGGGCACCTTTATGAGCACATGTAGGTGCCAAGGTGAGAAGTCGTCATGTGTTAGCAAGTTGAAACAGCTACTAGCACAAGTAAAATGACACAAGAGTGTGTGTTCATTTAAAGAAACCTGGATGAAGCAATCATAGCCAAGTAAATGACATAGAGAGAGAGAGAGAGAGAGAGAGAGTGTGTGTGCACAATCCATGCAGTGTTAAATCTCAGCAAGTATCCATTCTCAACATAGTCAGCCATACATGAAAGGGACGTGTGTGTGTGTGTGTGTGTGTGTGTGTGTGTGTGTGTGTGTGTGTGTGTGTGTGTGTGTGTGTGTGTGTGTGTGTGTGTGTGTGCGCGCGCGTGTGTGTGTGTGTGTGTATGCGCTTTGTTGTATTAAATATAATACTCATACACAAAAGAACACCATGTTCAAAAGACTTTGGACTCAAGAAAATAGGGAAGTATTTCCACAAAACCATTCATACATTCAAATCATTTTTGTACAATTTAGTCAAAATGAAAGAGTCATTCTATTCCAATTATCTCTTACATTGGGACAATAAGTGAGTCTATGGAGGAACTAGGTCTTCATATTCAAGATTGGTAAGTTATCTTGTGAAAGGATTCATAATTAGAACAAGATTCTAAACCTTCAGATCAGAGATCCCCCCCTTTTTTAAAAAAGAAACAACACCTTTATCTCAACAAGAGTGAGCCTAGAATCATTCCTTTTTCTTTTTTTGGAAAAGAGAGTAGGGATAGATCTATAGATTTCAAAGATCAATTTATAGAAAAGGTAGTATGCATTGGGATTTTAAATAATCGAGGTTTAAGTCAAGGATGACCATAAAAGACAATCTATATCCTCTTTCTGTAAAATTCTCAACCAAGACACTGTCGATTTTTGTAAATGCTTCAATAAAAGAAGAAACCAGAACACTTCAAGTACTTTTAGGATAAAAGCCTCTCAAATCATAGAGTTAAACCATAATGATGGTTTGCAGAGTTTACCATATCTCAATTGTTTAAAGTTCATAATTCTTTAAAAAAACAGTGTGTTGATAGCAACAATCCGGTAATTTACCCAGTTTTTAGTGTGATAGGAACATGGATCTCAAAAAAAAATCGTTTAGGCAACATATTAAGGCAACAAATTAAGACTTGCTGCATAAGAGTGAACCAAGAGTTCAGCATAAGACCCCAAGAATACTCAGAGAAATAGTAAGAGGCAAAATGCAGCCTTCCTTTCAAGTAACCAGGAACAAATATAAAATCTCACAAGACAAAGTAAAATAAGCCCAAAGTTTGAGGCTACCCCAATTGTTAATGAAGCAACCACAAGCCCTAAAAGGCCACAGCGAGCAACGAAAAACGGCCACCTCAAAAGTCAAAATGTCAACCCATTGTTCTGTTGATAGCAAACGATCAAGACAAGAGTTAGCAATATCTCACCAAGAACTAGATTGGCAAATAATTTTGCTACCAAACTCAACTAGTGTGCTACACAAGGGCGTTGTCAATTAGAGCCAATGGCAACATAGGAACTAGGTGCATCTTAAGTACTCTCATTCCAAGTACTCGATTTATGTCTAGTGCTCGCAATACTTCTTCCTCTCCCCTATACACAAGAAGTTTTGGACAAATTCTCACAATAATTCCCACATTGTGACTTACCTCAACATCATGAGCTTCGGTGAGGGAGGCACTGCATACCTAGCTAGGTACGATTGGGGGCAGGGGATCGCCGGCCCGGAGGGGGGGCCGGCGGTGCCCTGCCCCCAATCGTACCTAGCTAGGTATGCGGTGCCTCTCGAGCAGAAGCTCATGATGTTGTGTATTGTATGAAAAACATTGTAATAGACTCCATTTTCCTACATGAGAAAATTTCTAAATCTTCTTGTGCTAGATGGCTCCATTACATCTGTGTACTTTACGTACTGGCACATTATTAAAGTAATCACATTTCTTTAATAGATACTTTGGAATATTTTGCTCCTCCCCCAATGCCCCAAAAACACAAAAGATCCACATCAGCAACTCTCTTCGACCCTCCTCCCATCCCCTCCGCCCTCACCACTACGTCGCGTCCACAGACTACCTGCGTTGTCTGCCTTCTAAACGAGGCCCGCAACTCCTCTTTCTTCGTATCATGCACACCCACAACGGCCTGTTGTGGCACCAATGCCATTCATGCTCCTCCTACTTCCCCAAACCGTCGCATCTGTGTACTAAAAGTTTGTGCTAAAAAAACTACGACCCTGGTAGTGCAAAATCAAAAGCATTCAGAAGTACTCCCTTGGCTTAGCTAAGATGATATGTTTGGGAGCCCAAAATTGTCAACTCCTTAATTCCACTACTCTCAAAACCATAATTCAAGAGCAAATCTTGCAATTCCTCATAAGCCATTACAACAACCCATGCATCATGCACTAACAAATGAATGACAAAATTTGCGTGGTCACTGTTAAAACTGCACGTGTAATTAAACGGAAATAGAAGAACGCATTTGGAGGCCATCAACCATTGCTTTCTTCATGTTAAAAAGAATAGTGAATTGCCGTACATCAAGATAAGCCACCCAATACTGGTAGGTTCTTCAACTTATTCAATAGTCAGGAATATTCCCATCTCCACAGGAGGTATTTACCTCTTCATCTTGTCTAAATACCTCCTCATCTTGTCTGAAGTCCCTTTGTAAAAGGAGTATGATTGCAGGGCTCGGAAGCAGTCAGCCAGCAACGGCAGTCCCTGCTCTAAGCCATGCGGGCGAATGGCTTGCGCGATGCAGAGTGCGCCGAGTAATTGCAAAAATAACTTATGAAGTAGCCCCCGGGCAGGCGTACAGCTGTGGCTGCCCTGCTTGTTCAACCAACACATCGCCAAGCTCGTCGCCCATTGCCTTTCCTTCGCAGAGCTGAGAGAGAGAGAGAGAGAGAGAGAGAGAGAGAGAGAGAGAGAGAGTTACCATCCACAACCACAACATGGGGGGGGGTGTGTGAGAGAGTCGTCAAACATCATGCACACAGAGAGAGAATGAAAGATAAGAAACACCTCGTCTCTCAAGAGAATCGCAAGAGATTCTCCGTTATGTGTCGTTTCTCACAATCGAGGATACTCTGCATTGAAATCAAATTCGAAACTTCCAGTTAATCTCAATCTGAAACTCGTGTTATGAGTCTATCTTTGCTTACATGAAGAAAAGTAAGGCATCAATGAGCCAAGCATTTTAAACTCAATAGTAAGATTTTCCACCTGCTTTGAACTTCCCTTAAAGGTCATCAAAATCATATATTTAAAATAACAACCTGCTACAGAATTCTCATCAAGACCCGATCAGTCAAGAAGCGGTTTTGGTAATTTAAATCCAACTTAATATGTAAACGGTTAGACAGAGCGACATAAAATGCCAGAAACGCGTGCTTTCTTTACAAACCAGAAGAGCGCTTTTAGTACAAGTTGAATCTTATGCTGGGTTCAGACAGGGCAAGGCAGCAGAAGAGTTGGAAGGCTGCCACCCCCAAACCCCTCCCCCCCCCACCCCCCAACCGACAAATTGATACAAAAAATGATATGCCGACCAAGTTGAATACTGCACGCTTTCTAACTATTGAACACAGACTAATTGCCACAGAGCAGCATCATCTAGGCAATGCAAAACTGTTCAGCTCACCCTCACAAAAGTTGGCATGACCTCGAACACGCCATGGCCGATCATGATGATAAGTATATCCACATCCGACACAATCTTTTCACGCAACCCTCACATAAACTGTTGTAAACTTTGCTTGTCATAGAAACCTTAATTTTCAACCATGAACCTGCAACCCTCTATCCATTTCATTTTCTAGTGTCATCAGATTAACTTTACAAAAACACTAGGCCGTGCCTTAGCCTTGAAGAATCAGACAATATTATGTGTTACACACCACCCACAATATATGTACAATCAGCTGCTCTCATGCATGAAATTAGAAGGCACACATACATACACAGCTGGATGTTGAGAAATGGGCCGGAGGGGAACGGCAACCTGAATGAATCACACTCAATTGATTGGAGAGGGCTAACTTGAAGAGGGTTACACCTGTGCAAGGAACTACAAAGAGGAAGTCTAACAGTGGGAAACCTTTTTGTACAGCAAGGTGCTCAAGCATAAAGCTGCATAACCTCCTTTGGGAAAGCGCTTGAGAGCCGCATTGCATCGCATCAGCGAAACTTCCTGCCTCTATCTGCTCTACTTGCGGATACACAGCTATATTCCCTCGAAGGTAGAATCCTCAGCATCTGAACACCCCGCCGGTTCCATCTTAAGCACACAAGCCCCACTGCACTCCAGACGTTCGCAAAGTAGAACAGCATAGCCTGCCTAACTCCCTTGCCATACAGGAGCCGAAAACATTCAGCACTGGTCCTGCACAGCACTTTACCAGAGGCCTCACAAGGACGGGAGTTACCCAGGGGTAAGACTCACAGTAATCTTGGAAGTTTGCAATATACCTCCCTGCTTAAATGTAGACTGTCCGGACATCACTCTGCCCAAATGTGATTCCACATCCGGGACATTTTCGATGTCGAATCTCCAGATTCCTCTGGATGCAAGGGTTGCAAAATAAGTGATAGCACTTTGTAATCACAACCTGTACCAGCCAAAACAACTTGTTAGAGTCCATGTAAAATCGCAAACATGATCATGCAACACTAAAAACTGACTACATACTTCTTTGGGACGATCGTGACATACACTGCACTTCAAGATCGCCTTATACTCTTTCACTTCATCTTGAAGCTTCTCAACCAAAGAGCTTCCATCGCTTTGCACAGTGGTTCGAGCCAGTTTAGATTTTAAATGTGCAATGTCTTCCTGAACTTTTTTCTTTGCCAACCTTGAAAATAGAGACTTCACATAAGCACAAACAACATGATGCGAGCAAGAAACAGACTTGCCTTCGTGGATCAACTCACTTCTCTTTGTCCAGCTGAGTCAGTATCTCTCCAACTTTTTCCTTGCGGTGAGCAATCTCCTTTTGCGTTGCTTCCAGAAAGGCCTTTGTAGAAACACACTCGTTGTCTGCCTCAGCCAAGCTCCTCTTCAGGACCTCCAAAGTACTTGCATTCTGCCTCCCATCTTCTGCGGACGTGTTGAGCTGATCCAAATGCAGCTTGACCTGAAAAAAGAGAGGAGGCTTGAAAGCCTTACAGCTGAACGGAAATCTCAAGGTATTACTTTAAAAGTAATGAAAAGAAGGCCATCTGGGAACAACCTGCTGTTCCAACCTTGCCACTCTTTGCTTCTGGCCTTCCCCAAAATTCGTAGCATGCTGTATATATTCAAGAAGAGCCTGCCTCTCTTCATTCAAAGTGGAATGCAATTGCTTTGACTTGACACTTTCAGAAACAAGCTGAAAAGATGTGGTGTTAATGTTTGAAAGCTTAGATGCAGAACGTCAAAGAAGGTCCACAACCCAACACAGACCTTTATATTGTACTCATCTCTCTTTGATATTTGTTGCAAGAGACGTTGATTCTGTGTTTGCATATCTTCATAAGCTTGTCCTATGGTCTATGATTTAGACAACAGAGAAAATCAACCATCAAGAACTTCAAATAATTGCAAAATGTTTCATGTCTGGATAAATTACCTCGATTTCTGCAAGGCATGCATCGTGCTCTTCACTCTTCAAACTTGTAGCCTCTTTCAGCTCCATCACAACTCTTTGGAATAAAGAGTACAGCCAGAACTTGAGTTTTGAATACATCTTGCATGGAAAAATTACCAGATAGTATATGAAGAAAGTATACCTCTCAGAAGCATCGAGTCTTTGTCTAAAATCTAGGATTTCTGCCTCTGCCACTGCAAGCCGTTGTTGACAAGCTGCCTCGGCTTCATTGGCGACTCTCACTCTTAATTCAAGACCATGATCATCCAAAGCTGATTTAAGCTTTTCTACTTCAGCCAAAGCACTACATTCTGCTTCTCTCAATTCTGCTAAGGTCCTGTACAAGAAAATCTCTCTCTCTCTCTCGCTCTCTCTCACACACACACACACACACACGACTTGGTAACCTTTTGTATTACGTAATCAAACTACAGGCCCGAAGGCATTGCATGACAAAATGATGACATGGCATGTCCACCCGGAAATTGACAGATTTCTCTCTCTCTCTCTCTCTCTCTCTCTCTCTCTCTCTCTCTCTCTCTCTCTCTCTCTCTCTCTCTCTCTCTCTCTCTCTCTCTATATATATATATATATATATATATATATATATATACACACACATCAGATCCACCAAATTGTAACTTTTTGGTCTCATAGTGACGACATTAACATTTCATTTCAATTCATCTCTCTCTCTCTCTCTCTCTCTCTCTCTCTCTCTCTCTCTCTCTCATGCACATCTAACCCTTGTGCATGTGGACAAGCTACTTCAGGTCCAAGGTCAAGTCAGCTTAGGAAGTGTTCTGGTACCTTTGTGAGCTTGTGCGCAGGCCATGCATGTCCAGGCACTTAGAGTAGTTTGCATATCCTTTGGTTGCACACAGCATGATCATTAGCATGACAATCAGTAACCATCATGAGCATTTTACAGTGCACAGAACCCACTTTCCCTATTTTATCCATTTTTCACTTATTATTAATAAGTGACTTTGTTGGGAAACTGGGTAGGGCAAATTTGCTAAGCTCTATAAAAGAAACCTAGCGCTAGCACTTTCTGGCAAAAGAGGCAGTAGAGTTCCAACAACTAGCAGTGCACCTTCTCAACAAGACCGACAGGATTCCCTAGCGTTTTCAGACATCAAGACCTCTGGCATTTTTCACCAGCAGTTTCAGCCCAGCGTTTTCTGCAACAGATCAGGCCTAGCATTTTCGCTACAGTTCACCTGGCGTTTTCGAGTTTGCAAAGTGCCTAGCGTTTTGCAGTTTCTGGCGACAGTTCAGCCCAAGCATATCAGCATTTTCAGTTTTCAGCACTTACAGACTCCGCAAGATCAGCCCCAAACCTCGCAAATCTCACCCTACCCGCAGCAGATCCTCGCCACACGGTCAGATGAGCCAACATTTTCAGTTTCAGCCCGCTGTTCACAGATTTTAGCATCTGCGTTTGCAACGCATCGTCGTCGCCATCACCGTCCTCGCCGACAGTGTCAAAATTCAGCAGTTAGCAGATTTGCAGATTCAGCCCCTAGCGTTTTCAGATTTCAGCCCGTCTCGTCGTCGTCGACATCATCGGCAAGTGCATTGCATCTAGACCATTGTGGGCAGCATCCTTTCTGAAAGGCAATGCACGGACATGGTGGTCCACTCTTTTGTTACAGAAAGAAGCACCGACAAAATGGCTGAAATTCAAGAACCGACCTCTTCTTTCAAGAAGATTAGTTTTTAGGAACAGATTGAGAGGTTTTGTTGTGGACTTCCCAAACAAATTCGAGACTACTCTCTTGAAAAGAAGTCAGAGTCCATTCAACAATTGATGGGACATGCTAAGTGGGGATTCGCGATGCATTTGGGTAACTTGACTTACCCACTAGATGAACCTTCGACAAGTCAGAACAAAAACAGAAGACAGACAGATACACGAACTCGACTGACAGAAGACCAAAAAGATGAATATTTCAAAGCAGGAAAGTGTTTTGAATGCGGAGAACAAGGACATATCATTGCACGGTGCCCCAACAAGGCACAAGAATAAGAACGACTAACAAAATGGAAATTCAGCAAAACGAGGAGATACTCATTCAAGAACAAATTTTTGATAGAACATTATGAATGAATTAGCATTATTTTGCTACATAAATTTATGAAATACGACTTTTCGAAAGAAGAACCTATTATTTGTGAGCATATAACACGATTATGAATGAGATGATAATGATGGCTTTGGAGCGGTGATAGCTCTCGGATGAACCTGAATTGAAAAAGAGCGAGAAGATACTCGTTCGAGAACACATACTAACTTTCCAAGACAGGAAAAAGAAAGGTAAAGTGAACGGTGGTTCTTAGTTAAGAACCATCCGGCATTAAATGCGAATTGGATGGAGGAGGACCTAGCAAATACCCCTCATATTTGGAACTTTACCTAAACGCTTTTGGTCTAGCTGTGGCTATCCTCAGAGTTCCCACAGATCAACAGATTGAACCTGGTGCACGCAAGACTACACGAGGGGCGTTACTACGCTCCTTTGTCACAGAATACCTGAATGGAATAAAGTCACTGATTTCCTTTTGGGTTTCAAGGATACTGATGTGCTGACAGTATTCAGCTAAACGACTTTATGAGAGAAGTACTTCGACATAGGATCACTGAAAATGATTACTTGCATACAACAGTGCTTGAGTCGAATGATTGACCAAATGAGTGCAGCATTTCGATCTCAGAATCTGTGGACGTGATCACGATATGGGATTAGTTAATCGACATCAATGAGGTCCGGTGCGGATCTAGATGCGATGTGATGTGACTCTGATCTGAATGTGATGTGATGTGACTGTCGTCTTTGTACAAGTACTAGATGCGTGTTGTCTAGTGCGTCGGTACTTAAAGTCAGTGTCTACTGAATTGGTTTATGGTCCGTCTGTTTTGCAGGCGTAATTGAGGGCGATTACAATTCTTTCAAGAGGGGGGTATGTCACAAAGTGATGACACCGAACGGGGATTCGGAACGGGAACTTGGAATGGGAACGGGGAACGTAGACTTGACAACGGTCATCCCTTGTTACTATGCCCGAGCGGGACAGATGACGCGACAGAACTATACGGACATGATAACGTGGCAACAGTACAGAAACCCCAAATTTTGCGTTGACATACTGACATGGCAGGTTGTACATACAATCCCGTAAATCGAGCTGACAACCGAATGGAATTTTCGTAATTTGTGTTTGTTGCTTTTGGACCAAGTTGCTTTTTGGGATTACTTTGCTTTTGAGTTTAACTGCTTTTGGACTCTGCTTCTGACATCCCTTGTAAGAATAAAAGGACCCTTAGGGGCCTCACTTCTCAGAACATCTAGACGCAGAGTTTGAGAGCAGAGGACCCCTATGGGAGTTGTACTTTGCTCAAGATTTAATATAATAAAGAAATATTGAAAGGGGCGTCAAGTTTTTGGGGCCAATACCTCTGGGCACGAAACTACGTTGGGCCATGTCGTCTTGAATTGAACTGTGATTTAAAGTTGTGAAGTATTTTCAATGAATATCTCTCTTGTGTCGCGACAGATTCTAAACTTGGGCTGCCCAAGTTTGTGACACTCTCCCTCTCTCAAATTGGCTTGGGAGCATTGAGCACAGAGAGGACCTCTGACATTGTACTTTGTCAAGAATTAATCTAAAAAGAAATACCGAAAGGGACGCCAGACTTTGGGGCCACTACCTCTAGGCACGGAACTACATCGGGCCGTGTCGTCTCTCTTTCTATTAAAGTTCAATGATTTTTGAAGTTTTTGTTCGTGTGTTACTAATGATTTCTCGCTTGGTGTGTCGAAGCCTGTAACATTATATTTGCCCGAAGGCACAACAAGATGATTGGGGCTGATAGTGAAACATCCCCTACCATAGGGGAAAGACTGCCACTGATACAGAGTTACAAAAGATGGGTGATACGTCCATAGACTAGGAGCAGGGGAGTTAGGGAAGAAAGCAACAGAGTTGCAGTAGAAAACTCCACCAAGAATCTCTAATAGCCAACTCCAGGTCTCTAGGACCAAACGACGCACCACAACGAACCAGGCAACACCACCGCCACATACCTTGAATCAAGTTCCGCCAGAGAGAAGACCTTCAACCATATTTGGCAGTAGTCTATGGTTGTACGAGGCTTGCAGAAGAACTTGAAGAAGCTATGTCCAGGACGAGGTAGAATCCACTCCTGACCCACCACCAACCACACCATCCAGTTCTGGACAGAAACCCACCAAGCAGAGAAAGAGAGTGCAAATAAACATGTAGCAAACACAAAGACATGCAACATAGCACTCACTCACTCCCCACACAAGCAACCAGACAATATAACAAGCAGAAACATGGAACACATACGAAAGAAAAAGTCGCAATCAGAGAAAAGAAACAACTTCAAAGAGCTCAAAGAATTTGCCAAGTTCACAAATCCAACGAACATTATACCAAGTGTTCATAATGAGTCAACTGAAGCCGAAAAAGAAGTAAACGCAAGAAACCCCCGGCGAGGAAAACCGCAAGCAAAAACATACCTGCAAGGGGTCACGGGCTCTCGGACAGAGTAGAGGTGCAAGGGAGGGCGGAGGGGAAACCCACAATAGAGTCACAGCAAGAAGAACTTGGCGCGCACGCTGGGAGAGGGCAGGCGACGCAACGCAGAGATCAGACGTTAGGCTCTCTCTCTCTCTCTCTCTCTCTCTCTCTCTCTCTCTCTCTCTCTCTCTCTCTCTCTCTCTCTCTCTCTCTCTCTCTCTCTCTCTCTCTCCCCGTGACGATTGAGAGAAACAGAGAGAGGATCCATGCGAGACACACGAAGTGGCACAATTCCACTCCTAAACAACACTGGCACCAAACCCTGGCGCCTCTTTCGACCCCAACGGCCCTTATAAAGAATACAAGGGTTGCCTTAAAGCAAAGCCCCAAAAGCAGTTCTCTCGAAGCACTAAACCCCAAAAGCTCTAGTCCCTAAAAAAGTTAAAGATATACCAAGATGAATCCAGGATAAGCCAAGATTCACCCGTAGAGGAAAGTGCAAGGTATAGACCCATGGTAGTCACCCACGAGATAATATAACCATCAGCTCCATCATGCATAGTATTGACTAAATACCACGACATCCAACGTCGACAGTGCCCACTAACTAGGTAATAACATATGCTCCCAAACACAACACACCACAGGCACACACACGTGAGCATACATCAACATAAAGTTCAGCCTACTGAGTTTCTGTCATGACTTTGGAGATCGATGTCCAATCTGCTTGCAGTTTACGAAAATCCATACCTTCCAGTCAACACAACACGAATTGCGGAATTCCGCAAGTCTACCACGTTAAATGTTTGTACATCCATGTCGCGTCAGCAATCAACACATTTTGCGGGAATCAACTCCATGGGTCAAGCTATTCATAAATTTGGGTTAGGCCTCTTGACCGATGCTCAAAAGTTCTTCTAGGTTTAGTTCTTCATTTTCTGTTATCCACTCGGCCATTTCTCTTCCACCTGGGCATGCAACGTCATCACATTGTCACACATTAGCAATTTGTGGCATATTCTCTCTTGAAAGAAAAGTAATCGTTTGCCATTAGACTTGCAAAACTCAATCAAGTTAGTTCAAAAATCCCACGGTCAATCAATTTTCTCATTCCGTATCAAAGCTCTTGATATTATGTAGCAACGTTAGCCATCACACCCGAGGTGTCTCGATGCACTAATACTATATACCCAGACCTCTCGCCCAATATGAAGCAGATATGGTTGGCACATCATGATACAATACAAATGATTACAAATGCAACTATAGGACAAAAAACCAAGCTCCCCAATAAATACTTCCCCTAAAAATAACATCCTTTGTCTTCCGTGGTTGCCACGTAAGCAGTTTGTGACAATACGACTCATGTTGTTGTGGAGCCTGAGACGTGTCACGTTCCTATGCCCTAGAGTACCTCATCTTGCACACACAATCTCTACTTCGAATCTGCCTCTACTATGCAGTGCCGCCACCGCCAACACAAGTTTCTAGAACCTTGCATCTCGACTTCCATGGTTTTGTTTTGCAATGATGGACAAAATTGTCTTACCTAGTGCTTGCCCAATTTTTCTTTAAAGGTGGTGAGTTGCAAATTGTGGTGGTCTTTGTTGTTGGCAACTGATTATACCAATCTCTCTCTCTCTCTCTCTCTCTCTCTCTCTCTCTCTCTCTCTCTCTCTCTCTCTCTCTCTCTCTCTCTCTCTCTCTCTCTCTCTCTCTCTCTCTCTCTCTCTCTCTCTCTCCATCCATCCATCTATATGTATGTATGTATGTATATAAGCACATTGTTGATTCTCCATTACTTTTGACCTCTCGAAGACGCCCAGTGTCACGATTGTGACGTATTCTTTGTCTTTGTATTACCTTCTTCGATTGATTCTTTTACAAATACGAAGACGCACAAGATCCGAAACCCTCGATTCTCCAAAGGATGCGTCTCTTCGCCCAAGAGTCACAGCTCTTCAACGAATAGCCATGCCTCTTCAGCGAATGGCTGGACCTTTACGTCGAAGGGTCACAACTCTACAGCAGGACACAGCTATTGGCCTAGAGTCATGTCTCTTGACCTACGGTCATGTCTTTTCATCGTCTCTTCAGTTTCTATAAAACACATTTCAATCAATCAACACACATTCAGTCTCTTGTCTTCTAGTTTCGTTCTCAGTTCAGTTTTTATCTAAGTTCAGTTATGAATAAACACGCATAGTAAGCATGTTCTTCACACTGGTGTCAGAGCAATTTTTTTCCCCGGGACCCAAAGGTTGTGAGCCTCTCACCCTTGCCGCTATCCTCTCACCCTCCCGGAGATGTATGGAAGCTACTAAGAGATGGTGGACACATCCAGTTGTGAACCTCTACGCATCCCAACCCACCCATCCCCATGGAAGATTGAACTAGTTTGCAGGACTCAAGTTCACTCGTTCTCTCTCCTTTGTTCATATTCATGATAATGCTCTACGATTCGTGTTCCTTGTGTACTGAGCATATGAGAGAATGTCCGTTGGCCGTGGTCCCTTGCAAATGGCGAGCACCTCTATAAGTATGTGTTACCAAGAGAACCCAGCCCAACATAGAGCAAAGAGTGCTCTCTTCAACATAGAGTGCACCCCTTCACAAGTGATTGCACCGCTTCATCACAGGGTAGTACCCTTACTTCAAACGCTACTGCGTTATCTACCTTGCCTTAAATAACATTCCTACGCAACCTTTAGGATGCGCAACAAGTCCAGACATCACATACGCTACTCAAAAGCATTGCTTGGGTTTTTATAATGCCACATCAGCATATTTTTCAACATAATTTTTTTTTAAAAATCCATGTCATCAACTTATGCCATGGTAGTATAAGGCAAACAACAGGCGTAAGAATAACAGCCAACGAGACTGCTCTTCCTAGGCAACGTGACCTGCCGCAAGCAATGCTTTGGATCGAACAAACTCAGCAAGCATTAGCATGGACAGCTTACCTGCACTCACTTCATTCTAACCCAACCTTAATGCTGCCATAATCAAACATACACGTAGCGTAGATTCAACAAGAGATGCAATTTTAAAAGAGCTGCAATTTTTTAAAAAATCTAGCACGTAGACCTTGGTGGCAGCCCTTAGTGGTGTACTCTTGCATGAAGACTAAAGTATCCATCAAAGAGAGGACCTGCACTCTTGCAATCTAAAATCTTAAGGCTTTCCCATGGCCTTCGTGTTGTCATTACTGTTGAATAAGATCCCGGCAACAGATGTCGTTTGTGATGCTACTTCTCTACCACCGAAGAGTCTAAATGTTGGCAACAAGTTTCAAAAAGTTTCTCAACAAAAGGTTACTCAAAGCATGGTTTCTCAGAGACAACTAGACACAAAGTGTTTTCGTGCGAGCAACAAAAGTCTCAGCACGAATATTCTTGGAAATGCTACAGTTCTAAGCTACCTAACTTCTCATTGGAATCATCAGCAACAAAAGCAACAACATGAAGCTTCCAAAGAAGCTCATCTTAAAAAGAAATCTATATATACCTAGATGAATCTAGGATAAGCCCAGATTCACCCTTGAAGGAAAGTGCAAGGTATAGATCCATGGTAGTCACCCACAAGACAAAATAACCATCAGCTCCATCACGCATAGTATTGACTAAATACCACGACATCCCCACTAACGTCGTCAGTGCCCAATAGTGGGTGTAGAACTAGGTACTAACATATGCTCCCCAACACAACACACACCACACGCACACACACATGAGCATACATCAACACAATTCAACGTACTGAGTTTCTGTCATGACTCCGGAGATCAAGGGCAGACTCAGCCATAATGAAGCCTAGCACTAAAAGAAGCATTAAATCGAAAAAATTAGCACAAAAATGAGATAGTTAATAGGGCATACGCACCACAAAAGATAGAAAGAATTAGCACAATATCAATTGGTCGTAACTCGGACGAAAACTTCACAATGTGAAGTCTGCATGTCCGCTATACGACTAAGAAATATACCTAGATGAATCTAGGATAAGCCCAGATTCACCCTTGAAGGAAAGTGCAAGGTATAGATCCATGGTAGTTACCCACAAGACAAAATAACCATCAGCTCCATCATGCATAGTATTGACTAAATACCACGACATCCCCACTAACGTCGTCAGTGCCCAATAGTGGGTGTAGAACGAGGTACTAACATATGCTCCCCAACACAACACACACCACACGCACACACACATGAGCATACATCAACACAAAGTTCAACGTACTGCGTGGCACATATATCCATATCACCCATATCAAGATGGGCTTACTTAGTGGCACATATATCCCACCCTAGTCAAGTACTCGGTCGTGAATGCCGTGACGCTAGACAAGTTCCCCTTCGCGAGCCATGCCCTACATTTAAGTCTTTCTTGTCTGATGGTGGTAAAGTTAAAGATTTATTGCTCCTTTCCTTGTGCAAGAGGATCCTTCGGAGGTCTAGGCAACAACCTTGAGCCCCCTCCTTCTCAATTGGAAGCCTTAATACCCGTTGAAAGTTGAAACAGCTGAAGATTCAGAAGATTCTAGTCCTTGTGTGACAACCAACAGACACATAACCCCTTCTTCGGCTATGATCCAAGCAGAAAAATTCACCTCGTCACCGCCCTTGTAGAATAAAGTCTTTGTCTCTGAACAGATACCAAATGCATTGGTGAATGATAATTTTTCAAACTTACAGGTACCAGTCCTTACGCAAAGGATAAATCAGATGCAGACTCTTCCATTACGACTTCAATTGTTGCAATTGAATCTTTGGACCAAGGTGGAAAGGTATGTAGTGTACGGCATGGTTGAGGTACATACAGAACGTACTTCCGTACTGAACCACATTTCAAGTACGTGATAGGTACGTACTATTTGTAAAAAAACCATTTTATATTGAAATTAATTTCACAGAGCTTTCAAAAATTAGACTCATAAACAAATTAACATTAGAATGAACACACATGAGGAATGCGAGAGGAGAACCAATGCTTAGAGAGACGGGGGGTCACAAAGAGTACGTGCAACTGTGTGATTGTCTACGAAGGTCTGCACAAATCTTCTCTCTAGAAATCGTAACACGTGCGCCCCAAAGTTTTAAGCCTTGGCACACACTTCAATAAGCCTAAGCCACACAAAAGGGCTCCCCAAAACTGTCCGCCATAATCAATGTGTTGATTTTCCCCAAATTTTTCAAGTTGGCCGTATTGTACGTATTGTACCGTATCGTACGATTGTACCGTACTGAATGGTTCAGTACGTACGTACGGATGCAACCTTGCTTTGGACACAACTTGTTCCAATAATAAATCTTTACAAATAAATATACCTCCAAACACTATTCTGTCTCAGTCTACGACATCCCTTCAGGAGGATTTTACTGTTTCAGACAAACCAGAATACCCTATGGTCATGTCTTTTCATCATGTCTCTTCAGTTTCTATGCAAGAACACCCTTGTAACACATCAATCAACACAAATTCGGTCTCTTGTCCTCTAGTTTTGTTCTCAGTTCAGTTTTTATCTAAGTTCAGTTATGAATAAACACACATAGTAAGCGTGTTCTTCACACCCAGAAGGTGCCTACCTACAAGGAAGTAAAACTGATACAACCACCTGAAGGTAAAGTACAAGGCTGCCCAAAGGCATGAAACCTGTAAGCAGTTGAAGCCCATCACAAGCTGAAAAAACTAAATGATAACGTAGGCTGAAACAATTGTAACACTCAAAAACCAGGGGAAAAACCCCTCCTATTCAAGGTGGAGAGCCAAGAGAAGATAAGCATAGATATCACTAGAAGATAACCACCTCGTAGCTGTCGAGCGAAGAGAGCCATCCAAGGGGCATCTATGCTACCCAAGACTGTCAAGCGACCAAGAAGAAACTGAACGGGCAGGAAGGAGGATGGGCGGGAAGCAACACAGGTGGACAAATGAGATAGCTATTGAAAACCATCGCCCCGCAAAGCCATGCATGCAAGCACCACACACAAACACCAAAAACTACACACACACACACATTCCTGAGACACACTCATAAACCGACCCCCAAGCAAACAAGCACACACAGACCCGCACACCAAACCCCAAACTAGAACCAAGAAAGACACACACACACACACATTGACAACACACGCGCACGTACACCCCCTACAAGAAAGCACACGTACATCCAAAGTCACACACAAAGGCACAAGTAGAGGCTCTCATCCCGGCCAAAACCCATGGTTGCCTTCGTTGAAAGACACCACATAGGAGAACCCTCTTCAGCCGCCCCTACAGAGAAGGGAGAAGAAAAAACATGCAAAAACTAATCTTATAAGACTTCTTATCATAAGACTTAAGGTTATCTAGCTTGATGGTAACAATTGATTAAATCCTTCGGAAAAAAATGTGTACAAGAGCAAAGTGTTTACCTAGCATATGTTGAATAACTACCAGACATGTCAAGAATTACTCTAAGCTCTAGCTTGCTTACTTTGAGCTCTTTAAAAAAACATTTGTATCATAAGAAAGTGGTTTACCTAGCATCTGCTGATTCACTACCATACATGTCAAGAATGAGTTTAAGCTCCTGCTCACTTTCACGCAATAATCTGGCCTGGAATTTCAAGGAAACAAGGCATCATGTCAGATTGCATCCTAAGAAATTGCAACAAAAATTATTTTTAAAAAGCAACTTCTTCCATAATGACTGGACTCTACTTCATCCATCTCCAAAGCACACAAAACAGTACTTAGTATGAGAATGAGAAGCACACATATATCCATAGACACAAGGCCTCCCACAAAACCATCCTTCACAAAGCAAATGCCAAATAGGGCATGTTAAACTATACACAAACTTACAATCAGTAAAAGTCTATGCACATTAACTGATGACCAACATATGCAACAATGCAGACCGCAGGATACAATAAAACCCTAAAATTAGTAGTGCTATACAAAGTAGGATCTAGAGCTTGTTAACAAAACTTTACATGAGAGGCTACTTAACCAGATGCACATAGAAATAGGTTAATTTATTGAGGCACTATTTTTGACCCAGCAAAGGCCATGTGCAAATAAACTGAATATCCATGCTAGGAGACAAAAGTCACAAGTTACAACACTCCATGCATCAATGGAACTCTCTTCAACACCATCTCCATTTGCAAGCAACTTATAAGAGCACTCAACCATATACATGGCATGTATGTGGACCTATTTGTGTACCAAATAAGAAATGAAAATAAAATAAGTGCTTTGGCACATCTTACAATGAGCTAAATACTTTAGCGCAAGACTCTATGAAAGTTCAACTTGCATATCCTATTCATATTTTAACATGTTGGCAAAATGTGTAATAAGCATCTTGACAAGGGATGTATAAACCCAGGTAACAGGCTTGGACACACCAAGCGTGAAATCAATAGCTACACACGAACAGAAACTTCAAAATCATTGAGCTTTAATAGAGAGAGAGAGAGACGACTCAGCCCGATAGAGTTCCGTGCCCAGAGGTATTGGCCCCAAAGTCTGGCGCCCCTTTAGGTATTTCTTTATCATTAATCATTGCAAAGTACAACTCCCAAGGGACCTCTGCTCTCAAACTCTGCGTCCAGTTGCTCTAAAGAGTGAGGCCCCAAGGGCTCTTATAAACTTACAAGGGATGCCAAAAGCAAAGCCCCAAAAGCATCAGTTCAAAAGCTTCAAACTCAAAAACTTTAGGCCCAAAAGCCAGCCAGCGCACATCACGGAATTTTGGCTGCCACGTCAGCATAGTCAACGCGTTTTGCGAAAATCCATACGGCCAGCCACGTCATCACTTCAACGCAATTTGCGGCGTCCGTACAACCTGTCCGCCAACCAACCTTTTAAGTTCTAGTATCCCTAGGGCCTTGTCGGCATGTGTCCTATAAGTTGGGACAACTTATGGACATGCCACATCATCAGTTTGTGACAACCCACCCCATGAACTTTAAAGTATATCACACTAATGCAGATTCCCAATTCCTTATCATACTCTCACCATAGTTAGCACTGCAAGAATCAATTTCTGAAGTAAGATGAAAACCTTTCCTTTATGTGATACGTCAAAATTAGATTTCAAGCATGCATTCAAATTGTGGGACACATGTCAATATTGAAGTTTCACCTAAAACTCATTCAAATTACACTTTAGGTAAGGAAGAAAGGGGAGACGTAAGATTTCCCACTTGACATTCGTGGCTCTTTCTACAGGGCGACGGTTTAGAAAGCCGAGTTTAAAATATGTTTGTAAACATGGAATTCATCCAAAGTTTCAAACATCCATTACTTTTCCATATAATATTGAAAGCACCCATAGTTACACGGAATGGCCATTTTCAGTATTCTGTTCCCCATTGTTATTCCAACTTCCCGTTCCATCTTTTCCATTCCCCATTCCACGTTCCAATGTTCCGTTCTTGGAAACTATGAAAGCAACAACAAAATTTCTCCCTAGCTAAATTCTCACTAGCCCACTAGGCCCTACTATAAAAAAGCCAAACTCGGGCCATTGAAAGGTCAACAAGAGTGCTTAGCCCCTTTCCCCAATAGCCGATCACATTGCACATCCCCAATTAAATTGTCACTTGAATTTGAAACACAGACATAAAACACATCAACAAGCAGCCACCCCCAGGTTAAGGGGATAGACTTCATCTTATTCATTTCAAGTATGAGCCATTGAGCACTCTGACTGATATAACAACGCTGCTGCAACTGGAATACCTTATATCTCCAATGTTCCCAAGGCCAAAACACTTGAAAATCATTCGTTTATCTTAAGAATTGATCTGCTCCACACCCTCTCCTTATACAGCATTCTTTAATTCAAGCCAGGCTTATTACTTAACTCAATAATCAGCACTGAAATAGTGCCTTGCACACCATCCAAATGACGTGTTCAGGTCATGAAAGGGCTTAAGCGACTAACATGAACATCTTTTGCAAGTACATCGAGCTGCATATACATTTCTAGCTGAGGCTCCAGATTCCACTAGCAAAACCATAGGTCTCAAAGAAGCACACAATCTAGAACTTGTAGCTAGGAGGGCATTTTTAAACTCCTGAGCCTATCGTTAGTCAAGATTCATGCCACTGCTTTGCTTTGAGAAAGCACCCTGCACCCTTATGTCATCCATCACAACCAGTGGCAATGCTTAGTAAAACCTTGGCTAGGTCAAATCAGCCTACTTAATGAAGTTATTCATAAGTAATTCATAACAGTCTCTCTGCTTGAGCATCCCAGAAATGTAACAAACTAAACAACTTATAAGGGCACTCCTTCGTCGATGGCTAGCTCAAAACATAGACTATGCAGTTTTCTCATTCATTGTTCCAACTGCCAATGTCTTTTCTCCTCTGCCACAACTTCAATAGCACTTTTACTATCATGACACGTCTTATTACTTTTACCTCTTCGCGAAGAGATTTGACTTCCAAACGCTGATCGGCAATTTTATCAGTATAGAACTTGCATTCGTTTGCCTGCAAGATGACAAGACGGTATCAAAAACTCGTATGTGCTGCTAAAGTTTCACGTCAACATAACGCGACTTGTAAATTAACCTTTCTTTCAAGCAGCAAACTTGTGGACTCGGCTTCTGCCCTGAGAACTTCTGCTCCACAGGCAGCTTCTTTGTACTTATCCAGCTGTTGCTGCATCATGCCCATTTCTTTCTCCAGAGTTGATACCATTACTTTAAACTCTGCAACTTCATCTTGTCGATCTGAAAAGATGCTCCCGTGAGCAACATTCTTAACACTATGTAACGCTACGCATGCAAGTGCAGAGACACTTAGCACTGGGCAAAAAACCTACCCAAAGCATGGGATATTTCATCCAGTCTGATACTCAGACTATTCCACTTTGATATGCCATCTCGCAGCTTCGTTTCGAGCTCTGAAAGCAGCTGTTCACTTCTTATAATTTCAGGCTCTGTATTTCCATTGGGCTCTGTATTTAAAGCTACATCACCATCACCCCTAGACGTAGTATCTTGTTCGATCTGATCAAAACATAAAATGTAATTATGCAGAAAAACCATAAAAACAGTCCATCTTGCACCAATTGAATTACCATAGAGTTATTTGTTTGAGATTCGAATTGCTCCAACTCCTTACTCAAAGTCTCCACTTGGTCTTTGAGAGCATTGTACAAGTATGAGGTTGTGATATGTTGCTCATCTTTCAATTTATCCTATTAACAATGCATCACAAGTTTAGATATGCACCTCTTTCCATGTCTAGTGATTTTCACTGATCTATCCCTGGCAGTTACCTGCGCTTTGTGAAGCTGTTCAAATAAGCGTCCCTTCTCCTTCCGTAGATCCTCTAGTTCTTTCAACCTCAGTGATGCTAAACTCTAAGCAATATCCAAAACACGGTAAGAAAACAGACTTCACGCTCAATAGACCTAAAGAAGATAATAAATAGCTTGCCTTTGCTTCTTCTACTGCAGCCTCCAGTGTCTTGGAGTCTTGCAAAGGCTTTTCATCCATTCTGTCACTTGCCTCAGTTTTAACTCCCCCTCCGTTCCCTGAAGTTGAATCCTTTTGGCTTCTCAAAGCTACAATTTTTTGTCTAGTATTTCCTAAATCCACAATAGTTTCCTCCAGCTCACCTTCACTCCAACCAGAACAAGTTACACAACTTACATTCACACAAACAAAACACATGAGAAAGTATGATGAGCCACAAGCTAAGAACACCCTTATCATAACCTCAAACTTGCACGTTTTGCTTAAAGTTAAGACCCTACTTCTGTTGCAATTGCTAGTGCACCAATAAAAGTGAAAAAGTAGCAAGAGTACAAGTGCCAGACAGTCAGGAAGGAACATACCAGCTAAAATTTTAATATCTGCTTGGTTGCGCACTCTGTTCCTCCGCCACAATCGAACTTGTGACAAAAGATCCTTGTGTTTCAAATGTAGTGTATCCATGTCTGATCTCAATAAAGAAACTTCGCTTAGATTATCATCAATCTGTTTGGATTGTGAATCAGCATCTGACAGAAAAAAATCAGCACCCAATTACACAAGTCAACTTTGGAGCTGTGGGAAGGTTCCACGTTACAGTCTAATGCTGTATAAAGGCATTAAAGCAAGAAATGCCAACGACAACAAAACTTGCCATGATTCTGCAGCTTCCCTTGGAATGTGTGAAGAAGTTCCTTCTTACGCGCTCTCTGAGTATCGATCACCCGAAATAAAGGCTCTACACTTTCCAGTGCTGCACCTCGGCAAGACTTTAGAGTGAGCTCAGCTGAAATGGTGTCATTACTCTCATTACTATTTTCTGTTGCACCAGTCGCAAGTAATCTTTGGAAAAAATCTTCTTCAGCAAAAGAACGACTTCCAACATTATCTGCTGGAACGTAATCAATAATCAGAAAGAAAATAAACCCGGTTGCAGTCATTTCACAAACAAAACAGCAGTAGTAGCTTGCCTCTTGATAGAATATCTTGTTCTGATGCATTGTCTATCAAAGAATGATTGGCACGGGCTGAAAGATGTTCAACCTTCTCCAATAACTGTAATGCAGTGTCCGTAAAACATGAGTTCTCGTGCCAAAATTCCAGCATATAGGATAGCGGCTAAAGTAAGGACATAACCAGCAGCGGTTGAGCAACTGATTTAAAATGCAGTAAGGACAACTAACCATGCCCCATGCATTCCGAACTGTATGTAAAGAACCTTCAAGGGAGGTCTGCTTTGTCTTGAGTTGGTTACATTTTCCCTCTAATGCATTGATTTCACTTCTTTGCACATCAAGCTGCTGCTCCAACTTTTGATTTTGATACTGCAGCATTGCTGCATCCACCTGAAACACAACCTTACAGTGTATAGCTAGAAAAGAAAGAGGGAGGAGAATGATGGCAACAATAATATTACTGGGAGCTGAGGTCTTGACATCAAAAGGTTAGAATATCGTCAACCCATTCAACCTTAAACCAGAGCAAATTTTGATTGTTTTAGTGAATATGAATGGCACATAGGCCAGCCCAGACAAAGAGTGAGGCTACAGGCAGTATGCAACCCTAACCGCCAAATTCAATTCAATCACGTCATCCTTCAAATCAAAGAAGCAACCTTTCTCTATCTCAATTTCTTTCTCATGTGTTATGCCTATACATCCACTACCTGCCCTGCGCTATATTTTCACCTTAGGCCATAAACACCCAGAGGTACTCCCAAAAACACTGAAGTATGAGCGAATCTTAGTTTGTAATGTGTTCAGGCGGCCTGTGTGATGCTGGCCTGCGAAGAGGTGCTACTGTGTTTTTGCCAAAACAGGAATGGATCTATGGGTTAAGAGCGAGGGATGACAAAACCAACAAAAAGCGGGAGAGAAAGAGGCACAAAAAAAGAAGCGTACCTTCTTCTCCTCAGTAGAATGCAAGGACGCCTGCTTCTTGAGTGCAGGAGAGATGGAGCTATGGTTGACATGACGACGTTTGCGCTCCGGTTCTTCTGTGCTTCCCATGATGCCCCGAAGTGGTAAAGGGGCATGATACTTACCCACAGACTCCAGCTCGCTGCCGCAGAAGGAGGCAGAGAGGACGCGCACGCGCGCACTCGCACACACAAACGCAGAGCAAAGTAGGGTATCCGCAGGTTTTCGTCAGCTACGCAGGAAAATGCTACTAAGGGTTCCAGCCCAAAAAAGGTCGCTGCTCTCTCTTCCGTCTCATGGAGGAGGACCACTGCGTAAACTCATGGGTACCTCCCAAAGCAAAATGCCTACAGTTAATCACTTCGTTGGTCTTTTGCCTTCTCAAAACTTCCACAAATTGTATTCACTAATGAAAGTGTGTCCCAAAGACCCCGAGCAGGAAATGATTTCCTAGAGAGCAACCAATAGAGCACCGACATGTTGAGTGTCAATTTTTTTACTAGATATTGATGAAGACTCCGTCAATGTTTCACTTGGAAATTGAAAAGGGCAAAGGAGATAAGCTTCTATTTCAGAAGTTGCTTACGGGAGAAAAAAAAATAACCAACTTTCTCTTTGTCTGTCTTATCTGGTTGTCTTACCTCCCTCCCCCACTCTCTCTGTCGACTGCCGAAGGCTCTCTCTCTCTCTCTCTCTCTCTCTCTCTCTCTCTCTCTCTCTCTCTCTCTCTCTCTCGTTTCAGCCTGCAAGGCATGCCCCCTTCGACTGTCGCTACGAGACATCGTCAGAAGACATCGGGCAAGCTGCGAACCTCCAGTGATGTCGCTTCAAAATGCCACGTCAGTTGCATTTTGTGCTATATATTATCTAACGCTACCTTTTGTGTGTGAGTGAAATCACTTTATTTTTATAAAGTGGAAGCCGTCGTGTGAGTAGACTCTCTCTCCGGTAACAAGCAAGCAGCAGCTAATGCAAATCACGGCTGCACGAAGATCATATGTTCCCTTATCTCACGTTCTTGACACCACGCCATGTTGGTCGGTTGTCGATTTGATTGAAAAAAAATTATCTAAAAAGTGTCCACCCTCTATGTGGCAAGCAGGGTGCTCGCGTGTGACAGGACACTACGATCGGAGTCACGAATGTCCAATGTCATCCATGTAGAAAAGGTCCTTCGTGAAAGGATGGCCACTTAGTCGTGTGTGTGTGTGTGTGTGTGTGTGTGTGTGTGTTTTCTGGTGGTGGTTGTTAACATAACAATTGTTCAAAAAGACACCTGACCATAGACAAGTATGTAATGTACAAAATCTTAAACTTCAAAACATATAATGTGGAGAATGAAATTTTTTTCTAAACAATGAAAGTCGAGAAGGTAACTTTTTTCTTTCCAAGGGTTATAGTTACATAATCTAAATGACAGCAAAGAAGGAGGGTCCTCGTCGGCACCCATACAAAAACAAACTCGATCCAAACATGGGGCTAATGATGTAAATGAGGGGGTGGGGAAGTAAATTCGCCATTCATGACCAACGTAGACCCCATGCTCTTGGAGAGTGTGCACGTGAATACTCCATTCATTGCACCCCCTGATCTTTAGAGTTATTCCTCTCCGAAGTTATATTACCTAGTGGTAGAAGCCTTGTCGAAGTGCAAGAGGTTGAGCGGTATATCATTGAGGCTAGGAAAAGGAAATCGAGAGCTTACGCAAGGCAGAGCAACGAAAAGAGTTAAAAGCGAAAGACCCTATGTCAATATCTTTGCTAGGTGAGCAATCGAGTGCTCCTAAATTAGCGACCACTAAGGGTCAACCCATAGAGAGCCATATTGCTTCTAGTTCAAAGGACACCCCTAGCACCTCAATCATAGATGGAGCGTTCCTAAATGAGAACTGGGAGTACAAACTATAAACGAAAACTCTAACCGACCTATACACAGGTCACACCTATCACATGGGTTGGTTAGATGTCCTACAGTCCACAACTGATGCTACTAGTGTAGAGGATCGACAACAGAGAGTTTGTGAGGTCATCCATATGGTTATTCAGTTAGAGAGACAGAATAAGGGAATCCACATGCCTTCAACGGGTCTCATGAGATTCTTGGATACGGGGAAGGCTAAACGACCAACCTTATCGCAAATGGAGACTCCCTCGGTAAGTCCGATGGATCCTCCATATGTTGTTTCGCCAGGGGTCTCAGTGCAATCTGAGCCCACAAGTGATGGCTTTACTTTTCCAAGTCTAGCTCATCTTTCCCTTGATGACACCACGGCTACCATGCATATCCCAGTGATGGGCATACCAAGAAACACGCCATGGACCTCTTTTGTTAGTAAAGCACCACTACATGGTAGTTCAATGCCTTCAACAGTACCTATAAGTGTGTACCAATCATAGAAACCTATGGGTCCTCGTACTCATGTAGCTCCTACCTCTCCCAATGTTTCAACAACCTAGGCTCCACAACCACAACACCCAAGCTCTTATTTCAATGGGACCATACTGGCTAGCATTAGAATGTCACATTCGACGTCTGCTGTGCTTAGGACCACACATATGAACTGGGCCACCACATGGCACAACTTATAAAAGAAAGAAAAAAATCATAGCGAGCGATTCTTGCAAAAAAAAAGGGGGGGGGGGGAAAGGGGGGGGGGGGGGGGGGGGGGAAGAGATAAAAATGGTGGGGGTGGGGTGGTAGAGAAAAACACCAGTTTTACACCAAACGCGTTTCGCTTGAATTAGCTCATCAGTGGTGCAAAACTTAGGTGGAAGGGGGGAGTATAAATAGGGGGGCAAGGCTCAAAAATTTGTACAGAGCCCAGTAATCAAGGTAGGATGGTGCCAATTGAAGGAGAGTTACTCCCCAATTCTTTTAGCAGGTACTCAATAAAGAGGGGGAATTTGTAAGGAATGTACAAACAAGGAGGCTATAAAAGAGTGTACCAAGGATTAATGGAGGGTTAGGGGGTGTAATGGAGTTACAAGGAGGAGGCTAGACGAGGTGGCAAGTATCATGGATTATTAAGAGGAGGAGTATATGAGGAGTGGGGTTTTATGGGGGGGGGGGGGGGGGGGGGAGGCTAGACGAGGTGGCAAGTATCATGGAAAATAAAGAGGAGGAGTATATGAGTTGTGGGGTGAAGAACGACCTTCGGGGGGGGGGGGGGGGGGGGGGGGAAGGAAAGGAAGGGAAGGGAAGGGAAAGGGAGATTATGTAGGATTGGGTTTTTCTGAAAGGAGAGATCCAAGATTTGGTGCATTGAGCCAACATACGATTGGTTTTGGGAGGTGTGCCAGCTCGGGATTAGCTTTGAGAAGATTAAAGAGAGTTTTGTTAATGGAGAGGGAGGGGTTAAGAGTGCGGGTGAGGGGTGAGAAAGGAATTTTTACAATGGTGGGTGGTGGTTTGGTTTTGTGGTTTTTTGTAGGAGGGAGGGTCTCGAGTGGTAAGAGACAAAACGAAAGCAAGCTTCCAAGAGAGAGGGGGGGTAACCTTTAGCCCTAAGCCTGGAAAAGAAGAGGTTCCGGATGTTGATAAAGCCCTCTAGGGAGCTCTCTCGAATGATGTATCTTTTGATTTCTTGGAGAATGAAGGAGATCTTTTGGTGTGTTGGATGCCAAGACTGCCAAGGGATATAATTGTAGGAGTTCAGACTCTTTTGATGACACTTAAAATCCAAAATCCCATGGGTGGCAAAGGAGGTTCCTTTGAAGAAGTGGATATCTAAAATAACAGCCTTTTGTGAGGAGATGAGGGAAGAGATCTTTATCTGTTGTTGGAGAGGGTGTCCATAGTTTTGTAGCATTTTGCCCAAACTCAAAGCAAGGCCATCCCAAATACCAAAAGCATCATCCACGAATCTTTTAAAGTAGAGAAAGGAGGGAGAGGCGAGGAGGTTCGTGCCCTCTTCTAGGGAGCAAAGAAAGAGGCATGCATAGACTACGGCAAAGTTGGAGCCCATTGCCGTTCCTTTGATTTGGTGCCAACACTTTCCTTTAAAGGAAAGATAGTGATGGTTGAGGATAAGGGAGGCTAGGGATAGGATACAATGGATTTTGGGAAGGGGAAATAAGTTCTGGATGGTGTTTTTGAGAGCCAAGAAACACGCCATGGACCTCTTTTGTTAGTAAAGCACCACTACATGGTAGCTCAATGCCTGCAACAGTACCTACAAGTGTGTACCAATCATAGACACCTATGGGTCCTCGTACTCATGTAGCTCCTACCTCTCCCATTGTTTCAACAACCTATGCTCCACAACCACAACACCCAAGCTCTTATTTCAATGGGACCATACCGGCTAGCATTAGCATGTCACATTCGACGTCTTTTGTGCCTATGACCACACATATGAACTGGGCCACCACATGGCACAACACCGTACCAAACTTGGAACCCCATGGCTTCCTATGCTCCAAGCCCAATGCCAATACCTACTCCACATGTACTCTCTGGAGCACCTTTACCAACAGTGCCTGCTCACTTAGGTGACTTGGCAACATTTTCTCAAGCTATCGATCGATCTATTGCTGAGAATATGCGTAACGTGCCTGATAGGGAACCTAGAAGTAAGGCAGTACAAATAGCCAAGCTCACACAAAAATTTAGTGGAGATGGGGGTGTGAGAAAGCATTATCGAAGTGTTTGAAAAAATATGCGATTCTCTAGGAGAACACAATGACCTGCATAAGAGTAATGCTTTAAGCTTAATCTTAAGTGGGAAGACTGGGGATTGGTATAGAACCCTAAGGGTGAAAGAAAAAACAATTTACCCTACTCTTAGGAGAATGTTCTTGAAAGAATACATACGAGAGGGAGTACTTTGGGGTGTAGCATCTCAGCTCCAGAAAGCCCAACGAGAGGAAGGAGAGTCTGTGAGAGACTTTATTAGTCGCTTGAAGCATTTGAATTCTCATTGTAATCCAAACGAGTGCTTTAATAATAACCAATTGCTTGATAGATTCATTAGGGGATTACGACGTGAGGATATCTACGATGGCCTAGTCATTAGAGGTATAACCACTTGGGAAGTAGTCACCACCAATGCGATCCAATTGCAGGATAATTTAATAATTCAAGGAGAAAGAGTGTCTGTTGAGCCTAAATCTACTAGTTCGCAAGCATCGGGGCGTCAACCAATGACCCTAAAGCCTATTGCTAAGGAGCCAAAGATATATGAGATGACTTTAGCAGACCTCACCAAGGCCATTCAAGAGATTCTTAGAGACAATCGTGCTCCACAAAACAATCGTATGTATTCAAGAAGGGAGCAACAACGGTGCTCAGTGTGCTATGGTCCACATAGTACCAGTGAATGCCCTATTTTTAGAGTAAAATTCAATGGGAATTGCAATTATAGTGGGAGGTATGGTAATATTCAAGCGCACCGTGGCCAATAGACCAACCTTAGCATGGACGGGCACACCTCGAGTGCCTACATTGATGCCGGCCCCACCTCTTGAACAAACGTCACAACATATGGTCCCTAGGGCCCAAAATGTTGTTCAAACAACACCCTTACCATCTCCAATTCTAGGAACGCAACCACCACATCCGATAATCACTCCTATGAATCAAGTGGGTTGTGAGTCATCTATTGCTTGTTTGGAAGGCTATGAGGAAGATATTGACCCTAATATTGCCTATGGGATTGATGCACTCGAAGAAAGTCCACGATACTACATGGAGGACTATTGGGGACAAGTCAAACATGTCTATCAAGTAGTTGCTCTTGCTGCAAGAGGCTAGAATATCAATTACATTGCCAAGAGACCACCTCTTCAATGCTATGAGTGTGGAGGTCCACATCGTGTAGCTGAGTGTCCTATTAGTCTACAAAAGAATGCTACACTAATACAAACCAATCAAGCGAGCACGTCTACAATGCCGATACTCATGTGCAACCGATGTGGCATAGATCATTTGATTGCCCAATGTCCGAATAATCCAATGCGCCGAAGATCACGTCGTTAAACTTGATTGAGGTTACCGAGGAGCCATCACAAAGTACACATGTGGTACCAGTAAATGTACTCACACGATCGATGCTCCAAAAACAAAATTATATTCCTGAAGAAAGAGACACGGCATCAATTGCCCAATCTCAAAAAAAGAAGAAAACACGAAGGAAGAGATCGCAAAAAGCAACAAAGTCAGACCCCAATTCAAAGACCAACATAGGGACTGGTGACGACCCCGTATATATGAATGACGCTGAAGAGAATTCAGATTCAGGTGAAACCATGGAGACAAAAACGACCACTAGCAAAGAAACCAACAAGAAAGATTGTCATGAGCCACAATGGCCAGGAGCCAAGAAGAAGATAGGAACTTACCCAAACCCTACAGAGGAGATCGAGCGAGTCAAGCAATTAAGGAGTTTAATAGAAGAGACCCAAAGGGATCTAGAGCCAGCACCTAGGCAGATCCATATTACAGACATAGTGTTCCCTATGCGACAACAACCTCACAAAGTCCATAGACCCCTAGCCATACCTAGTGTCATCCAAGACGAACGTGACTTGAAGTCATGGAAAAGTGGGCGTACTCACTTCTTGTTGGAAAGAATGTTTACAAAGGGACTACCTGACCCTATCAAAGAAATGGAGATCCCATCTTCCCCACGTCAAGGGACTGAAGCCCAAAAGGTGTCGTTAAATATTGCCAAAATAATGGATTTCATGGCTTCGGAAGTCAGAACCACCATCATGTCCAAACTATATGGAGACCCCGAGCTATTCTTAGCTCTTCGAGCTTCCTCAATGGAGAACTGAAAGTCGGGCTACCACAATTTTCACAGGTGGATGGAGCTAGGGAGATGCCAATAGAGGAGGAACACTTAGATCCACAACCCAACCTAAACGAGAACTCTGTTGTAGAAATACCTGTTAACAAGTTGGGACAATACTTTGAGGGCGATGAATCCAATGCGACCATACCAATCACTACCAAGGGATTAACTGTGAAGGGAATCTTTGATGGTGGCACTGGGATTAGCATTGTGACTAAAAATTGATCGGAAACTATGGGAAGACCTCACCTTGGGACCACAACCATAGTAGTGAAGATGGGCAATGGGTCTATTGTTAAACATTTTGGGATGCTAGAAGATCTCAAGATCAAGATCTTTGGACACAAAATAAGAAATACCTTCATTGTTATGGATTTCTCCAAGCACACTATGACATCTGAGATGATCTTAGGACGTCCTTCACGAGGGAAGCAAAAATGGTGCATGACTGGTCTAAAAACCATGTCTACTTGCAGTTCCAAGATTCTGTCATTCGAGTGGATCTTGTAACTGGTCAAGCACATCCTCTAGGAAACAAGTTTATAATTGATCATAGATCTGAAACCACAGTTCCTTCGTCCCCATTGCAGTATTGTTACACATGTAAAGTGGACACTGATGTTGGGGAAGATTCTCCTTATACGGATGTACTACCTGGGATGACTGAGTCGAACAATGTCGATTGGGTCCACCTAGGAGCAACCATAGACACTTGGGGAAATAGGGGGACAACCTGGGTAACACCTGAGGGGGATGAAATGCCATAGCTCATACCCTTAAATATGTTAGAAGCAATGCATATAGCTTCTGATGACCTACAGGATGAAGGCTTGATTGACAGAATCAACAATTGAAATTGACTCTAAGGACAAAGAATCTAAGTTAAATCTTAATGCAAATGTGGGAATAGACCATTCAGGGTCCAGTGGTACCCTAGATGACAATCTATCTAAGGGAGCAAAAGACACAAGTAGCGATTCATCTAGTGACTCTTCACTAGAAATCGATCGTAATAAAAAATTAGACAAAAGGAGCAAGAGGTATAAGAGGCGACGCTATCGAGCAAATGTGCGTGCTATAATAAATGAAAAGAAATCTACCGCAGAATGGCTTAATTATATAGGAGCATGTGATGCTCATCGGAAGGTGGTACATAAATGGGGTGAATACCTTCAAAGCGTTATGTGGTGTAGTCAACAACCCATCGACATCGCACAACTAGAGGCTATAGAGAAGCCAAAGTTGAGCCGTACCGTAAGGAGACGACAAAATCGAGAGTTAGCTCAACAACAAAAGGAAGCGGAAGTGAAATCACAATCCACAGAACAACAAGACCCCACAAACTTACACCCTGCACTTATACATTTCAAATCCTACACCACAGAGGAACGTAAGATTGTGTATACAAAGGCTCAAAGAAAACCTATCGATGGAAGCAATGGAGTCTATGATGGTCCAGCGATATTAAGGAAATAGAGTTAGCAGACCCACGAGAAGAGTCCAAACCTGTTTTCATTGCCCAAGATCTGACAGAGACTGAGGAGTATGTACTTAAAGAACTTCTCACGGAATTCAGGGATACATTTGCTTGGACATATCATGATACAAAAGATGTTCCACCTTACGTGGTGCAACACACAATCCCCATGAATAGCATGGCTAAACCAGTTTAGCAACGAACCTACCCAATGAATCCTAAGTATGCAAAGATCATTCAAGAAGAGATTGAAAAGCTTGTGAAATGGGGATTCATATACCCTATGGAGCACTCGGAATGGGTGTCTCCAATAGTGATTGTGCCGAAAAAGAATGGGAAACTCAGAGTGTGTGTGGATCTCAAGAAGGTTAATGCCGCCACTAGGAGGGACCATTACCCCTTGCCATATTCAGAACATGTGCTTGAAAGAGTTGCAAGGAAGGAAGCTTATAGCTTTTTAGATGGGTACTTTGGCTACAATCAAATCACAATTGCGCTAGAGGACCAAGCTAAAACAGTGTTTATAACCGAATTTGGAGAGTTCGCATCGAGTGTGCGTGGATCTCGAGAAGGTCAATGCCGCCACTAGGAGGGACCATTACCCCTTGCCATATTCAGAACATGTGTTTGAAAGAGTTGAAGGGAAGGAAGCTTATAGCTTTTTATATGGGTACTCTGACTACAATCAAATCACAATTGCGCTAGAGGACTAAGCTAAAACAGCCTTTATAACCGAATTTGGAGTGTTCGCATTGCATGTTATGGCTTTTGGCTTAACTAATGCCCCTGCTACCTTTCAAAGATTAATAAACACTGCTTTTAGAGAATATTTGAGGGAGTTTTGCGAAGCTTTCTCAGATGACCTTTGTGTTTATTCCTCTTGGAAGGAACATATATCATGCTTACAAAAAGTGTTTAAAAAGTGCAAATTGTATCGCATCTCCTTAAACCCTTTCAAATGCCAATTTTGGGTTAAATAGGGAGTCATTCTACGGCATATAGTGTGCAAAAATGGGATATCACAGATGAGAGCAAAATTAAAGCCATTGCTGAATTGACACCACCTACAAACTATAAAGGAGTTCAAAGATTGATGGGCCATGTTGGTTATGACCGACGATTTATTTTAAACTTTACTGAGATAGTTCATCCATTGTACAAACATCTTATTGAGTTCCACTGGACCGCGGAGTGTGACCGTGCTTATGAGTCATTGAAAAAGACCTTGACAAGAGCTCCCATTCTATGAGTGCCCGATTGGAATGTAATTTTCCAGGTGCATATTGATGCATTAAACTTTGCTATTGGGTGTGTTCTAACTCAACCAACAGAACATAAACTGGACTACACCATTAGCTTTGCAAGTCGTCAATTGAATGATACTGAGAGAAACTACACCACTACAAAGCGGGAGGGTTTAGCTATGATTTACGGAGTGAAGAAATTTCGCTACTGCCTTCTGGCCAACAAGTTTCTTTTCTATGTGATCATCAAGCCTTGTTGTATCTAGTGAATAAACCTTGTTCCATGGGAAGAATTACACGATGGTTGTTAATTCTCCTTGAGTTTGATTTTACCATTGTGGTGAGACCTGGTAAAAGACATGTCATGGCGGATCATGTGTCTCGCATACCCAATGGTGAAGCCCCTACTGGAGTCGATGATGAATTGCCCGATACTTCCTTATTTCTAGTCGAGACCATACCTGAATGGAGCAAGAAGATTGTGAACTTTCTAGTTAATGGTTTTCCACCAAAAGAGCTTCATAAGGATATAGCTAAAAAACTCTTAAAAGAATATGAACCTTGTTCTCTCATTGCAGGAACTCTCTACAGACTAGGGAAGGATGATATTCTTAGATGTTGTGCCCGTGAGGATGAGTATTTATACATACTACAAGAAGTCCACATGGGTATAGCCGGAGGACATCTCTCAGGGGAACTAACTGCTAGAAAGGTGTTGCAATCAAGATATTGGTGGCTTAGGATGCATCACTTTTTGCAAAAGGATGTGATGAATGCCAACGTGACAAGAGGGATGCCCTTACATCCTATTAAAGTGACTCAACCATTTGAAAAATGGGGCTTAAACTTTGTAGGCCAATTAGTCCGGCAGCTCGTAATACTCAATCTCAATATATTATTGTTGCCATTGACCATGTGACAAAGTGGGCAAAAGCTAGGGTGACACGTAAGGCTGATACAAGGTCAACTGCCAAGTTTCTCTTTGAGAACATTATTACAAGATTTGGTTGTCCCTTCGAGATTGTGAGTGACAATGGCACTCATTTTATAAATGGAGTGATAAAAGAACTCGCTACCAACTTCATGGTAGCTCACCATAAGTCCACACCTTATTATCCACAAGCAAATGGCCAAGCTGAGAGTACCAACAAGACCTTAATTTCTATCTTGATCAAAACGGTGGAAGCTCATCGCACAGATTGGGATTTGAAGTTGACTTCAGCTCTATGGGCTTACCGTACTTCTTACAAAGTGGTTGTTAATTGTACACCATTCAAAATGGTATATGGCCAAGAAGTAGTTACGCCATGGGAGTTTGTAATTCCTAGTCTGTGTGTAGCTTCATAAGAAGGTTGGGATGGTAACCATTTAGTTGAGCGCTTATATATCCTCAAAAGATTAGATGAAGAAAGACAATTGGCTGTGCAAAATGCACTTGTGGAGAAAGATAGAAGGAAGAAATGGTTTGACCGTCATCTAAAGAACAAGGATATCAATGTTGGTGATAAATTCCTTATGTATGGAGTGCGTAACAAAAAGAAAAAGTTGACATATGCGAGAAAAGGACCATATAGAGTATGTGAAATCACCACACAAGAAACCATTCTTGTGGAGACTCTTGATGGAGTTGGAACCATTGGATTCCTCAATGGGAGCAAATTTAAAAGATACTATGATGCTTTAAGCCAAGAGGAACTACGTGCCATCCATAAAAAAAGGCAGCCAAGGCACAAGCCAAGTTGAAGAAGATACAAGCTCAAGCTGAGGCTAAGGAGCGACAACAACGTATAAGACGCCAATGAGAGGCTAACCTTAGAGTTACACATGCATTCCACATTGAAGTAGAGGATGATTGGTTGGACTCTAACACATCTCTACGATACCCTATTGAGTTAAATAGCGACTATGGAAAAGTGTTATATAACGCCTTGTTAGACACGGGTGCTAAATATAATATGTTGTCATATGGAGTGTGGTGTCAGTTGGAAAAGCCATCCCTATCTAAGAGTCCTATCCAAGTCAAGGGTGTCAACAAGAAAAGAACTACGATTTTTGGTATCTGGCACACTTTTGTCAGTTATGACAATGAGGTTGTAGCTCAAGACTTTTTGGTCATGCCTGCTGGAACTATGGAGGATAATATAAGCCTAGGACGCACGTGGATGATAGCCACCAAACGCACTATTGATTGGGAGATTGGGGGTGTCACAATGCAGAAACCAACCCTTAGCCCTGCCACTCAAGCCATAGTCTCTAAGATATTGCCTCTTAAGGAAATAAAACCCAAAACATTACATATCGAGGAGGTTGAACCATAAGTCCCCATAGGCCAACTCTCTAGAGCTTCAACTTCTTTAAGACCCATAAGACCCATAAGACCCATCTTAATATAACAAACAAACCATACAAGTGGGTCCCTAAAGCTTCTTTAGCGACCATTGCTATTGCTAAAAAATAGGAGCCTGGTAATAAGAGACGTCTCACTCGCCTTAAGAAATGTAAAGAAACATTGCATTGGATTCATAAAAAACTATTGGAAGCCCAAGGCTACTATGAAGGCAATGATCAAAGCTAGGTGCCAAAACGTAAATTGTACTCTTACCTGTCACTTGACCCATGTGAGCCCAATCCCGTAGCTCCAAAACAAACTGAAGATTGTGGAAAGAAAAAAATCACGGAATGCTACACACCCGCTCCATAGCTAGTTTAGGTATCGAAGAAAGAACGATTTGTTCCACCTAGCTCAGAAACAGGGAAGTCAAATGAAGCTTCTTGCTCTTCATGTAGTTCATATATGAAAATAGAAGCTTCGACACAACCTCCACCTACCATTGTAAATATCCATACAAACAAGAAAGAATTTACACCTCCCGTTGTAAGTTCACCACCTACAACAACGTTGCAAATAAAATAATGGAAGAGTACCTTACCACCCTTGCGACTAGATGAAATGCCTAGGGTGGTTGAAAGCTATTGGTCAGAGTCTTCACCCAAGACAACTTGGAACAATCGGTTTTAAAGGGTGACGATATCGTTCCAAAAGGTATGATCTACTCAAGGAAGGGGGGAGTGTTTGCTGACATCCATCATTCACTTGCTTCTCTCTTAACCTTCCTCCTTGACCTCTCAATCTCCAATCTTAGGGAATGTATATATAAAGCCTTATACTCACAAGACAAAGACAAAATAGTAAAAGAGCAAGAGCCACCAAACAAAAATCTGAAAACCTACGAGTTCTATACATAACACAAAATCATAAAAACACATTATGCACAAGGACACAACCTTTTGACACGACCCTTTTAATATTTGCACTCTAACCATCATCTATCTGTGTGTACAGATATGGCTAGTATGATAGAGTTATCCACTCCTACCTTGGGTGAGAGGTACCCTCTTTACTTTGCACAAGTGTTTCACGTAGTCTACCCGGTGCTTGTATGTGAATGGGATTTGGTAGATACTCAAGCATGTGAGAGGAATTTTGAGGAGTTAGAATGGCTGATACGTCTCTTGACCATGAATGATCCAAACTTAATAGAGGACATCTCTCCGATTTGCACAAACTTACCCTCTTGACCAAGATGACTATAGACGTCTGGTGATGTTCTTAGTGAACATTTGTGCCTCTAATGATGAGGAAGAGTTACTTGATTACACGGATGGCACATATGGTCTCACGGATGATGACTTTGTTAATCTTGATGATGAAGAGGATAGGGGTTTAGCCTTAGGGTTCCCCCCCAATCTCTACAATATCCAATTCCCTTGATTCTCTACGGGGAGTGCAAATAATTAGGTTAGGGTTCCTTATGTTGTTTGATCATGTTCAATAAGGGTTGGTGCCTCTTCCCACTGATGTGTCTCCTAGAGGTATTCTTTGTGTTTTTTAGTATGTATACGAACGTGTTGTTGTTGTTAGGATTTGGACCTCATGGAGTCTTTCTCTCGTTCACTCTTCGAATCAAGCGCGATCATCAATACGAGCAGGTGTTTCTTGTCCATTAGCATTGTCCCTGTCTTTTTTGCATCCATGTTTGTCTGCTTTAATTGTGATTGGTAGCATAATATATTCCACACATCTACTTAGATTAAACATTAGATTCTATATAACTTTCTGTCATAATCCCTTGTCTAGGTTTCAAAATCAAGAAGTCTGACTAAGCTAGTTTGACCAAGTTAGGAGTTAGAGATCTTCTCTTAATACCATGGGGAATGCCTTCCTAATAATCAATGGTTACTTTAGGTTATTAATCCGATTTAGGCAGCATTGTGTGCAATGTACTAGGGCTTTCTAGTGGGCTTAGTCCCTATTGACCTCCTTTAGCTTAAGTATTGTAAAGGGAGTTTACTGATGTGATGAGCCTGGGGAGGGTAACAGTGTTATATGACCCCCCAAAGTTACAAAATTTAAAAGTTGAAGACAAACCAAAAAAATAATCAAAAGTGCCACAATGTAAAATCTTAAGCTGGAAGAGAAATCCAAGCTTGATTTGGTACTTCACTCACATGTATCGCCTATGGTACTAGAGCCCTAGAGGTTCCCAGTGTGGGCACCTTTCCTTGAAAAGCAAAAAACCCAAGGCATACAAAATAAGCACACGCATTAAAATTGAATCAATGTGAAAAGACTTTGGGGGGTCAAAGAAAAGGAAATAAGTCAGGCAATGATTTCATGAGCAATTCTTTTTATCGTACCTTAACTACAAGGTATTCTAGGTGTAGCCTCTAGTCAGCCCTCGGACATGAAATACTTGGCTCTCACAATTAAACAACTTAATTGACCAGAGAAAATTGAGAAGCTTGCCCATGGTATTAATAGTTGACCTCTAATGCCTTTCGATTGTTAAATTAGCGACCCCATGCTTGTTTAGTTTTTGACCTTTACAACTGTTTATGCGTTTGATTATATTACGGTTTAATGTTTATTGCTGACAAATTGTTAAATATTTTGTTACCAATCAATTTGTCAGCCTACAACTCCATATGATTTTTAATTGTATATGAGAATGTAATCATTGTGTCATTTTTATTTGATTTTACAGTGACTAAAGAAGGCTAAGGACATTCACCTCAAAAGCTCTTCCACCTCGACGAACGAGCTTCGTCTCAATAGCTTCCGAGGATGGAATCTGCATCAAGAAGAGGGACATGTTAACCCTTACAATCACCTTATCACCTACGACGGACGCCGTATTATTATTTGGTAGAGTCATGGACCGGGCTTGTCGGTCCAATAGGTGTGTAGGTGATCGCCGATGAGAGGCGCAACACTTATCTTATTTTTACAGCAATTTTGCAACGACTCACCACTATGGGCGCCCATGTGTGAACGGACCAAACTCTTATAAAAGGTCCATTTGACCTAAAAATTCTCATTCTCTGAGGTGTAAGCTAAAAAATGCTCTTGCTCCATCTCTGTCTCCTTCTCCTTCGTGTATGTGTGTGTGTATGCTAGAGAGAGAGAGAGAGAGAGAGAGAGAGAGAGAGAGAGAGAGAGAGAGAGAGAGAGAGAGAGAGAGAGAGAGAGAGCATTACGGTGACATCAGTGGCGGCAAGGCAGTAGAGCGCGACATTGGTGGCAGGTCCTTCTTCTTCGCAGCACAAGATCCTTCACGATGGAAGCATTGAGAGGTGAGCGACACACCACTGTTTTTTAGCGTGGTAGGATTCTCTATTTGTGTGTTTGCAGCCTTTCAAGGCTCGCACACAGTGCACATGCAAGTTCCCAGCCTTCGTCACGTACGAAAAAGCGTACACATGTCTCCCTCAACTTGCAATGTAGTGTGCTTCCCTAACTATAGGATACTTCACATTTGGAAGCACACTCCGCCGTGAGCTAAGGGGTCATGGGCTCGTGACGGTTGCCCCCTTCCAACCTGGCTAAGCCTTTCTTTAATCGACACTTGGCCAATCTCCCTTACTATCTTTAGAAGGAGGTATAGTGTACTTCCCTAACTATAGGATAATTCACATACAACTATCTAAAAATCCTGTCATTTGTTATCCATGTCCCCGTGTTCACCTTAAATTATATATAGTACCTAATAGTTAATTAACTTTGGAAAATAGATGTTCGACCAATGGAATGCCTAAGGCATGTTAAGGTAAATGTTTCAAACAATTCCAATTTAACAAGGTGCATTGTATCCAAATTTCCTTCTAAAAAAGACAATCACCACTCATTCTTATAGCCACAAATCCTTCTCTTATTGTTGTCAAAACTTGACTATTTGAAAGAGTTTCAAGTAGAAAGTAACCTAGGTACATCAAATAATTTAATACGGTTTTTTTCTTCTTCTAAAAGCTCATCTACACCAACTATTTGCTAGTAGCCCTTATTGATAAGAGTACTAATTGAAACATGCTTATAAATTTTTGGTAGGGATATTCATCCTCATATTTAGATCACCTTTCAACGTTCATAGAGGACAAAAAAATAATCAAAATTTGATGATATTCAAAATCTTGCAACCAGATTTCAAACTATTATATTTCAAGAAATTAGTAAACTATTGACTAAGGCCAATAACCTGTTGTACAAGTTAGCCTATGAATGGCCAAATGGCTAAAATCCATCTAACCACTAATTCAAACAATATAAGGAGATCAACATCTCATATCATAAAGGTTAGACAGAAGTATCCAATCATAACTTGAAATCCACAAGTTACAGATTAGTCAATTCAATTTTCTAATCTCCATTGCATTAGGACTAGAGACTAAGTGTAAGAGTTATGTTTATTGTATTATATGGTATTGGTTCACATATAGTGCTACAAATTTGGTTAGACCTTAGGGTAACATAATTTCTCTGATTGGATGATCTTTAGTTATGTTGTATGTAGTTGGTCAACAAAAAATCCAAATACTCCTCTACCATATTGTTCAGATGAGTACTATGTACACAATAGCACGACTAGCTACAAACCATACTCTAGGACATGCATGATTACATTTCCTCTTAGCATACAATCAAAGTTCAACTAGAGGCTAGATCATAGCAAGCCAAATGCATAGTCTAGCTCTAGTGAACCTCCCAAATCATTTGCTATAGTAGCAACCATAGTACTCAATCAATCAGGAGTAAGTTCCCTCCTAGCATACATTCAAAGTTCAACGAGAGGTTAAATCATAGCAAGCCAAATGCACAGTCTAGCTCTAGTGAACCTTGCAATTCATTTGCTATTCATGAATGGCTCATTTGAGTAATTCCATGATGATTCGAATAATCATCCTATGAGTTTCATTGTGAGATTTGGGGTTGAAAATAAATTATAGAATTTGATAACATGTCTTGCAAAATCTACCTTGCCAAAAGTGCCATAAGTTTACTATATTATTGGCTTACAAGAGCCCAAAAAGCATAATTTTTGGAGGTCGACCAAATTGTATATGGAGGGTATCCTTGTGTGTCAAGAGATCAGATGAGTGCATCCTATTAGTTTGATGTCATTTAGAGCTCAAGTGCACACTCAAGGGGTAGTTGGACACCACATGATAACTTTTATACAGAGACTAATGAGATATTGTCTTTAGAAAAGATTGGTGAATTTTAATTCAATAGCACACACTTTATGGTCCACTTAGGGTTGACACCCCTAAGCTACCTGCATGACCTAGTTGGGTCTACTTCTCGGGTATCAACAATATTATGTTAGCGCTTAGCTAGCTATGTTGCATTGTGTATCGCGACAACCCTCTGACATCAGTGCCATTGCTCAAATCATTGTTGGTCAAGGAATTATGTGATGGTGGGATGACTCCATGATCCTCTAGGTACATCTAGAGCCATTTTCGTACATGTCATATCAAGGTAAGATTGGGGCATTGATCCTAGGCTATTGTGGCCAATATCGTCTTTGGAGAAATCATTAATGCTACCTATGGACATTTAGGTTATATGGTTGCTTGTTCTTGCTTGAGAATCTAGGCAATGTATGCATAGACAATTTGAGAGCCTCGATTCCACCCACTGTAATGGAATTGGCCTATTTAACTTGAGAGTAGCGGAAGTTAAATGAGAGTACTTTTGCGAAATGACTTTGTGAGCATAGCGGGTGAACATAATTGAAGATAGCAACATAATCATAGCAATTAGTTAACTTGGCATGAACAATACTTTTTCAAGAGAGAGAATTTAGAGAACATGACAACAATTGAGGACCGGATTTATGTGGATCCGGTCCCCCCTCCAATAGGAACTTGTATTATGATTTCTCCTGTTAAGAGAGACTTGTTACAATACAATCTTTGTGTTCCTTGTGACCTAGGTGATGCAATGAAGATGGAAAGCTTCATGCATCACAAGCATAACATAAAGTTGAAGAAAGCTTTAACTATCCCAAGCCTCAGTCCCAAGACCTCAAACACCTTCGAAGGTGGAGAGAGCTAGCAGGGAATGAGGGTAGGGAAGAGGAAGAAGAAACATTTCATAGGAGAAAGAATTAGTTCCTCACTTATCATAACCATTCTTGCTAGCATACACAATAGCATAGTAACGAAGAAGAAGGGGATGGAAAGCTTAAGCATTGAAGCATGGATCTTGGTTGGATTTGCACTCCATAGCCAAGAGTGTTGGTGTAGGCTCTCAACCTCTACTTGCGTGGAGAAGGATAGGGAGCTCTTCCACTTTGTATAGCACACAATGAGAGTGTTTGTGAGTGTGTGTGGGTGAGTATACCCCCTAAGCAACCCCCTAGCTTGCTTGGGTCGACCCCCCCCTTGTAGCTCATGCTTGAAGCTCATTGGACCTCTCCAGGCCTAGCCAATCACAAGCAGGAGGCATTAAAGCAACAAGGGTGCTAAGGTTGGTCTATTGGCCATCGCGCGCTTAAATACTATGCAATCCTTAGCTTGATGACCATACCTTCCACATGCATTGCAGTTCCCATTGAATTTTACTCTAAAAATAGGGCATTCACTGGTACTATGCGGTCCATAGCATACTGAGCACCATTGTTGCTCCCTTCTTGGATACATATGATTGTTTTGCGGAGCACGATTGTCTCTAAGACTCTCTTGGATAGCCTTGGTGAGATCTGCTAAAGTCATCTCAGATATCTTTGGCTCTTTAGCAATAGGCTTTAGGATCATTGGTTGATGCCCTGATGCTTGCGAGCTGATAGATTTAGACTCAACAGACACTCTTTCTCCTTGAATCATTAAATTATCCTCCAATTGGATCGCATTGGTGGTGACTGCTTCCCAAGTGGTGATACCTCTAATGACTAGGCCATTGTAGATATCATCATGTCGTAATCCCCTAATGAATCTATCAAGCAATTGGTTATTGTTGAAGCGCTCATTTGGATTACAATGAGAATTCAAATGCTTCAAGCGACTTATAAAGTCTCTTACCGACTCTCCTTCCTCTCGTTGGGCTTTCTGGAGCTGAGAGGCTACACCCCAAAGCACTCCCTCTCGTATGTATTCTTTTAAGAATAGTCTCCTAAGAGTAGGGTAAATCGTTTTTTCTTCCACCCTTAGGGTTCTATACCAATCCCCAGCCTTTCCACTTAAGGTTAAGCTTAAAGCATTGCTCTTATGTAGGTCATTGTGTTCTCCTAGAGAATCGCATATTTGTTCAAACACTTCGATATGCTTTCTCACATCCCTGTCTCCACTAAATTTTTGTGTGAGCTTGGCTATTTGTACTGCCTTACTTCTAGGCTCTCTATCAGGCGTGTTATGCATATTCTCAGCAATAGATCGACCAATAGCTTGAGCAAACATTGCCAAGTCACCTAAGTGAGCAGGCACTGTGGGTGGAGGTGCTCTAGAGACTACATGTGGAGTAGGTATTGGCATCGGGCTTGGCACATAGGAAGCCCTTGGGTTCCACGTTTGGTATGATGTTGTGCCATGTGGTGGTCCATAGTTCATATGTGTGGCCCTAGGCATAGCAGACGTCGGATGTGACATGCTAATGCTAGCCGGTATAGTCCCATGGAAATAAGAACTTGTGTATTGTGGTTGTGGAGCATAGGTAGTTGAAACAATGGGAGGGGTAGGGACTACATGAGTGTGATGACCCATAGGTGCATACGATTGGTACACACTTGTAGGTACTGCAAGCATTGAGCTACCATGTAGCGGTGCTTTACTAACAAATGAGGTCCATGGCGTGTTTCTCGGCATGCCCATCATTGGGGTAGGCATGGTAGCCGTGGTGTCATCAAGGGAAAGATGAGCTAGACTTGGAAAGGTGAACCTATCACTTGTGGGCTTAGATTGCACTGAGATCCCTGGAGAAACAACATATGGGGGATCCATCGGACTTACCGAGGGAGTCTCCATTTGCGATAAGGTCGGTTGTTTAGCCTTCCCTGTATCCAAGAATCTCATGAGACCCATTGAAGGCAAGTTGATCCCCTTGTTCTGTCTTTCTAACTCAATGACCCTATGGATGACCTCACAAACTCTTTGTTGTTGATCTTCCACACTAGTAGCACCCATTGTGGATTGTAGGACATCTAACCAACCCACATGATAAGTGTGACCTGTGTATAGGTCGGTCAGAGTCTCTGTTTGTAATTCGTACTCCCAGTTCTCATTTAAGAACACTCCATCTAGGATTGAGGTGCTAGGGGTGTCCTTTGAGCTAGATGCAATGTTGCTTTCTAGGGGTTGGCCCTTAGCGGTTGCTAAATCAGGAGCACTTGATTGCTCTCTTAGCAAGAATATTGACATAGGAGCTTTCGCTTTTAACTCTCTTCGTTGCTCCGCCTTGCGTAATCTCTCGACTTCCTTTTCCCTCGCTGCAAGGATATATCGCTCAACCTCTTGCACTTCGGCAAGGCTTCTTCCATCGGGTAATATGACCTCGGAGGGAAATAACTCTGAAGAGTCAGGAGGTGCAGTGAATGAAGTATTCACGTGCACATTCTCTAACGGTATAGGGTCTACGTTTGTCACGAATGGAGAATTTACTTCCCCACCCCCCTCATTTACATCATTAGCTCCATGTTCGGAGCGAGTGGCTCTACTAAAGGTTTCCTTCAGGCGGCTAAGCACACTCGGCCCGAACCGAGGACCCATGGCATGCATGTCTTGGCTCGAGCTATCGGGATTAGGCATTGGGAAACCCTTCATGATGTCATAGTCAGAGGAAGAGTCACTAGCCGCTATGTTCGGGTCTTGGTTTGTACTACCTTGGGTCCCCGCTGAGGGCCCGAAACCTAAAGTAGGTGGATATTGAGAACTCGTGTAAGTCGAAATTCTCTCTAGTTGCTCTGTCTCTAGCACATGACTAGAGCGCAGATGCATGTGCCTTTGGCACCCTACAAACGTCGGTGAATAACCTCGAAGGTTAACCACTTACCTTTTTTAAGCGTCCGTTTTCACTCGTGTTTTTTACGTTTTTAATGTTTTTTAAAAAAATGTTTTTTAATGTTTGATTTTTTTGATTAAAGTGCGTGATAGCTCGAAATGATCGTATCACTTAGAGGGTCGTTGTGTGCTTTACAACACAATTTTTGGGCATCTGACGTTCCGTTGGTCCTCAAAAAATCGATTTTTAGCTACGTGTGAAGCTAAAATTCGTTTTTTTAAAAGGCGAGTAAGGCCTAGGCCTGAGCATGAGCTTGGGCTTGGGTCTGGGAGATATTCCCGATCCCGGTTCTACCTTTAAAATTCTTTTTAAAAAAATTATTTTTTTTATTTTTATTTTTTTTAAAAAAGGATAAGGTCGCCGCGGCCTGCGCGAGAGCACACACACACACACACTCTATCTACCTACTTCTAACTAATACACCTACTCTTACACACTAACAAACTCTATTAACTCTCACTAATCTACTTCCTACTTACTGTACACAGAAAACTAACTACCTTAATACACAGAGAATAAACACAGTACCTTTGAAATCTCTATTAACAAAGAAAACTAACTACCTTAATACATAGAGAATAAACACAATACCTTTGAAAACTCCATTAACAAAAAAAACACACGGTATAACACCAAATCCCTCTTCTCAACACACACACACCCTCCTTCCTTGCCTTTCCTACAATAGAAATTGCACCACGGAGAAGCACAGAGTGCTACTCGAGCTTAATGCACGGCATTCCCCGGCAACGGCGCCAAAAATGTGCGCGTATGTCGCACGTGTCAATGCAAGGAACTTGCCGATACACCGTGTGCGAGCCACAAATGGCTCCAAGCACACAACAAGCCTAAACTAGTAAGCTCAAAGAAGGCGATGGTGTGTCACTCACCGCTCTACGCTTGCTTCCTGGAGGATTCCTCGCCGCGAAGAAGAAGGAGACGCCGCTACGCCGCGCTCAACCGCCTCACCGCCACCGTGCCACTGCAATGCTTGATCGCACACACACTCTCTCTCTCTCTCACACATACACACACACAAGGAGGTGAAGAAGAAGAAGATGGAGATGGAAATGGAGCAAGAGCACTCTTCTATTGCACAAATGAGAGAATGAGTGAATTTTAAGTTTAGTTGACTTTTATATGAGCTCGCCCCATTCACACTTGGGCGCCCATGCTTAGCCAACTAATCCCTTGAATGTTCCAGTTAGAGTGTGCCTCTCATCGGCGATCACTCTTACCCTTTTCCTATTGGACCGACAAGCCCGGTACCTGATTCTACCAAATAAATAATACAATGTCCGCCATAGGTTACAATGTCCGTCGTAGGTGATAGGGTGTCCGTGAGCCGTGAGGGTTAATAGCCCAAAATACTTGTTTTGACATGCCCTTGGCATGGGCCTGGGGATTGAACTGAAAGTTCAGTTACCCGTATTCAAATGCACAAGAGTATATCTCCCACCTGTGAAAAAAGACAAGAACATTGCACTAGAAACCCTGGGAGTTGCCTTCGCAATCCAAACCCGTTGGGTAGAATCTACGTAGTCAAACCCCTTGGTAAGACCTTTTGTAGAAACTGCTCAACTAGCAAGTAACGATAACCAACCTAGTTAACCGTGTACAGAATGATAATAATCAACTTGAAAAGTTGAATTTTTTCGCTACCCCATGGTAGATTACTGGCTTCTTTCCTTGAAAGTAGAACTGGGATAGATCAAACTATGATCCTCAATGCCTATGGAGAGATGTAGCAATCACGCGCCGGGTCTTACCCCAAAATATTATGTCCATAGACAATCCGTAGTTCTATAGAGGGAGCCAGTGATCCATACAAGTGAAATGCCTAGCTCTTATGGACAACCATGCTGTTTCAACTTATTGCTGCATCTATACTCCGTGGTAGAGATCAGCTGATGGGAGTTTAGGGTTATCAAAAAATCAACTCGAACGTCGCACTGAAAACATGTAGTACAAAATGACACACTAAACATCAATGAAAAGACTCTTGCTTGTCAATTAACGTCAATGTCTACTCCACTGGGTGGAGCTGTTCGATCTTGAGAACAATCATCCAAGGAATACCAACAATTGGGTCTTACCCTAGATTGAACAATGGCTCTTAGCCAGCGTGTGTGGCTCATAGCCCTCAGGGCAATTAGTGTTCAATCGTCAAACCGATGAAGACTAATGTGGATGGCATTTTTCCCAATGTCTAGCTGAGAGTTAGAGCAAAAGTTTCTTAGAAAGGGTGCATTATTCTTCGAGAGAAATAAGAGAGAGAGATAGAGAGTATGCTGGGCTGAGGAACTTTCCTTAAGTTACGACCTTGTATTGTTACTATGCCCATGCTTGTGTGCATCTTATGCTTAGCGTGCAGCTTATCCTATAAGCCTGCAATAATCTGACTGGATAACGCTCGCATCGAGAGAGGTAACACAAGTCACATCTTGCGTCACCTATCGTGTAGGGGATCGTGACTGTACAAAAATGACTTAACAATGGCTCGTTGCATGTGAATGAAGTCTTAAGTCTTAGATTTGGATTCCTTGTAGTGTGGTTGTGTGTTGACAGCAACAAGAAAGCATGTTGAAAGAATCCAGAAGTTTCCTCGTCCTTGACAGAGTGTCCGGTGTTATAGCGGAAGCGTAATTTATGAGGCAGTGGAGTTGAGTCCACTTGAGCAACATGCCTTGTATGCGAAATTGTAAGCCCTTGGATACTATGATGGCCTCAAGCGTGAGAGCCGAAGACGTAAGTTCCTTGCACAGTCTGCATTGGTAGTGATGCATCATAACGTGATGTCACCACCCAGAAAAGGAAAACAAATTTCTAATCGTAACAGTTCCCCAAACTGGCGTGCCAATGTCCTTGATACAAAATCAATAGGCAAGAGCGTGGCACGCATGAGAAGCCTTGCTTCATGCAAAATTGTCAAAGCACTTTGCTTTACGCAATCGACAATATTTTCCAAATAGAATGTGTAAACATAGAAAAATAAACAAAATGGAATTTGGTCTAACTTGGTCATCCTCCTGTAACGAGTTGTCTGGAGATGTCGGAAGAAGAACTCGTCGAATTGTAGATCATATCTATAGCTGCTGCAATCAAATTTGGCCTGAAATATCCTACAGGCATATGGAGAAATTTCCCAAAAGCGTGTGCTCATAGCATACCCCAAACGAGAAAAATCTCAATGTAAGAGTCGTAGATTGAAGCCTTGCTTCACATAAATAGCTTTATCCTGAAAGCCTGTGGTGGTATAACAAAAAGGAATTGACCGTGTCGAGCAATGTCTATTGAAATTAACCAGTACTGTGTGGTAAGTATCCTCCGTTAGTGTATAAAAACCGTGACAAAGAGTCGGCCCTGCCGAGGAACTTGCTTCCTTCTGCAAGTCCCCTAAGAGGCCATGCATGTCTCCTTGAGATATTAAAAAAATAAGCCCTTGCCATTAATGTATGCAACAAAATTTGAGTGCTTATGTGATGTTAGAGGCCGTGCCTGTGCTTGGAGTGGAGAAAAGTGCATTACCTGTGATGCATTAGATATATGCGATAGAGGTGATGCATGTTCCATCTAGGTCAAAATGCTTAAGAAGCAATTGACAGCCCTGCTGTTGTTACATCAACTCGTGGTCGACGATCAAAAGGATGTATGGTAAGTGCATCATGTCATTCTCATACATTACCTTATGTAGAGATATGACTAGAATTGTGTAACGAGTTATGCAGATGATAATAAACAAAAATCAACTGCGTACCTTCTTAAGTACACCTGCCGACCAACCTTGCCGACCCCAACAATCGAATGATTTGGAAGCCGTAAGAAAAACGAGAAATGATTTCTAGCCACTGTTGCTTGGTGCAATAGACGATCTACTCCTGCTATCAAGGGCCTTGCCCGATGCGCAAGAAAAGTGGACATAATAACCACGGGCATACTTGACCCATAGGTAGTCTCGCAGGGAAACATAGCCAAAATTAGCATAATTACATGTTTCTGCAATACTCCTGCACCCATAAAACTATGAAAACTGCAAGAACGTGAAAGCGCAAACCTGAGAATTTTAACCTGTAAGAGAGCTATGCTCGTTGCCAACTGGACTCCGTCTGAGTCATAGTCATGGACTTGGACAAGCAATGAAACCCTTTGGGCACTGCACACAATTGAATGCAAGAGTTGAAATTCTCGGGCCCGTGCCTTGTCTGGTATTACTGCAAATCCGGAATCTCTGTGCCTTGGAAGGTCACTGTCTCGCTACGGGGACTCCCGCAAACTTCTTCACAAATTCGTACTTACTCGATCTGTGTCGTGAATTTCTGAGTTTCACAAAATTTCTGCAAGCTGAAAACCCTTACTGCTCCGTTGTTTGCTCACCCGAATGCGGTGGCTTGCTATGGTGCCGAAAACGGAGAAAGAGATGAAAGGGGGGGTTAGCCCATGGGCACCCTCCCTTGGCTTAATTAAAAAACAAGCCCTAAAATTGGGCGCTTTGGTATGAAAGGAAGCTCCTTGGAGCTATGTGTCGGTGCAACGGCAGCGTAGAGGCTTGCAAGGGAGAGTGAGCCCGAAGTGATGCTCCCCGGCTTGCGCGCATGTGATGTGAAGTGCCGAGCAGGTCGAAGCGACCCCGTCAAGCCCTTCTCTGCCCGGTTTCGAGCAGGTCGAAGCGCCTCCTTCCCCCTTTGTTAGGGCTGCTGCATGCGGATCCTCACGACTACTCCATCCTCCGAGGGACCGCTCTCGCGACCCTCCACCCTCCTCCTTGGTGAGAGCCATGCTTCGCTATGCCAAGGTCCACGAACGAGAGATTGAGAGAGATTTCGAGAGAGAGGGAGAGAGATTCCGAGAGAGAGGGAGAGAGAGAGAAACCCATGCTTAGGTACTCAAGAGAAATCCATCTTCTCCCTGCCATGGCTCCACCCTCCTTCCTCCTCTCCACCTTGCTCTGATACCAATGTGAGACAAGGGAAACTAGGGTTCGAGAGTCCACCACCCAACCACCCTTTATATAGGCAAGCCCCTGGCCAGTTGCCCTAGTTGGACTCCCCGTTCCACACCTCCTAGCCCGGCCCTGCCCTTGTCTAGTCCGGCCTTGCCGGTGTCCTGACATAGGCCATGCTTTTATTACCTCTAACTTTGATGGATCCATACGGATACCATCGCGAGAGATAATATGAACTAGGTATTGAATCTCTTGAAGGAAGAATTCGCTTTTCTTTTGGTTGAGAAAAAGCTTGTTCTCCCTCAATGCTTGAAAAATCACTTCGAGATGTTGCTTATGTTCCTCCAAAGACTTGGAGTAGATGATGACATCATCAAAGAACACTCCAGTGAATTTGCGATAAGGTCTAATTTTTTTTTTCTATCAGACGATTGAACATAGCTGGTGTGCATTAGTCAAGCCAAAAGGCATGACTAGATATTCATAAAGACCAAATGTTGTGCGAAACGCGGTCTTTAGGATATCTTCATCCACTATCCTTATTTGATGATAGCCACTTTTAAGGTCAATCCTACTGAAGTAGGTAGAGCCTTGTAGCTTATCAAACATATCTTCTACCCGAGGCACGAAAAATCTGTTTTTGATAGTGATATGGTTTAGTGCTCAATAGTCCACACACATACGGTATGTACCATCTTTCTTTTGCACTAAAAGGACTGGAGAACAAAAGGGAGAGGAACTAGGCCTCACCATCCCTTTGTCTACCAATTCCTGTACTTGCCTCATGATCTCCTCTTGTTGAGCTTGTGCGACTCGATAAGGAGGTTTGTTAGGCGGTGAGCTTCCTGGAAGGAGCTCAATGCGATGGTCATCATCCCCTCGTGCTGGAGGTAAGTCTATAGGGATATCATCAATGAACACATCTTGGAATCCTTTTAGAAAATTAGACAAGTCTAACTCTCCTTGATTCCTACCATTTACATTTGATGAAACATTAGTATCTTTTAGAGACTCTTTGACAAAAATCATGTACGCAGAAACTGATCTCTTCATTGACATATCAAAAGCAAGAGGATTTACAAGTGGAATAGTGCGACCACGCTCACTAGCATCTATATACATGTTCTTTCCCCTGTAGGTGAAGTAAATTCTCCTTCCAAGGAACTTCATGTTGGCAGCCATGCGATCAAACCATGGCGTCCCTAGGATAGCATCCTCATGTTGGAGAGGAGAGATGAAGAAGTCTTCTTTGTCTACATAGCTTTGGACATGAACCCTCAACTTCCCAATCAAGGGAGTAACAGAGGCTTGCTGTCCCTTGAAAGCTGCGTCAGCCATTACCATATCTCCCATCTCAAAAGCTTGAATGTCCAACTGGGTGGCCAACTCCGTTGATATGAAGCTATGAGTAGAGCCAGGTTCAAACAAGATGAAGGCATCATGCTCTCTTACCTTTCCCCAAGCATAGGAAAGTGATGATCCTTTGCAATGAGCATCCTCTTTTGGAGCTTCGATGGTGGAAGCCCTAGGAGTCTCATTGCGAGTATTCTTCTTGGGACAAGAATGATAGCCATGTCCTTGCTCCCCACACTTGAAACACTTATGGTCCTTGCGAAAAGCTTCAAGCTCTTCAGGAAAGAGTTTGTTTTTACCTTTGTAAACTCCCTTCTCTTTGGACCGATTGTTGGAAGTGACGTGGGAAGAATTTTGAACATCGGTTTTCCCCTTTGCATCATTTTTGTCTTTGTTTTCCATGGGCTTGACATTACGTCTAGCCCCTTGATGGAAATTGATGCGTGAAGCAACCATGGTGTGATGGATTACTTCATAATAGTACCAAGCCGTTGAGAGTTAATGTATTCGGCCATCTCTTCAAGTAATCCCGCACAGAATTGTTGCCTTTGCTCGATAAAGTCTATCTTTTGAAAGACATTAGCCTTGAGATGTAAATCCCAAAACTTGTCTATGTACTTGTGGATAGACTCATGAGAGAGAAGCTTCAAGCTGTGCCATTCGGTAAGCACTTTGTCCTTTGCATCGCTTGCAAGGAATTGCTTCATGTTGGAAACTCATAGAGTTTTCCATGTCTTTGGGGCTTCACCATTGCCACGAAGGCTAGCCCACCATTGACAAGCTGATTTTTGGAAGTGCATAGCTACATGGAGTGGCTTGGAGGACTGTGTGAAGCCCTCGTCTCCAAAGGCCGCATCAAATTGCTGGATGAAGGCCAACACTTTGTCGGTAGCACCAAAGGTGCCATCATAGGTGAGAGAAGAAATACTCTTTTCTCCCTCCTTGAAATTCTTTAGCTTTTGTGACCTTCGCCATGCAGGAAATGATTGGCGATGTCCTCCCCTCTTGTATTCTCCAGGAGAATAGCCATAGCTTTCGTCGGAAGAGGAGGAAGGTGAAGAAGAAGGAGAAGAGGGTGACCTCTTCCTAACCCTTTTCTTCCTTTGTTTCCTCTCTTCCCTTTCGGAGTGACAAGGAGAAGGACTATGTGTTGATATTTTCCTCTTGGGAGGAGTGGGCGATCGTCTAGACCACCGTCTTCGTGGAGCCACATCTTCAGAGGAACTTAAACTTTCATTGCTTTCTTGCTCTTTGGATTCCTCCTCTCGAATGGGAGAGAGTCTTCTTTTGGGGGTCTATTCAAGAGGCCTCCTAAGCTCTCTCTACTCTTGGAGAGGAAGGTAAATTCCATAAGCACGAAGTTGTTGAGTAACTTCAGCTGGCAAAGCAGGGTTGCCCATAGCTTGCTGCAACCTAGTGACGAGATAATTCACAAACATGGGAGCATCATCATTAGCACCTTCATGTGCATTCTACTCTCTTGATTATTGTCAGCCATGTTAACAAAATTTATGTATGTACTTAGTGTATGCTTCGGCAATTCAAAACCTTAGTTGCCACTCCTCTTAGCCTTTGAAAATCGGCTCTTAAGTATCTACACCCATCGCTTGAAGTGGTTAATTATAGAGAGTAGTGGAGTAGGTCTAACATAGCAGAGTTGCCGAGGGCTAGCTCCTTTCGGACTTCTTATGGCTCAATAATGGTAAAGCTGTAGGCAAGTCTAAAAAGACTCCATTATTAAGTCCAAATCTCCCGTGGTGTGCACCATATCCCACATAGTGGGCTCAATAAAACCGATAATAGATCCCAATTCCACTTACCCTAATATACTTAACAACATCAACCATTTATAGGCTACTTAAGGACCTCTCTTCTTAAGCAAGAAAAGAGAAACCAAATGCTCTGATACCAATGTAATGGAATTGACCTATTTAACTTGAGAGTAGCGAAAGTTAATGAGAGTACTTTTGCGAAATGGCTTTGTGAGCATAGTGGGTGAACATAATTGAAGATAGCAACATAATCATAGCAATTAGTTAACTTGGCATAAACAATACTTTTGCAAGAGAGAGAATTTAGAGAACATGACAACAATTGAGGACCGGATTTATGTGGAGCCGGTCCCCCCTCCAATAGGCATTTGTATTATGATTTCTCCCATTAAGAGAGACTTGTTACAATACAATCTTTGTGTTCCTTGTGACCTAGGTGATGCAATGAAGATTAGAAAGCTTCATGCATCACAAGCATAACATAAAGTTAAAGAAAGCTTTAACTATCCCAAGACTCAGTCCCAAGACCTCAAACACCTTCGAAGGTGGAGAGAGCTAGTAGGGAATGAGGGTAGGGAAGAGGAAGAAGAAACATTTCATAGGAGAAAGAATTAGTTCCTCACTTATCAAAGCCCTTCTTGCTAGCATACATAATAGCATAGTAATGAAGAAGAAGTGGCAAGCTTAAGCATTGAAGCATGGCTCTTGGTTGGATTTGCACTCCATAGCCAAGAGTGTTGGTGTAGGCTCTCAACCTCTACTTGCTTGGAGAAGGAGAGGGAGCTCTTCCACTTTGCATAGCACACAATGAGAGTGTTTGTGAGTGTGTGTGGGTGAGTATACCCCCTAAGCAACCCCCTAGCTTGCTTGGGTCGACACCCCCCTTGTAGCTCAGGCTTGAAGCTCATTGGACCCCTCCAGGCCTAGCTAATCACAAGCAGGAGGCATTACAAGCAACAAGGGTAGCCTTGGGATAGGTGTCCCTCTTTCCCCTTTGCGAGAGAGGGCTTGATAAATAAAAAATCAATTAATTAAATCTCCTAAATTATCATTGGACTCCTTGGGTGGCCAACCAATAGGCTTCAGGCACACAATGAGGGCAACATGAGGAGGAACTTGACAAGTGTCCCTTTTGCTTTCTTTGTACCATGCATGCCTTGTGTGAGTGTGTGGGTGTTCTCTCTCATCCCCCCTCATGTAGGGCTCGCTCCCTCCTTGTAGGGATTGAATATTTGACTTTTTGACACCTCAAGCGCCTCATGCATAGGCCCAGTTCCCACCACAAGCTTGGCCCTTAAGCACTTTAAGCTTGGCCTGGGTTCTCACCTTAAGTGGAACCCTAGCATCTCAATGTTAAGTATGGAGCCTGATTTACGCTTGTAATTTTTGTGGTAAAAGCGCACATTTGTAAGGCCCCCATCATGAGGAGAAGCCATCGTGCGTGAAGGAAAATCACTCACCGAAAACCAAAATTTTCACAGATAAGAATCAGGGGCAACTTTAAAGGCCTCGGGGGCGGAGGCCCCCGAGACTTTTTTTTCCGCCGGAATATTATGGCCGGACGGCGGCCGAAAAGTGGTCGGAAAACAACCGGTCGGGTGGCCGGTGGTCGGAAGTCAATGGCCGGTGGCCGGTGGCCGAATTCAAAAGCGGACTTGTCTTCTCAAGGGCAGCCACACATGGGCGGATTGGAGGGTCCGATTTGGACTTATTCGCACAAGGGCGGCTACACATGGCTGTCTCTCATAAGAGAGGGTAGCCCTTTTGGCCTATAAAAGGAGGCCATTTCTACACACATTTCATAGTGTGAAGTTGATGCAACAAGGTGAGTGTGAGGTGGTGAGAGTGAAGCAAGGCGGGAGCTCCATTAAGGGTATAATCCCTTTGTAAACTACTTCTTGTTTTGAAGTACTAAAGCCATTGAGTGGCTGCTTTCCCGTGGACGTAGCCCACATTGGGTGAACCACGTATATTGTGTGTACTCTCTCTCTCTCTCTCTCTCTACTCTATAATCTCGTGTATATAAATCTGTCTCTCTCCATTAAGTAATCTACTCAATTATCTATTTAGCTACGTCTTATTTCCTAACAACTGGTATCAGAGCAAGGTTTGCTCGTAGCTAAATTATCTCAAGGAAAGGATTCCTTGAATTGAGTGGGAGTTATGGCGGAGGAAGGGAAGCTCAAGATTGAGAAGTTCAACGACAAAAACTACCAACATTGGAAGATGCAGATTGAAGACTATCTCTACCAGAAGGACCTTTATTTGCCACTAGGCGGTCTTGCGAAGAAGCCCGCAACAATGGCAGATGAAGCATGGATTGTCCTTGATCGAAAGGCACTGGGAAAAATCCGGTTAAGCTTGGCGTCAACGGTGGGCTTCAATGTTTCGGAGATGAAGACCACGGAGGACTTGATGAAGTCACTTGACGACTTCTACGAGAAACCATCGGCATCCAATAAGGTATTTCTTATGAAGCGCTTGTTCAATCTAAAGATGGCAGAGAATGGTTTAGTTGCAGAACACCTAAATGACTTTAACACAAACATAAGTCAACTTCGATCAGTGCAAATCAATTTCGATGACGAAGTGCGAGCTCTCCTTATACTATCATCTCTACCGGATAGTTGGGACAGCCTTGTGATGGCTGTAAGTAATTCTATCTCTGGCACAAATACTCTTAAGTTTGATGATGTTGTGGGTGTTCTCCTAAGCGAGGAAATGCGAAGGAGAAGCACAGGAGAATCATCAAGTGCTGCACTATCAGTGGAAACAAGAGGAAGGCTTAAGGAGAGGTTCAAAAACCAAAAGGGTCGTGATCGCTCAAGGCGGAGCAAGTCACGCACAAAGTCAGTTCTTGAATGTTGGAACTGCGGCAAGAAGGGCCACGTCAAGAAGGATTGTTGGTCCAAGAAGAAGAAGGAGACAGAGTCTCAAGACAACAAGCCAACATCGGAGGCCAATGTGGCAGGTAAAGTAGAGCAAGATGCTCTAATTCTCTCATTAGACAATGTGTCTAATTCCTGGATAGTAGATTCCGGGGCTTCATTCCATGCGACACCACACAAGCAACATTTCCAAGACTACACCAAAGGTAATTTTGGGTATGTATACTTGGGAGATGATGAAGCTTGTGAGATTGTCGACAAAGGTACAGTTTCTGTCAAAACTGCTAACGGAAATGAATGGAAGCTTAAAGATGTTAGGCATGTTCCTTCTCTTCGCAAAAATTTGATCTCTACAGGACAATTGGACGATGAAGGTCACAACATTGCATTCGGAAACAAACGGTGGAAGATCTCAAAGGGATCTTTGGTGGTTGCTAAGGGTGAAAAAGTTGGTACACTTTACTTGTGTACTGTTAGCACGCAACCTTCAGCTTGTGCAGTAACTACAGAAGTTGACAGTGTGGTGTGGCACTACCGACTTGGGCATATGAGTGCCAAAGGAATGCAAATCCTTCAAACAAAGAAGCTTCTACCAGGTTTGAAAGAAGTGGACTTAGAGTTCTGTGAAGATTGTGTTTATGGTAAACAAAAGAGGGTAAAATTTCAAAAATCAGGAAATGAAAGAAAAAATAAAAAACTTGAGTTGGTTCATTCTGATGTTTGGGGTCCTGCAAGTACACCATCACTTGGTGGCTCATTGTACTATGTAACATTCATAGACGATGCGACTAGAAAAACATGGGTTTATGTCATGAAGAATAAATCAGATGTATTTTCCATATTTCAAAGGTGGAAAGCCTTTGTGGAGAATGAAACAGGTACCAAGGTTAAATGCCTCAGATCCGACAATGGAGGCGAATATTGCAGCCAAGCTTTTGAAAGCTTTTGTGCTAGCAATGGCATTCGGAGGCAAAGGACAACCCCAAGGCACCTCAACAAAATGGGATTTCAGAAAGGATGAACAGGACAATCATGGAACGAGCACGAAGCATGCGGCTACATGCAGGCCTACCGCTTGAGCTTTGGGCGGAAGCTGTAAGTACGTCTGTGTACTTAATCAATCGGTCACCCTCAACGGCATTGGATGGGGGAGTTCCAAAAGAGGCATGGACAGGTAAACCGATGAATTATGCATTTCTCAAAGTGTTTGGGTGTGAGGCTTTCATGCACATAGATAGAAGCCTAAGATCAAAGTTAGATGCAAAGTCCAAAAAGTGTTTCTTCATTGGCTATGGAGAAGGAGACCTTGGGTATCGCCTATGGAATCCTGAAGATGGTAAAATCTTAAGGAGTAGGGATGTAATTTTTAACGAACAAAATATGTACAAAGATTACTTGGAAAGAAAACAAACAAAAGAAACAGGTGATGAGTACATGGAGCTTGAGGACGGTGAAAACTCAAGGACTGCAAACGGTGACAATGTGCAACAACGTCAACCAAATGAGGAGCCTCAACCTATTCCCCGAAGATCTACAAGAGCAAGTAGATCTCCAGAAAGGTTTGTTCCTTCCTTCAACCATCTCTTGATCTCAGATTTTGGAGAGCCGGAATCATACGAAGAAGCTATGCAACATGAATCCAAAGAACAATGGACGAAGAGCATGCAAGTGGAGATGGACTCACTACATCGCAACCAAACATGGGAGTTGGTTGAGTTGCCTAAAGGTAAGCGGGCACTTCAAAACAAATGGGTGTACAAGCTAAAGGAAGAAGAAGGTGGGAAGAAAAGGTACAAGTCTAGGCCTGTGGTAAAAGGTTTTTCTCAAAAGAAAGGTATTGACTTCAAAGAAATATTTTCTCCTGTTGTAAAAATGAACTCAATTAGGCTTGTCTTAAGCCTTGTGGCTGCTCATGATATAAATCTCGAGCAAATGGATGTAAATACGGCATTTCCTCACGGTGACTTAGAGGAGGAAATCTACATGCTTCAACCAAAGGGGTATGAAGTAAAAGGTAAGGAGAAAATGGTTTGCAGATTAAAGAAGAGCTTGTATGGTTTAAAGCAAGCATCAAGACAATGGTACTTGAAGTTTGATCGATGGATGTTGGATCATGGATTCACAAGATGCAACTCGGATCACTGAGTCTACACGAAGAATTTGGGAGATGGAAAATTCATCATCATAATGTTGTATGTTGATGACATGTTGATTGCAAGTGCTAACATGCAGGACATCAAAGACGTAAAAGAGAAGCTGTCCAAATCTTTTTCAATGAAAGATTTAGGTGCTGCAAAGAGGATACTTGGTATGAAAATATCAAGGGACAGGACGAAGAAGACAATAAAGCTATCTCAAGAAGATTACATCAACAAGGTACTAGAAAGGTTTGCAATGCAAAATGCAAAACCAGTTTCTACACCTTTGGCTGGTCATTTTAAACTAACGAAGGATATGTGTCCAAAGACACAAGAGGAGATAGCCTATATGTCTAAAGTTCCATATGCTGCAGCGGTAGGTTCTCTAATGTATGCTATGGTCTGGACAAGGCCAGACATTGCACATGCAGTGGGAGTTGTGAGTAGGTTCATGGACAACCCAGGTAAAGAGCATTGGCAAGCTGTGAAGTGGATACTTAGGTATCTAAAAGGGACAACAAAAATGCTTTGTATTTTGGAGGAACTGATATTTTTCTAGAAGGATATGTTGATGCAGATATGGCAGGTGACAAAGATACTTGAAGGAAAAGCGGACTTGTCTTCTCAAGGGCGGCCACACATGGGCGGATTGGAGGGTCCGATTTGGACTTATTCGCACAAGGGCGGCTACACATGGCTGTCTCTCATAACAGAGGGCAGCCCTTTTGGCCTATAAAAGGAGGCCATTTCTACACACATTTCATAGTGTGAAGTTGATGCAACAAGGTGAGTGTGAGGTGGTGAGAGTGAAGGAAGGCGGGAGCTCCATTAAGGGTATAATCCCTTTGTAAACTACTTCTTGTTTTGAAGTACTAAAGCCATTGAGTGGCTGCTTTCCCGTGGACGTAGCCCACATTGGGTGAACCACGTATATTGTGTGTACTCTCTCTCTCTCTCTCTCTCTACTCTATAATCTCGTGTATATAAATCTGTCTCTCTCCATTAAGTAATCTACTCAATTATCTATTTAGCTACGTCTTATTTCCTAACACTCAAGCATGTCAAGCACCTCAAGCATCTCAATCATCAAGCAGCTCAAGCATCTCAAGCACCTCAATCATCAAGCACCTTAGTCATCAAGCAGGACAAGCACCTCGAGCTGGGTCGGGTTCCCGCGCCTCAAGCTCAACCCTAGCTTACCTAAGGTCAAAGGACTTTTACACACATTATTGGAGGTCTTCAATAAAGCTAACCCTAAGGTCTTATGCTCTATTGGTTAGCCTTGCTCTTTGATAGACCATCTCTCATTTGGGCCCCTTTATCATTGGCCCCGTGTTGAGATAGATCTATAAGCACATGTCTATATCTTAATCCTTGTTCTCGTTTATTCTCCCACATTAAGTGATCAGTTTAATATGAGAAAATCATTTGGGTTGGTTAGATATTAGATATTAGATTTTAATGCACCCACCAAACCATCATTATATATCATTTTATTTATTCTATTAATTTATCACATTCTTTTGCACTTAGAAGTAGTGTAAGTGGTTCAAAATTCCCTTGCCTATATCAGTGTAGAATTCAACCCATGAGTATATGTGTATTAATGGACATACACATTCAACACCAAGTTTTTAATGGATGTCATGATAGTGAAAGTGCAGGGCAACTAGGCATAAGGAAAACTCTATGGTTTGCCTAGTAACATAGTTAACGATCGTGGTCCAAAAGTTAACGATCCATTTTGGAGGGCTAGTTTAAACTGATTGGGTTGCAACTCAATCCAAGTACCTTCAATCATCCATAAATGAGTAGTCAATTAGAATGGATCAACCAAGTGCTAGAGCATATGCTAAAAGCATATGTCACTAAGAATCAAGAGAGTATGACAAATGGCCTATAAATTAGCACTTCCACCACACTCTCCTATTCTTCTAGTATTTCATGTAAGCCCTTTATGACAACGCTTACACTAGGATGATAATGTTGCTTACCAAGGTATCTTAGTTGATTTCATTGTACTTTTAAGTCTAACCGGAAGAACCTAAAACAATCATGGATTCTTGTGGGTTACAAATGCGTCATCAAACATTAGGTAATTGGAAAGACATACCTAAATCCCTAAAGAAGATGTGACTTGGGAAAACATTAGTGCTCTTAAGAAAAAAAATCATGAAAAAAAAATAATATAAGAATTGTCCACCCTTTATGTGGCAAGCAGGGTGCTTACGTGTGATAGGACACTACGATCGGAATCACGAATATCCAATGTCATCCATGTAGAAAAGGTCCTTTGTGAACGGATGGCCACTTACTCGTGTGTGTGTGTGTGTGTGTGTGTGTGCGTGCGTGTGTGTTTTGGTGGTGGTTGTTAACATAACAATTGTTCAAAAAGACACCTGACCATAGACAAGTATGTAATGTACAAAATCTTAAACTTCAAAACATATAGTGTGGAGAATGAAATTTTTCTAAACAATGAAAGTCAAGAAGGTAACTTTTTTCTTTCCAAGGGTGGATAGTTACATAATCTAAATGACAGCAGAGAAGGAGGGTCCTCGTCGGCACCCATACAAAAACAAAAACATATAATTAGGGTTGAATGTGTATTATGGTGTGAAGTATCCTATAGTTAAGGAAGCACAATATGTCGTGCCATGCCCCCTCAGCTCGCAGTGTAGTGTGCTTCCCTAACTATAGGATACTTCACATTGGAAGCACACTCCACTGCAAGCTAAGGGGTCATGGGCTCGTGACGATTGCTCCCTTCTAGCCTGCTAAGCCTTTCTTTAATCGACACTTGGAAAATCTCTCTTACTATCTTTAGAGGTAGGTTCACACAAGGCGATGACCCCTTAGCTCGCGTCATAGTGTACTTCACTACTATAGGATAATTCACATACAACTATCTAAAAATCCTATCATTTGTTATCCATGTCCCCGTGTTCACCTTAAATTATATACAGTACCTAATAGCTAATTAACATTGGAAAATAGATGTTCGACCAATGGAATGTCTAAGGAATGTTGTAAATGTTTCAAACAATCCCAATTTAACAAGGTGCATTTTATCCAAATTTCCTTCTAAAAAAGACAATCACCACTCATTCTTAAAGGCACCAATACTTTTCTATTGATGTTAAAACTTGACTATTTGAAAGAGTTTCAAGTAGAAAGTAACCTAGGAACATCAAATAGATATATGATTAAATCTTTTTTTTCTAAAAGCTCATCTATACCAACTATTGGCTAGTAGCCCTTATTGATAAGAGTACTAATTGAAACATGCTTAGAAAATTATGGTAGGGATATTTATCCTCATAATCAGATCACCTCTCAACGTTCATAAAGGACAAAAAAATAATCAAAATTTGATGATATCCAAAATTTTGCAACTAGCTTTGAAACTACTATATTTCAACAAATCAGTAAACTATTGACTTAGCGCAATAACCTGTTGTACAAGTTAGACTATGCATGGCCAAATGGCTAAAATCCATCCAACCACTAATTCAAACAATAGAAGGAGATCAACATCTCGTATCATAAAGGTTAGATAGAAGTATCCAATCATAACTTGAAATCCACAAGTTATAGACTAGCCAATTGAATTAACTACTTTCCATTGCATTAGGACAAGAGAGTAAGTCTAAGAGTTATGTTTTTTGTATAATATGGTATTGGTTCACATATAGTGCTACAAATTTGGTTAGACCATAGGGTAACATAATTTCTCTGATTGGATGATTTTTAGTTATGTTGTATATAGTTGGTCAACAAAAAAGCCAAATACTCCTCTACCATATTGCTCAGCTGAGTACTACGTACATAATAGCACATCTAGCTACAAACCATATTCTAGGACATGCAAGATTACATTTCCTCTTAGAATACAATCAAAGTTCAACTAGAGGTTAGATCATAACAAGCCAAATGCATACTCTAGCTCTAGTGAACCTCCCAAATCATTTGCTTGTTGGAATTAGGGTTGGAAGGAAATGCACACAACTTGGAGAAGACGAAGGAAGCTCAAGGCACACAATAGAGAGTGTGTTACTTTGTGTGCAATGGAAAGATAGATAGCCATAGAGTGATGGGCGTATGTACAATGCACGGGGGAAGAAAAGATCCTAAAGAGGGAAAGAATGCCCCGCGGTCCTAGTGTGTTCACACACATCACTGCCACATGTATATGGTAACAAATCCCCCCTGGAGTGATGCGGTGAACAAGAGCTGGCACATGAGTAAAGGGAAGTGCCATGCCCTGAGGACATGATCAGTCCACAAAGTGGATTAAGCCCAAAACTTTGCGGAAAACTTCGAGCTTCTCACGAGACAATGCCTTTGTGAAAAGATATGCAAGGTTGTCCTGTGTTGGCACATAAGCCAAGCTGATCTCTCTTGCTGAGAGCCTCTCCGTGACATAGTGGTAATGTACCTCAATGTGCTTTGTGCCAACATGAAAAACTGGGTTCCTTGCAACTGACAATGCGCACTGACTGTCAGTGTATATAGTGTTGGCAGTGTCCTGTCCAACACCCAAATCAACCATAAAACAACTGAGCCATACACACTCAACCGTAGCTGTGAAGACTGCCCTTTACTCAGCCTCACAACTTGAAGTGGCCACAGTAGGTGGCTTCTTGCTCAACCGTGATATACATGAACTGCCAAGCATGAAACAAAAACCACTTGTGGACACTCGCGTGTCAAAACAACCAGCCCAATCTGAGTTCGAAAAAGCATGTAAGTCTGGCGGCAATGATCCCCCCTTGGGATAAAACAAGCCAAGATGTAAAGTGCCACTAAGGTAACGGAAAGTTCTCTTGATAGCCTGCCGATGCTTAGACCCTGGGCTACGCATAAATCTTTTGACTTGTGAGATTGCAAACTGAATAATTTGGCCTCATGTTGCATACATAAATGAGGCATCCAATAGTAGTTTGATAAAGAGTGACATCTGCAGGATCACTAGCATCATGAAGACTCAATTTCGAACATGTTTCCATGGGAGTGGCAATAGGTTTGCAATCTTCAAGTCCAAACTTACATAGCAATGTCTCTATGTAACTTTTCTAACACAAGGCAATACCACCATCACACTGCTTAAACTGTACCCAAGTAATGATGCAACAACTCCAAATCTTTCATCTTGAAAGTAGCATTCAAATCAGCCTTAAATTCAACAATATGTCTCTCATTTGGTCCAATGATTAGCAAATCATCGACATAAAGAACCACAATGAGAAGTACATCACCCTCACGCTTTGTATACAATGTGCTTTTCGTTGGATTGTTACGAAAGCCTTGTTTAACCAAACGAGTGTCAGCTTTCTCATACAAAGCACGAGGAGATTGCTTCAACCCATACAAAGCATTCTTACATATGCACACTTTGTCCTCTTGTCCTTTCTTGACAAAACCGTGAGTCTGCGTTACATAAACTTCCTCAAATATGTCACCATTCAAGAAAGAAGTAACAATGTCTAATTGATGTACATCCCAACCAAAATGAGCTACCAATGCACATATAAAATGTACAATAGTCATATGACAAGTGGGAGCAAAATTCTCTTCATAATCTATGCCTTTTTGCAGTGCATAACCCTTTGCAACAAGTCGAGCCTTATGGTGATCGATCTCACCATCCGGCTTGCGTTTCAACTTGTAAACCCACCTCGTACCAATGGCCTTTTTGCCAGAAGGCAAACCACATAAAGTCCACGTGTCATTTTCTATAAGTGCATCATATTCTGATTGCATGACAACCATCCAATTGTTTGAATTTTGTGCTTCATCAAAGACAGAGATTGCTCAACATCATGTAAGCTAGACACAGCCAAAGCATAACAAACTGATGCATAAGATGCATGGCAAGCGCCTGAACGAGTACGACTAGACAAAGTTGCATCCGATTTACAGTCACGCAATGTATGCACCAGCCATTTTGGCATACCTCTAGCTTGCTCATTTTTGGCCCTTTTCTCATCAAGTACATCATGTACATCTGCATCAGTAATAGGCTGATGTGTAACATTTTCAAAAACCCCCATAGGCTGTACATTTGCCTCATTGGAATTTACATTCGTATTTCCACCACTAAAAAGAGGCAACAAAGTGTCATAAATGTCCTATGAGCTTACATTACTATCTCTAGTACATGACAGCAAGGGATGATCGTGAAACCAGAATACGCTTTGTTTGCGGATGATACAACCTGTAACCTATGCTTTCAGCGCTATAACCAACAAAAATACATTTGATAGCCTTATCATCCAATTTTTTGCGTTGTGTTTGTGGCACTAAAGCATATGCCAAACATCCAAAACACACATGTGCTCAATAGAAGGCTTTCTATCATGCCATGCTTCATATGGAGTAATAGACTGCAAAGCTTTTGTAGGACACTTGTTTAGTACATAAGTGGCACACATGATGGCCTCAAGCCAAAAAGAATACAACAAAGCTTTACTTTTGACCAAACATCGTACCATTTCCGTAAGTGACTTGGTTTCCTCTTAGCAACACCATTTTGTTGAGGTGCATAAGGCATTGTACATTGGCTGTTTTGACACTCGCGTGTCAAAACAACTAGCCCAATCTGAGTCCAAAAAAGCATGTAAGTCTGGCGGAAATGAACCTTAGTGAAAAAGCCTCTTCACAGCCTGCCAATTCTTAGACCCTGGGCTATGCATAAATCTACAGACCTGTGAGACTGCAAACTGAATATCTGGCCTCGTGTTGCATACATAAATGAGGCGTCCAACAACAGTTTGATAAAGAGTGACATGTGCAGGATCATTAGCATCATGAAGACTCAATTTCAAACCTATTGCCACTCCCATGGAAACCTATTTCAACCTATCAACAAAATTATGCACAAAATCACAGAAATCGGAGAAAGTGAGCAGGAGTGTGCTGGAGCTGCTCATGATTGAGCCCCAAAGGATGCAACCTGCTCTAATACCAATTTTTGGAATTAGGGTTGCAAGGAAATGCACACAACTTGGAGAAGATGAAGGAAGCTCAAGGCACACAATAGAGAGTATGTTACTTTGTGTGCAATGGAAAGATAGATAGCCCTGAAGTGATGGGCATATGTACAATGCACGGGGGAAAACCTCCTAAAGAGGGAAAAATTTCCCCGACAGTCCTAGTGTGTTCACACACATCACTACCACATGTATATGGTAACATTGCTATGGTAGCAACCATAGTATGCAATTAAGTAGGACTAAATTCCCTCCTAGCATACACTCAAAGTTCAACGAGAGGTTAAATCATAGCAAGCCAAATGCATAGTCTAGCTCTAGTGAACCTTGCAATTCATTTTCTATTCATGAATGACTCATTTGTGTAATTTCATGATGATTCAAATAATCATCCTATGAGTTTCATTGTGAGATTTGGGGTTGGAAAATAAATTAGAGAATCTGATACTATGTCTTGCAAAGCTACCTTGCCAAAAGTACCATAAGTTTATATATTATTGGCCTACAAGAGCCCATAGAGCACAATTTTTGGAGGTCAACCAAATTGTATATGGAGGGTATCCTTGTGTATCAAGAGATTTGATGAGTGCATCCTATTAGTTTGATGTCATTTAGAGCTCAAGTGCACACTTAACGGGTAGTTGGACACCACATGATAACTTTTACACAAAGACCTAATGAGGTATTGGCTTTAGAGAAGATTGGTGAACCTTAATTCAATAGCACACACTTGATGGTCCACTTAGGGTTGACACCCCTAAGCTACCTGCATGACCTAGTCAGGTCTACTTCTCGGGTATCAACAATATTATGTTAGCACTTAGCTAGCTATGTTGCATTGTGTATTGCGACAACCCACTGACATCGGTGCCATTGCTCACATCATTGTCGGTGAAGGAATTATGTGCTAGTGGGATGACTCCATGATCCTCTAGGTACATCTAGAGCCATTTTTGTACATGTCATATCAAGGAAGGATTGGGGCATTGATTTTAGGCTATGGTGGCCAATATCATCTTTGGAGAAGTCGTTAATGCTGGCTATGGACATTTAGGTTATATTGCTTGTTCTTGCTGGAGAATCTAGGCAATGTATGCATAGGCAATTTGACAGACTCGATTTCACCCACCAAACCATGAATATATATTATTTTATTTGTTTTATTAATTTATCACATTTTTTGTACTTAGAAGTAGTGTAAGTGGTTCAAAATCCCCTTGCCTATATCAATGTGGAATTCAACCTATGAGTATATGTGTATTAATGGGTATGGCCAATTATTGACACAATGCCCTAATTTTTAACATATACTCATAAACTTGCCTCCATGAACCTACTTAAATTGTATGGCCAATTATTGACACAATGCCCTAATTTTGACCTTTCAAAAGAGGCATTCAAATCAGCTTTAAAATTAGTAATATGTCCCTCATTTAGTCCAATGAGCAACATGTCATCAACAAAGAGCACAATGATCAAAAACACATGAAAACCATGTGTGAATCAAGTGAGCAAGTATCTTTTCATACCAACTATGTGGAGCTTGCTTCAAAACCATACAAAGCCTTCTTGTTATCAATATAATAGGACACTTTTGTGTTGTCCTAAATGAGAAACTTTCTAGATGCTATAAAACTTTCTAGCATTGTCATACTAGTAGTTTAACTAGTAGGACCCATTTATTGGCACTTTAGCCTCGAAGTGGAATATTGTTGGTGTAAAGGCAACGTGCATTTGCCCAAGGTCGGACATCCGGTGTCTGGTCACCCATTGACCACACAAGCCCTTGTTCATTACGCATATACATGAATAAGGAGCACTATCACTTCTTCTCTTGAGAGGTTGTCTCCACCCACCCACTGAGTCTCTCTTGCTTCTCTCCTTCCCCCAATGCATGCATGCACACATCCGCACACCACGCACCTTCAATTGGTATCAGATCTACGCTGATAGATTCAACCAACGGACGGCCTCACAGGGGCAAGAGGCCATATGTGATCGGATCTATCATTGTAGCTTTGATACCAATTGAAGATGTGCAAATGTGTGTGTGTGTGCACGGTGTGGGAGAGGAAAGAGGAGAGACGACACTATGTGGGCGTGGAGTAGACCTCTTGGGAGAAGAAGTGAGAGTGCTCCTTATTCGTGTATATGTATAAGGAATAAGGGTGAATGTGGGTCAGTGGGTGGTCGGACATCCCATGTCCAACCTCGAGCAAAGGCATGTCGCCTTTACCCCAAGAAATATTATCACGAAAATCAAGATCATGCATAGTATATCTATCATCTACAAACTTGATTACACTACAAGTTTTGTGAGTGCAAATATTGACAAAAGTTTCTTCTTAATCCTTGGTATATATAATACATCAATGAGTATGAAAGGAGTACCACTTGCAATAATAGCACAATGTTTCTCTCCTTAACTTAAATAAGAATCATTGTTACCACGTGTGACAATAATCCTGCTAGGAAGAGTCTCAAGACAAGTTAAAAAATCAATATGAGATGTAATGTGCTTGATTGCACCACTATCAAAGCACCACATACGATCCATCTATTTTGTAGTATGTGCATCATGAACATATGGATCGTATTGTGTTAGGCCTAGTTTTAGTCCATGGGCATCACCAGTTCTTCTGGTAAAGAAGAAAGATGGATATGTGCATAGATTATAGGGCTCTTAGTCAGATAACATTTAAGAATAAATACCCTATGCTACCTATGGATGAGCTGTACGATCACAACACATCATATCTTGGTTCAATCAAATCACAATTGATTGACAAAAAACAAGATCACAACTGACTGAACTAATTGAACCACAAGACAAAAGACTAAAGATAATTCATCCAATTGAAATACAAGACAATTGATCAAATTGAACTGTAAGATAATTGACTAGAGACATATAGATTCAAATTTACTTCAAATGACTCATTGAGGTGAACCACCCCAAACCCAGATAATAGACTTCAATACAAATAAAATACCCAAACAAAAAGACAAATGTGATATACAAAAATGTTCAGGCTGGGTAAAAAGACGGTGCAAGTTCAACAAGCGGGACAAGATTAGGGTCTGTCTTTAAATGCTCTTTGAAAAAGATCAAAACATTACGATCAACTCTTTGGGTCAAAGTATTTCTCAAAGATAGACCTAAGGTCTGGTTATCATCAGGTCAGGATTAGACTAGACGATATTGCAAAGGCAATATTTAGGACCCGGTTTGGGCATTTTGAGTTCTTACTTATGCCATTTGGGCTAATCAATGCACTAGCAACATTCATAACGCTAATGGACAACATTTTACGTCCATACTTAGGAAAATTCATAGTAGTTTTCCTAGATGATATACTAGTCTATAGTAAATCTAAAAAAGAATACTTAGAGCATTTGCATCTAGTGTTCGAGTTATTGAGCAAGATATAATTTATTTACGAAGGAAAGAAAATGTGATATCTTTGAGACCAAGATTCATTACCTGGGTCACATTATATCCACAAAGGGAACACGAACGAAACCTGAGAAAGTGGAAGCGATTCTCAAGTGTCCAAAAAATCTCAAAGAACTACAGATTTTTCTTGGTATATCGGGCTTTTATTGACAATATGTAACGGACTATGTGAAGATCGTAGTCCCATTAATAGACCAGTTGAGGTCAAGGAGGTTAAGAAGCAAGAAAATAAGTTGGGGGGAAGCCCATTAGAAAAGCTTTGAAAAACTTAAGGTGGATATAGCAGTTGCACATATATTGATTATAGCGGATCCAAATGAGTCGTTTGTCTTGGAGACATACGCAAGTAATGAGGCCGTACGAGCCGTGCTAATGCAAAGGGGATGCCCGATTGCATTTGAAAGCAAAAAGTTAGATCGTGCCCATCACAACTACTTGGCCTATAAGCAAGAGTTACTAGCTATATAGTACATGCACTTAAAAAGTGGAGACACTATTTATATAGTGCCACTTTCATGGTTTGGATAGACCATGAAAGTATGAAATGGCTTTCAAGTCAAAATTAATTGAAGGGTAGAAAGGCTCATTGGGTGGAGATCCTAAAGGAGTTCGACCTTCAAATACGTTACCAAAGGTAAATATAATGTTGTGGTGGATGCAGTTAGTTGCATGCCATAGATTAATGAATTAAGCTTCATAATCTTCAAGAATGAGTTTTTGGAGTCACTACATCCATCCTTTATAGAGGTATGGCGTGTTGTACGCGATTGCACTACTTCACATACGCGACCACCTCCCTCGATGGCACGTAGTGCTAGTTTGGAGGGACAAGCCATAGGTGTGACAAGTAGGGAAGCAAGAGTTAGTATGGAGAGACTAATCGAGACTTCTGGCTATAGTTTGGGTTCCAAGAGCTTTGACATAAACCCTTCACACCTTTGATAGCTTTGGCTTCAAAGATGGGTGATAAACTTTGTTAGAGGGAAAAGTATGCCAACTACTCCTTTGATGACTGGTACTTACTCTACAAGGGTAGAGTGTGTGTACCAACTATTAGTGACTTTTGGGCTTGCATTCTTTAAAAAAATCATGATAGTCTAAGTGTCGATCATCCTTAGATTCAAAGGACCTGTGCACTAGTTTAGAGAATTATATCTAGTGTGTTTAAGGACATTGAGACTTATGTGCTGAAATGCAATAAGTGTCAGGTCAATAAACATGAGCATCTCAAGGTTTGTGGCTACTCCAGCCGTTAAAGATTCCTCAAAGGAAATGGAAAATCATTTCCATGGCTTTCATTACCAGTTTAACAAAGACTAGTCAAGGGAATGACTCGGTATGGGTGGTATTGCCACGAAGAAAATGGTTAAAACACCAAAGTTGGCAACACTTTTTATTAAACATTTCTATAAGCTATATGGCATGCCCGCAGATATAGTGTCAGATAGAGATAGGAAGTTCAATAGTCATTTTTGGAGGGAAGTCTTTAAAAAGCTGGATTCCACTCTGAGCATGAGTACAACAGATCATCCATAGTTTGATGATCTAACCGAAAGGGTTAACCAAATCATAAAGGACATGTTACGTTGTGATAAAATATAATATCTAACTTTACCAAATGATTTTCTCGTATTAAACTGATAATTTAATATGGGAGATAAAAGGGGAACAAGAGTTAGGATATAGATATGTGCTTCTAGACCTATCTCATCAGGGCACCAATAGGAGAAATGGTTGCATCTCAATAGGGGTCCAAAAGGAGATAATCTACCAAAGAGCAGTGTGCAATAAGTGCTTCTAGACTTATCTCAGCAGGGGACCAAGAGGAGAGATGGTTACATCTCAATAGGGGTCCAAAAAGAGGTAGTCTATCAAAGAGCAACGTGCATCTAATGGAGCTTAAAAGACCTTAGGGTTAGCTTCATTAAAGACCTCCAAAGGTTAGTGTTAAAATTCCTTATACCTTAGGAAAGCTAGGGTTGTGCTGGAGGTGGGAACTTGGCCCAAGCTTGAGGTGCTTGTCATGCTAGGTGACTAAGGTGCTTGAGGTGCTTGTCATGCTTGCTGACTAAGGTGCTTGTCATGCTTGATGATTAAGGTGCTTGAGGTGCTTGCTGACTAAGGTGCTTGAGATGTTTGTCATGCTTGATGAAGAAGGTGCTTGAGAAGCTTCCCATGCATGGGGGGTAAGGTGCTTGAGTCAAGAAGAGACCCTACAAAGGAGGGGGAAATCCCCAAAGTTAGGGGAATCTTCGAATTAATCTACCACTCACCCAAAGGGCACCCCCTTTCTCAAGGGGCAGATAGACACATGTCAAGCTCTCCCTATGCTTAGCCACATGGTGTGCTTGAATCCGATTGGATTGGCTAAAGAGGGGTCCAATGAGCTTCTAGTTCAATTCAACAAATATCTTCAAGCTCTCTCTCTCAAAGGGGTAAGGAGGACACTTGTCCAAAGGCTACCCATGTTGCTTGAAATGCATTGTGCATGTGATTGGCTAGGCTTAGAGGGGTCCAATGAGCTTCAAACTTGACATTCTCACTTGGTGAAAGTGGAAGAACTCCATCTCCTTCTCCAAGCTTGTTCAGAAGTTGAGGGCCTACACCAACACTCTTGGCTATGGAATGCAAATCCAACCAAGAGCCATGCTTCAATGCTTAAGCTTTCCATCTTCTCCATCTTCATTACTATGCTATTATGTATGCTACCAAGAAGAGTGATGACAAGTGAGGAACTATTTCTTTCTCCTATGAATGATTCTTCTTCCTCTTCCCTACCCTCATTCCCCGCTAGCTCTCTCCACCTTCAAAGGTGTTTGAGGCCTTGGGGACTGAGGCCAGGGATGGTTAATGCTTTTAAAAAGTTTATGTTACGCTCGTGATGCATGAAGCTTCCCATCTTCATAGCATCACCAAGGTCATAGGGAACACAAAGATTTTATTATACCAAGTCTCTCTTTATGGAAGAATCTATAATACAAAAGCCTATTGGGACCACGCGGCTCCACATAAATCTGGTCCTCAAGTGTTGTGAAGTTCTCTAATTCTCTCTCTCTCTCTCTCTTGCAAAAGTATTGTTCGTGCCAAGTTAATTAAGTATAATGGTTATGTTGCTACCGCTAATTAAGTTCACCCTCTATGTTCTCAAAGTAGTCTCACAAAAATGCTCTCTTTAATTCTCCTAATTCCGCTATTCTCAAAGTTCATGGGCAATTTCAATTACATTGGTATCACAACGATTGGTTTCTCTTTTCTTGCTTAAGAAGAGAGGTCCTTAAGTTGTCCATGAAAGATTGGGCCTGTTTATTGCAATAGGGTGAGTGGGATAGGGATCTGTTATCTTGGTTGCAAAGGACTTAGTTCGAGGTACACCGTTGGGAACTATAGTCTTAATAATGAAGTCTCTCGGGGCTTGCCTTTAACTTAACCATTATTGAGCAATGTTAGACCCTCTCCACTAGTATTTGCAATCAATAATGTCTAAACCACGGGTGTGACTACTTGAGAACTAATTTTCAAAGGTAAAGAAGAGTACCGACTAAGGTTTTTGAGGGTACCAAAGCACAAAGTAATTTATACTTAAGTTTAGTTAGCATGGCTGACACTAACCAAGAGAGTAGAATGAATATTGACAACTTTGATTTTGCACATGAAGGTGCTAATGATGATGCCCCCATGTTTGTTAATTATCTTGTTACTAGGTTGCAACAAGCAACGGGCAACCCTGCTTTGCAAGCCAAAGTTACTCAACAACTTCGTGCTTATGGGGTTTCCCTTCCTCTCAAAGAGGAGAGAGAGATTAGGAGGCCTCTTAATGAGACTCCCAAAAGAAGACTCTCTCCCATACGAGAGGAGGAATCCAAAGAACGAGAAAGTAACGAATTCCTAAGTTCGTCTGAAGATGTGGCTCCATGAAGACGACAGTCTAAACGATCACCAACTCCTCCTAAAAGGAAACAATAACCCACAGTCCTTCTCCTTGTCACTCCAAAAGGAAAGAGAGGAAACAAAGGAAGAAAATGGTAAGAAAGAGGTCACCCTCTTCTTCACATTCCCCCTCTTCCGATGAAAGAAATAGCTATTCTCCTAGAGAATACAAGAGGGGAGGACATCGCAAATCTTACCCTGCATGGCAAAGGTCCCAAAAGCTCAAGAAGTTCAAAGAGGGAGGAAAGAAGATTTCTTTTCTCACTTATGATGGCACCTTTGGTGCTACCAACAAAGTATTGTCCTTCATCCAACAATTTGATGCGGCCTTTGGAGACGAGGGCTTCATGGAGTCCTCCAAGCTACGTCATGTAGCTATGCACTTCTAGAAGTCTGCTCGTCAATGGTGGGCTAGCCTTCGTGGCAATGACGAAGCCCCAAAGACATGGAAAAATCTACGACTCTCCATCATGAAGCAATTCTTTGCAAGTGATGCAAAGGACAAAGTGCTTACCGAATGGCAAAGTTTGCAATGAATCTATCCACAAATATGTGAACAAGTTTTGGGATTTACATCTCAAGGCTATTGTCTTTCAAAAAATGGACTTCACCAAGAAAAAGCAACAATTATGTGCGGGATTACCTGAAGAAATGACTCATTATGTCACCTCCCAACGACTTGGTTCTATCACAGACGTAATCCACCACACTATGGTTGATTCACGCATCAATTTCCGATAAGGGGCTAAAAGGAATGCCAAGTCCATGGAAAAAAAAAGATGAAAATGAAGCAAAGGGGAAGAAAAATGCTCAAAATTCTTCCCAAGGCAACTCTACCAACAACAATAAAGCTAAGGAGAAAGGAGTCTACAAAGGTAAGAATCGACTTTCTCCCAAGGAGCTAGAGCGTTATTGCAAAGATAACCGGTGCTTCAATTGCGGGGAGCAAGGACAAGCCTATCGTGCTTTTCCCCAAAGAAATGTGTGCAATGAGCCACCTAGAGTCTCTATGATTGAAGCTCCAAAAGAGGATGCTCATTGCCAAAGATTTCTCCTTTCCTATGCTTGGGGAAAAATGCAAGAGCATGATGCCTTTATTTTGTTTGACCCTAGTTCAACTCACAACTTCATATCCATGGAGTTGACCACCAAGCTAGGCATACAAGCCCACAAGATGGGAGATACATTGAAAGCAGATGGAGCTACCAAGGGACAAGACATCTCAGTTACTCCCTTAATTGGAAAATTGAGGCTTCATGTCCAAAGAGCTATGTGGACAAAGAGGATTTCTTCATCTCCCCTCTCAAACTTTAGGATGTTATCGTTGGGGCACCATGGTTTAACCACATGGCTTCCAACACGAAGTTCCTTGAAAGAGAATCTACTTCACCTATAGGGAAAAGAGCATGTACATAGATGCTAATGAGTCCGGGAATACCATATCCCTGGTAAATACACTTGCTTTTGATAATTCAATGAAAAGCTCTTTTTTTGTGTATATGATTTTTGTTAGAGAATCTGTAAATGATTCTAATGTTTTCACAAGTAGCAATAAAGGGAATCAAGAGGAATTAGTGTTATCTAATTTCCTAAATGGATTCCAAGATGTTTTCATTGATGACATCCCTAGTGAGCTACCTCCAAAACGAGGGATGATGACCATGCAATAGAGCTCCTACCAAGAAGTCACTGCCTAATAAACCTCCTTATTGAGTTTCATAATCTCGACAAGAAGGAGATCATGAGGCAAGTGCATGAATTGGTGGAAAAAGGGATGGTGAGGCCTAGGTCCTCTCCATTTTGTTCTCCAGTACTTTTAGTGCAAAGGAAGGATGGCACCTATCACATGTGTGTCGACTATAGAGCACTAAATATGATCACTATTAAAAAAAGAGATTTTCCGTGCACAGGTAGAAGATCTATTTGATAAGTTACAAGTTTTGGGTTGACAAATGCTCTAGCGACATTCAAACTCATGATATAAAAAAATCTTCAGGCCACTCAAATTCTCTTGACGAGTATAAGCGACACCTCCAGGTAATCTTTCAAGTTGTGAGAGAGAATAAGCTTTTAATTTATCAAAAGAAAAGTTAATTTTTTCTACAAGAGATTCAATATTTAGGTCACATTATTTCTAAAGATGACACACATATGGATCCAACAAAGTTAGAGGTAATAAAAGGATGGCCTAATCCAAGGAATCCACAGTAGGTACGAAGCTTTATAGGTATGTGTGCATACTATAGATGCTTCATAGAAAAATTCTCACTAGTAGCAGGCCCATTACATGACTTAAACAGAAAATAACGTTAAGTAATCATGGACTGCAAAAGTGCAAGAAGCTTATCTCGCAACTTGTGCTCACACTACTAGATCTCTCAAAGCCATTTGAGGTCCAATGTGATGCTTGTGGTTATTGCCTTGGAGCTATTTTCCTTCAAGAAGGGCATGGAATGCATATGAGAGTCAAAGACTCAACTCTGATAAGCGAGTATTGGGAAAATACAAAAAGAGCTACTAGTAGCTGTTCTACATGCCCTAGACACGTGGAAACGCTATCTCTCGGGGACTCCATTCATACTACAAATGGATCACAAAGTCTCAAAGAACTTCATGACGCAATTAAGCTCTCCGACAAACAAATGAGGTGGGCAAATTTTCTTTTGCAATTTAAATTTCATATTGCTCACATTGCTGGCAAGCACAATCAAGTGGTCGATGCACTTTCACAATGGGCAAGGGTAAATGTGGTGTCTATAGCAACTCACAATGATCTATCTTTTATGATAGATGTGTATGCTACTGACCGAGACTTTAAGTACGTAAATATAGCCTTTGCATTAGGGAAGAAAAAAGAACCATTCACCTTGAAGGAGGGTTATCTTTTAAACGGCAATAGGCTATGTGTTACTCACCCATATAATAAGGAATTCATGTATGAATCCCATGCTTCTCCTTATGCGGTGCAAAGAGGGATTCCACAATCTACTCTTCAAGGAGTAGAAATGTATTTTTATTGGTCTACCATGAAAAGTAAACATACAAGAGTATGTTTCAAAATGCATGGTACACCAAAATTGAAATTTGATCGAGGAAATCAACTTGGATTGTTTCAATCGACAGGCTTAGCAAGAAAACACACTCTATGCCTGGCAAAAAGACTATTAAGGCACACATCAAACGGCCACCCTCATTCGATATAAAAATTTCAAGTATTATGGCTTGCCAACATCCATAGCGTCGGACAAAGATCCTAGAATGACCAATAATTTCTAAGAGGGTCTCTTTGAGAATCTAGGAAGTAGATTAAACTTCTCTTTCGGCCTATCATCCACAAACGGATGACCAAAGTGAAATAACTAATCTAATGATTCTTGAATATACTAAAAGCCTATGTCATGGAAGTAGATCAACGTTCTCAATGAGAGAAGTACCTATCTCTTATAGAGTATGCGTACAATGACATTGTACATACTTCTATGGGAAAAGCACCTTTCGAGGTTAAAGAGGGAAAATCCAAAAGTCCCTTACTACTTAAAGTACATTTGCTGTTGATGAATATAGCCGAGACTCACAAGAATCTTTTCCAAAGATCAAAGAGATTATATCCATCTAAAAGCGAAGGCAAAAAGGGCTGTTGTTGATAAGCACAGAAGAGCCTTATTCTTTAAGGAAAATAATTGGGTCTTGCTAAAGTTTCTCAAGGCTCATCTAAGGCATACTACATGCAAGAATCCTACGGGCCACCAAGAGTATTATGCTAAACTAGTAAAAAGATACTATGGTCCTTTTTAAATTTGTAAGCCAATCAATGAGATGGCTTATCAATCAAAATTGCCTAATCATTGGCTCATGCACACTTTCTATGAGAGCTTATGTAAGCCTTATAAAGGAGTGCCACCAAAAGAAGCAATAGTTGCAAAACCTCCAAAAACCAAAGATCAAGAAGAAGTACTTCAATGTGAGTCTATCCTATTACATGAAGACAAGGTATTAAGAAACGGTAAGATTATCCAATAATAACTTCTTAAGTTTAAGGATTATCCTTTTAAAGATGCTAGATGGATGCAAGGAATCTAGCTTAAGGATAATATGAATATGAAGCCCCAGGGGACTACATGCTTGGATTCACTGCCCAACCTCCCGTATATATAGCCCTTGGCCTAAATCCCAGTCCCCACACTAGTAGCCAGCCGCTTGGACCGGGTCTGTGACCCCCCCTGGGATGCCATTGGCCTGACATTACTCCCCTCATGGAGAAGTGTTTTTGTCCTCGAAAACAAAAGTGGGAAACTTCTTCTAAAGAACACTAATATTTTCCCAAGTGGTTCCTTCTTTAGGTCAATATTTTCACTTGATTAAAGCTTGACAACGTACATGATGACGCATACGTAAATCATGATACTCAAGAATCTGCTCAGGTTCATGCGGTGGGGTAGGAGATTCAACAAAATCAACAAGAATCTATTGGTCAATGACATTGTCATCCCATGTAATCATTTACGTAAACGATTTACATGAAATACCGGATGGACACGAGAGCGTGTTGATAACAAGAGTTTGTAAGCAAGATCACCAACTTGCTTGAGTTTCAGCATATCCATACGGTCTTGGAGAAAATCCTTAACCTGTTGGAGTTTTTTGGTTGTCAACCCCACCATAACGGGTGACCTAGGTTGAAAACCATACATGAGCATGACAAGGACTAAATCCACTCGTGACATGCTTAGCACTGTTGTAAGCAAACTCAAGAAGAGGTAGATACTCTTCCCAGTCTTTTTTTTTCTTGCTAACATATGCTCGTAGCATATCCTCTAGCACTTGGTTAACTCGTTCAGTTTGACCATCCGTTTTTGGATGATCTGTTGTACTAAGGTTGAGAATGTGTACCCAATCGATTAAACACGGCCCTCCAAAAATGATTGTTAAACTTGGGATCACGATCACTCACAATGTTACTTGGCAATCCATACAACTTGTACAGATTGTCCACAAATAACTTAGCTAATTCTGGAGTCTTTATGGTCGACCTTGGTTGGAATAAACTTGCATAGTTTAGTCAACCGGTCTACGACCACCCATACTGAGTAATGACCTCGTACAGTGGTTGGTAAACCCACAATAAAATCCATAGAGATACTTTTCCATTTTCCATTGGCAATCTCCAAAGGATGTAAGAGTTCTCCTGCCTTCAGGTGCTCTGCTTTGTTAACTTGACATTTTTAGCAATGCAAGACATAGTCTTGAACAAAGCCATGTAAACCTGGCCAGTAAAGCTGTTGTCGTATGAGAGCATAAGTCTTTTTAATACCCAGGTACCCTACACTTGGACTGTCATGACATTCATAAAGAATTTGGCGCCAAATGTACGTGTCCATTAGTACACAAACACTCCCCTTGTGGAGTAGATACCCATTATTGATGGAAAAATTCTTCCACCATTGCAGTTCATCACTCGATGGAGGAGAATTGTGTGTGGAGGTTAACAATACACTACCAACATTGGAGTGATAAGGATCCCTCATTTTCACTTGGCTCCACACTTTGGAGTACGCGTCATCATGCTCATATATGCCCTTTAGAGAATCCAAAAATTCAATGCAAAGTTCCATGAACAAGAGAGAATTGATCTTAGGCATACGATTAAGAGCATCAGCCACCACATTGTATCGTCCTTTATGATACCGGAGCTTTGCGTCATACTCTTGAAGAATCTCAACCCACCTGGCCTTTTTGACCCTTCAAGTCGGTTTGTTGTTTAAACCATTTTATGGTTTTGTGGTCAAACACAATCTCAAATTGAGCTCCATACAAATAATGCCGCCATGTCTTTAAGGCAGACACTATTGCGTAGAGTTTGCGTTCATAAGCAACATAATTCTGCTACGCTGAAGCAAGCTTCTTGCTTTCAAATGCAATTGGTCTCCCCTCCTGTAGAAGGAATGCTCCAATAGCAAGGTTACTTGCATCCGTTTCCAAAACAAATGGCTTCCAAGGATCCATAATAGCTAGAATAAGAGCTATAGCTAATTCATCCTTGAGTGTATCAAAACTTTGATGTTGAGCGGCCCCCCACTGGAAGGTTTTTCGTTTGCCCTTTAGTTGGTCCGTCATTGGAACAACAATATTAGCATAATTTTTGACGAACCGTCGATAAAAACCTGCAAATCCCAAGAAAATCTATAACTCTTCTAGATTTTTAGGAGAAGGCCACCTCCGAATGGCATCCACTTTGGATTGATCCATGTGTAGTCCAGTAGCTGAGATAACATGCCCTAGATAGTGAATTTCCTCCTTGAGAAAGTCACACTTTGATTCATTGGCATATAAGTTATTGGCTCGTAGCAATTCAAACACCTGCCTCAGATGTTGTAAGTGCTCTTCCTCAGAAGCACTATATACGAGAATGTCATCAAGGAAAACGATAACAAATTTGCCCAAGTACGGTCTCAAGACACTATCCATGAGCGTCATGAATGTTGCAGGTGCATTGGTTAACCCAAAAGGCATAACCAAAAATTTGTAATATCCAAACCTTGTTTGGAATGCAGATTTGGGTATATCTCCAAGTCAAATACGTACTTGGTGATAGCTCGACCGCAAGTCAATCTTTGTAAAAATACGAGCATAAGTGAGCTTGTCGAACAACTCATCCACTCGTGGTTATGGGTACTTGTTCTTAACAGTGACCGCATTCAATCCACTGTAGTCTACGCACGTGTGCATACTACCATCCTTTTTCTTCACTAATAGGATAGGAGAAGCCCATGGTGAAGAACTTGGTTGAATAAACCCTATGCTAAGATAGTCAGCAAGCTGACGTTCCACCTCAACAGCTTCAGAATAACTCATTCTGTAGGGTGGTTTACTGATTGGTTTGCTTGCAACCACATCTATGCCATATTGCATAGATCGTGTCGGCGGTATTCCTGATGGCAATCATTAGGAAAGACATCGTGAAATTCCATTAATAAATCTTTTAACTGACTAGCAACCTTTGCTTGTTGAGAAGTAGACATTGCTGGAAGAGATGAGAGAGAAGCATGTGACGTTGAGGAATGTTCAATAGATTCAACATTGGAAAGAAAATGACACAATGAGTAACACAAAAAAATTTCTTCTATTTTATTATTAGAAGTGAGCTTCATAAGATCTATTGTACATATTAGTGGTAAGGAAGGCACATCCTTCTCTCCTAACAACAACACATGTGCGCCATGGGATTCAAACATCAAACTGTTGTGCTCGTACCTACACTTCAGTGATGGTCCTAGGCTATGCAACCATTCTCTACCAAGTACCACGTCTGCCTACTCCATATTCATAACTTGGAAATCCAAGGAAGTGGAATAGCCTTGAATTTCCAATGGTACAACTCTAACTTGAGTATCCCATACCTCGACATCATAACCATTTATCATTGCTACCTTGTAGTGGTGGGAACTCGGAGTTTGGGACAATTTGAGTTTTTTCACTAATCCATAGTTAAATGAAATTGTGAGTAGCACCGTCAAATATGTACCTCAAAGAGATTCATGCATATGCACTAACTCATGTGGAGTGAAGGTCTGTTGCCACATGGAAGTTGTGATACATCATTCACGCACCACCTCGGTGTGTGTTACCTCCACCTTGGAGAAACGTGAGGAAGACTCAAGAGGCAGTAGCTGCACCATGTGCACTGATTTCTCCTTGCCTTGAGCAGCAGATTTCCCCTTGGGAAAATCCTTTTTGCCATGTCCACTTCCCAAGCATTGAAAGCATAACTTCTCTTTTTTTAGCCTTCTCAAATTCCTCAGGAGAGAGAGGCCCTCAAGACCCCTTGGATTTTTTAGCTCCTTCAAAATTGGCTACGATAAATTTCCTTTTATTGTGTCCATGCTGTGTGCATGGATTACCATGTATATTAGCAGGCACGTGAGTACTATGTGATTTCTTTTCATCTGGATCATCATGAATGTGGGCTTTCACTATGGCCTCCTCAAGTGTTTTAGGGTCTTGAGTCTTGACGTGCTTCTCAAGCTTCAGAATCAGATCACGAATAAATCCACGTACTTGTTAAAAGGTGTCTAACCCTTCCAACTTGAGGATAACGTCCCGATAGTGAGAGATATATTCAAGCAATGATGGGTGTTGGTTCATGGAACACGTGTCCCAAGCCATCCAACTTCTATCTGCCTCATTCGTGGGCAGAAAATCTTTTCTAAACATAGCCTCAAAAGTGTTACCATATACATGTGGTAGTGATGTCTGTGAACACACTAGGACCGCCGAGGCAATTTTTCCCTCTTTAGGAGGTTTTTCCCCCAGTGCATTGTATATACGCCCATCACTCTAGGGCTATCTATCTTTTTCATTGCACACTAAGTAACACACTCTCAGTTGTGTGCCTTGAGCTTCCTTCATCTTCTCTAAGCTGTGTGCGTTTCTCTACAACCCTAATTGGTATCAGAGCAGATTGCATCCTCCCGGGCTTAGTCGCCAACAGCTCCAACACACGCCTGCTCACTTTCTTCAATTTTTGTGAGCTTTGATGAGCGTTCGTATGTTGACAAATATTTTGGGTCAACTCGTAGAGCCCAGTTTGCTCAAATTTTTGATTCGGGATCATTTTGGTCTCCGTTTCGACTATAGACAGGACTGCACATGCAATTTCGTCATTTTTTGTACAATTTTTATCAGTGTCATTTTTTGCATAACATGTGCCTTACAGTCCTCTACGGTTTTTACTATATAGCACGTGTTGTTCTCGCTTCATTTCTCCTCTTTTCGGACAGTTTTCACATTAGGTGTAACATTTACCATGGTTGACAACAACACAAATATGTTCAAGATGTTTGCTGCTGAGGACAGGTTGGATGGGGACAATTATTCTATGTGGGCTTATATGATGCAACACGTTCTTGTGTCAAAGGGAGTCTGGAATATTGTGCAGGGCATTGATGTACGTCCTGGTTCTGAGGATGTAGGCGATATTGAGGATGTTGCAGGTCTTGCTGCTGCAAAGATTGTTGCTATTAGAGTCGTTTTGCCAACGACAGAACGAGCTGGATGGGATGTAAAGGATGCACAGGCTGATGCGTTGATTGCGTTTTCTATGAAGCGCACCATTACTCCTCACATTCGTTTAGCAAAATCTGCAAAATAGGCTTGGGATATTCTAGCAGGTCTTTATGCAAGCCGCAATGAGGCTAAAATTGCTTTGCTAGGTAAAGAGTTAGAATCAAAGATTATGCATGAGGAAGATGATATGGACACTTTCCTTGCTGGTGTCAAGGATATCAACGAGCAACTTATTTCTGTAAGTGAAGTCATTTCAGACAGTTCCCTTGTGCAGACTATTCTTGATGCCTTACTAGATTCTTACCAGACTTTTGCTAGTACTTGGAGACTTATGACCCAAGGAAATCGTGAAGTTGTCAAGTTTGATGCATTATGCACATTGCTGTTGCAAGAGTCACTTTACATAAAAAACAAGACTAGGCAGCGTGCAGTTGAACATGCTTTTATTGCTTCTCAAAGAAAGGGTGGTAATAGCAATGCAGGCACTTCTTATGGTTCTGCTGCGAGTGGCAAAACTTATGTTCCTAATGCTTTTGCTGGCAGCAATTCGTCTCGAAATTCTGGTGCTAAGGGCAAAAAGAAGATGCGTTGCCATTATTGTAAAGCTAATGATCACTTGATCAAGCAGTGTTCTAAGTTGAAGGCCAAAGAGGCTAAGAAGAAAGAGGGTGGTTCCATTGCAAATGTTGGTCCCACTATAAATGTAGCCATTGTTGAGTCTTCTGTGAAAGGAGACAGCGATGCCGATGTTGATGCAGAATGGGCTTTTAGTGCAGAGTGCACTTACAATCTTGTTGTCCATGATGCATGCATGTCATTTGCTGCAGATTCACATGTGTGGTATTTCGACAGTGGTGCTACAAAGCACATTACCTCACATCATGAATTATTCACCTCTCTTGAGTCTGTTCCTCATGGGAATTCAGTCACTTGTGGCAACAATGCCTCTTATCGTGTTCAAGGGGTTGGAAAGATTGTGCTTACTGCTACAAATGGTAGTTCTTTCGCACTTGTTGATGCACTTTATGTATCTGGGATCAAAAAGAATCTTTTGTCTGTATCTGCACTTGCTAGACTTGGACTTGTAGTCAAATTGGTGGATGACACATGTATAGTTTACGATCTCAATTTTGGTGATGAAATTGTTGCATCTGGTCTTTTGTATCGTGGGCTATATAAGCTCACTTTGTATGACAAGTGTGGACAAAATTTTGCAAATGCAGTTGTAGATTCAAGGGCTGTTTCAGATGCAAAACTATGGCATGCACGTTTTGGGCATCTGAATTTTGCCAGTTTGCTGCGTTTGCAGAAATCTGATATGGTTGCTTCTTTGCCGCCTCTTGAAGCACCTGTCGAACATGTTTGTGAAGGATGTATTTTGGGTAAGATGTAGCGTTTGAAGTTTCCAAAGGATGGTCCAGTTAGGGCCACATGCAAATTGCAGCTTGTGCATAGTGATGTTTGTGGGCCCATGCAGACTCCGTCCTTGGGCAATTACCTTTACTTCATGACTTTCATTAATGATTACTCCAGGCATGCATGGGTATTTTTGCTTAAAGTAAAGTCCAAAGTTTTTTTGTGCTTCAAACTTTCTGGCTATGGCTGAAAATGTATCAAAATGTACTGTGGGCACCCTCCGTTCCGATCGAGGGGGGGAGTATATGTCTCATGAATTTAATGCATTTCTGGCTAGTCGTGGGATAAAACACCAGTGTACAGTGCCTTATACACCTCAACAAAATGGTGTTGCTGAGAGGAAAAACAGGTCACTTACGGAAATGGCACGATGTATGGTCAATAGTCAAGCTTTGCCGCATTCTTTTTGGCTTGAGGCCATCATGTGTGCCACTTATCTACTTAACATGTGTCCTATGAAAGCTTTGCACTCTATTACTCCATATGAAGCATGGCATGATAAAAAGCCTTATATTGAGCACATGCGTGTTTTTGGCTGTTTGAAATATGCTTTGGTGCCACAAACACATCACATAAAATTGGATGATAAGGCTGTCAAATGTTACTTTGTTGGTTATAGTGCTAAAAGCAAAGGTTACAGGTTGTATCATCTGTAAACAAAGCGTATTTTGGTTGCACGAGATGTAGTGTTTGTGGAAGATTCTGTTCAACCCTTGTTGTCATGTACTAGAGACAGTAATGTAAGCTCACAAGACATTAATGACACTTTGTTGCCTCTTTTCAAAGTTGGAAGTCCGAATGTAAATTCCAATGAGGCTAATGTATAACCTATGGGGGTTTCATAAAATGTTACAGATCAGCCTAGTATTGATGCAGATGTACATGATGTACTTGATGAGGAAAGGGTTGAAAGTGAGCAGGCTAGAGGTATCTCAAAATGGCTAGTGCATACATTGCATGACAGTAAATTGGATGCACCTTTGTCTAGTCGTACTCGTTCAGGCTCTGGCCATGCATCTTATGCATCAGATTGTTATGCTTTGGCTGTGTCTAGCTTACATGATGTTGAGGAACCTCTATTTTTTGATGAAGCACAGAATTCAAAAAATTGGATGGCTGCCATGCAATCAAAATATGATGCACTTATAGAAAATGACACATGGACTTTATATGATTTTCCTCTTGGCAAAAAGGCCATTGGTACGAAGTGGCTCTACAAGTTGAAATGCAAGCCGGATGGTGAGATCGATCGCCATAGGGCTCGACTCGTTGCAAAGGGTTATGCACAGCAAAAAGGCATAGATTATGAAGAGACTTTTGCTCCCACTTGTCGTATGACTACTGTGTGTTTTCTATGTGCATTGGAAGCTCATTTTGGTTGCGATGTACATCAATCAGACATTGTTACTGATTTCTTGAACGGTGATATATTTGAGGAAGTTTATGTAATGCAGCCTCGCGGTTTTGTCAAGAAAGGACAAAAGGACAGTGTGCAGATGTAAGAAGGATTTGTATGGGTTGAAGCAATCTCCTCGTGCTTGGTATGAGAAAGCTGACACTCTGTTAATCCTCATGGCTCACGGACACCCTATCACCTACAACGGACGTTGTATTATTTACTTGGTAGAGTCAGGTACCAGGCTTGTCGGTCCAATAGGAAAAGGGTAAGAGTGATCATTGATGAGAGGCGCACTCTAACTGGAACATTCAAGGGATTAGTTGGCTAAGCATGGGCGCCCAAGTGTGAATGGGGCGAGCTCATATAAAAGTCAACTAAACCTAAAATTCACTCATTCTCTCATTTGTGCAATTGAAGAGTGCTCTTGCTCCATCTCCATCTTCTTCTTCTTCATCTCCTTTTGTGTGTGTGTATGCGTGAGAGAGAGAGAGAGAGAGAGAGAGAGAGAGAGAGAGAGAGAGAGAGAGAGAGAGAGAGAGAGAGAGAGAGAGAGAGAGAGAGCGATCCAGCATTGCGACGGCACGACGGCGGCGTATCGGCGTCTCCCTCTTCTTCACGGCGAGGAATCCTCCACGACAGGAAGCGTAGAGCGCTGAGTGACACACCAACACCATCTTTGAGCTTACTAGTTTAGGCTTGTTTGTGTGCTCGGAGCCATTTGTGGCTCGCAGATAGTGTATCGGTCGTGTAGGTTGTCAAAGGCACATGCATCTGCGCCGCTACCGGGGAATGCCATACACTATGCTTGAATGGCACTCTGTGCTTCTTTTGTGGTGCAATTTCAATTGTAGGAAAGGTAAGGAAAGAGGGTGTGTGTGTTGAGAAGAAGGATTTTGTGTTACTACTGTGTATTTTTTTTGTTAATGGAGTTTTCAAAGGTACTGTGTTTTTTCTCTGTGTACGGTGTTAGTATTAAGGTTGTTAGTTCTGTGTAATGTAATGTATAGTAAGTAGGAAGTAGATCTGTGAGAGCTAATAGAGTGTGTTAGTGTGTAACAGTAGGTGTATTAGTTAGAAGTAGGTAGGTAGAGTGTGTGTGTGCTCTCGCGCAGGCCGCGACAACCTTATCCTTTAAAAATAAAAAATAAAAAAAAGTAAAAATAAATAAAAATTTAAAGGTAGGACCGGGATCAAGAATATCTCCCAGACCCAAGCCCAAAGTCACGCTCGGGCTTAGACATCTATCGCCCTTTAAAATTACGAATTTTAGCTTCACACGTAGCTAAAAATTGACTTTTTTGAGGACCAACGAAGCTTCAGGTGACCGAACATTGTGCTGTAAAGCACACCGCGACCCTCTGAGTGATACGCTCGTTTCGAGCTATCACACAATTTAATAAAAAAATGGATCATTAAAAAACATTAAAAAAAAAACCGTAAAAAACATGAGTGAAAACGGACGCTTAAAAAAGTAAGCAGTTAACCTTCAAGGTTATTCGCCGACGCTTGTAGGTTGTCAAAGGCACATGCATCTGCACTCTGGTCGTGTGCTAGAGACGGAGCAACTAGAGACAATTTCGACTCACACGAGTTTTCATTATCCACCTACTTTAGGTTCCGGGCCCTCGGCGGGGACCCAAGGTAATACAAACCAAGACCCGAACATAGCAGATAGTGACTCTTCCTCTGACTACGACGTCATGGAGGGTTTCCCAATGCCTAATACCGATAGCTCAAGCCAAGACATGCATGCCATGGGTCCACGGCCCGACGGGCCGAGCGTGCTTAGCCGCTTGAAGGAAACCTTTAGTAGAGCCACTCGCTTCGAACATGGAGCTAATGATGTAAATGAGGGGGTGGGGAAGTAAATTCTCCATTCATGACCAACGTAGAGCCTATGCCCTTAGAGAATGTGCACGTGAATACTTCATTCACTGCACCTTCTGACTCTTAAGAGTTATTTTCCTCCGAGGTCATATTACCCGATGGTAGAAGCCTTGCTGAAGTGCAAGAGGTTGAGCGGTATATCCTTGCACAGCAAGGGAAAAGGAAGTCGAGAGATTACGCAAGGCGGAGCAACGAAGAGAGTTAAAAGAGAAAGCCCCTATGTCAATATCCCTGATAGGAGAGCAATCGAGTGCTCCTGACTTAGCAACCGCTAAGGGCCAACCCCTAGAAAGCAACATTGCATCTAGTTCAAAGGACACCCCTAGCACCTCAATCCTAGATGGAGCGTTCTTAAATGAGAACTGGGAGTACGAACTACAAATGGAAACTCTGATCGACCTATACACAGGTCACACCTATCACGTGAGTTGGTTAGATGTCCTACAATCCACAATGGGCGCTACTAGTGTAGAGGATCAACAACAAAGAGTTTGTGAGGTCATCCATAGGGTCATTGAGTTAGAGAGACATAATAAGGGGATCAACATGCCTTCAACGGGTCTTACGAGATTCTTAGATACAGGAAAGGCTAAACAACCGACCTTATCGCATATGGAGACTCCCTCGGTAAGTCCGATGGATCCCCCATATGTTGTTTCACCAGGGGTCTCGGTGCAATCTGAGCCCACAAGTGATAACTTCTCCTTTCCAAGTCTAGCTCATCTTTCCCTTGATGACACCACAGCTACCATGCCTACCCCAATGATGGGCATGCCGAGAAACACGCCATGGACCTCATTTGTTAGTAAAGCACCACTACATGGTAGCTCAATGCCTGCAATAGTACCTACAAGTGTGTACCAATCGTATACACCTATGGGTCATCACACGCGTGTAGTCCCTACCCTTCCCATTGTTTCAACAACCTATGCTCCACAACCACAACACCCAAGCTCTTATTTCCATGGGACTATACCGGCTAGCATTAGCATGTCACACATATGAACTAACGTCTTCTATGCCTAGGGCCACACATATGAACTTTGGGCCGCCACATGGCACAACATCGTACCAAACGTGGAACCCAAGGGCTTCCTATGCGCTAAGCCCAATGCCAATACCTACTCCACATGTAGTCTCTGGAGCGCCTTCACTCACGATTCATGCTCACTTAGGTGACTTGGCAACATTTGCTCAAGCTATTGGTCGATCTATTGCTAAGAATATGTGTAACACGCCTGATAGAGAGCCTAGAAGTAAGGCAGTACAAATAGCCAAGGTCACACAAAAATTTAGTGGAGACGGGGATGAGAGAAAGCATATCGAAGTGTTTGAACAAATATGCGATTCTCTAGGAGAACACAATGACCTGCATACGAGTAATGCTTTAAACCTAACCTTAAGTGGGAAGGCAGGGGATTGGTATAGAACCTTAAGGGTGGAAGAAAAAACAATTTACCCTACTCTTAGGAGACTGTTCTTGAAAGAATACATACGAGAGTGAGTGCTTTGGGGTGTAGCCTCTCAGCTCCAGAAAGCCCAACAAGAGGAAGGAGAGTCGGTGAGGGACTTTATTAGTTGCTTGAAGCATTTGAATTCTTGTTGTAATCCAAATGAACGCTTCAATAATAATCAATTGCTTGATAGATTCATTCGGGGATTACGACATGAGGATATCTACAATGGCCTAGTCATTAGAGGTATCACCACTTGGGAAGCAGTCACCACCAATGCGATCCAATTGGAGGATAATTTAATGATTTAAGGAGAAAGAGTGTCTGTTGAGCCTAAATCTATTAGCTCGTAAGCATCAGGGCATCAACCAATGACCCTAAAGCCTATTGCTAAGGAGCCAAAGATATCTGAGATGACTTTAGCAGATCTCACCAAGGCTATTCAAGAGAGTCTTAGAGACAATCGTGCTCCACAAAACAATCATATGTATCCAAGAACACAATGGTGCTCAGTATGCTATGGACCGCATAGTACCAGTGAATGCCTTACTTTTAGAGTAAAATTCAATGGGAATTGCAATGCCTGTGGAAGGTATGGTCATCAAGCTAAGGATTGCATAGTATTTAAGCGTGCGATGGCCAATAGAACAACCTTAGCATGGACAGACACACCTCCAGTGCCTGCATTGATGCTGGACTGTTGAGCCAGCAGAGGATCACACACACATTTTTGCTCACACTCATCATTTTTGTAACCATTGATTGTAATAAATGTCTTTCCGACATTGATTTTGAATTGAGCCATTCCTTAAGTAACGGGACTCAATTGAGTTTTCAGCTTGTAATCCCGAAGTAATTTCACTTGCTGATGTAATTAGTTAGAGATGTTCTCACCTCCAAGGCTGAGGTATATAAGCCAAAGTTTTTGTAACCTAAGGGGATTCAATTTTTATGAATCAAAGTGAGTTTTTGAGCGCCGTGACTGTGTCTGAGAGAGAGTGTGAGAGAGAGTCTTATCTACATGCTACGCGAGCTACGGAGCTGCCATTGGAGATAAGACGAGAGCTACGCACAGATACCAAGAGTGCGCGCTATCGGCTTCTATGTGTGGTAAGTTCCTACGAGCTTCGGTGTGAGTTTTCTTCCAACTCGTGTGTCGGAATGGAGTGTGCAACATATCTATAGAACCACAACGAGTAGAGCTACACATTAGTACCATCGGGGTCAAGTTTCGATCACCTGTATTTTTCGGCCTGTCTTCATACGCGTTTACCGTACGGAGTGGTTATAGGTTGATTTTGCAGTTCAAGTCTTTAGGGTGTTGTTCTTACCTAGTGCATAGACTTCCCCTTGAGTTTGAGATCGATTCAATGATTCTAGATCCTGTTTCGTATAGCATTCGTTCGTAGTACGGATTTCAGTCACTTGCGTATTTTAGAACTTAGATTTGATTTCCTTAGTAGTGATTGTCATTAGAAGGTCGAGTAGGTGATTTGACACCCACCTAGTTGTTTCCATGCGCCTGCGGGTCAAGCTTCGTCCTCGTTTGACAAATTCTGTTGTTGGTTGAGTTCTCGCTATTTAGCTTCCGCTAGCGGCGTAACCGCCTTAACATTTGGCGCCGCTGCCGGGGACGAGAGCCCTAAGTAGGTGACCTTAGACTAATCCTACGAGGTGAGTCGTATAAACTACTTTGTATACTTTAGTTAGAAAAGATCTAGGAGTGGTGGACTCCGAAGATCTCGAGAGATACTAGGAAGTGGGGTATTCCTGGGTCTTCCGTGTTGACAGTATTTTTAGTTTAGCTTAGATTTGTTTGTTGTTTTGTTGGTGTTGAGTAGTTGTTGATAGAAGAAGAATTTGCTAGTCCGTGAGTGACAGTGGATATCTTTAAAGTCACAATTACCAAACCCATTTTATGATTAGGAATAGCTTAGGTAGGACTTCATTTGATCCTGATCTAGAGCTAATAATCATTGGAGTTTTTTCTTGATATGGTTGATTGCATGTTAGATCACTAAACCGTCAAGTTAGTAGTGAAACTTGCAATAAACAAAAGTCAGAGAAATTTTCTGTGTATCTGGGAGTTGCTGAGCACTTGAGAAAGCTTTAGGAAGGATTCTGTGCCAAAAAAATTGGAAATCTGCAACTTTAGACATCATACGCGTATGATGTCTAAATGACCAAACAGAGACCAAAACAGAAATTTTGACTTTACCAGAGTGTTCATAAAGGGGGTTATACCCTAATTTCAACTTAAAACAAGAGCATTAACACTCAAAGAAACCCAAAAAGACAAGTCGGAGTCCAAGAAACGCAAAGAATAGGAAATTTTGGATTCAGATCTTGTTTTTACATTCAAACCTGACAAAAACACTTGAAACTCAATTATAAACATTGGAGAAGGCTTAAAACCAAGAATAGTCCAAATCTGTGAAAAAAGACATCATACGCGTATAATGTCTTTTAGCACATCCACTGCTTATTTTTGATATCTGACCTGACAAGATTGTTACAAACACTGTAGAAAGCAAAAATATCAAGTCTTGACCCAAACTGATGAAAAAGACATCATACGCGTATAATGTCTTTGACCTAATTTTGGACATATTTTGATACTTTGCCAACACAGATCCATTGTAATAGCTGTCTAGAGGTTATATTTCAAGTTTCATCCCATTTGCATCACAATTGACCCAAAAAACAAGTTAAAAGCGGAAAATTGCCAAGAAAAGCCTAAATTAGCCATAACTTGCTCAAACAGAGTTCAAACTGAATTTTGTGAGTGGAAAGAGCATAAGGGGCCTACTGAGAGTGAGCATAACCAAAATAGTCTAAATGTGTGAAAAAAGACATCATATGCGTATAATGTCTTTTTCAGCATAACTGCAACAAAATTCTCACTTGATGAAACAAAAGTTGTCCAACTGACAAGATTAAGCAATTGACCAAGTATCAATCAGTTTGGATCAATTCTGACCACAAAAACTTGGGGAAAACAAATTGCCGAGATGGAAAAGTTAAAGTCCTTTAGGGGAATTGATGAATTTGAGATCGGGCAGGAACCTCCAGAATAACCAACCAAAACAAGGCGAACCAGCAAGTGTCATATCAACCGAGGGAAGTGTAAACCAAAGTTGGGTGCAACCATTAGAGCCGATCTTTGAAGGAAGTGTCTCTGATACTTCTTCGGAGAGATCTTACGAGATTTTCACCGAACACGTGGAGCACCTGAACCTGAACAACAGAAAAAATATGGCAGCAGGATCATCAAACCCTTCCGCCACCATGAAGCTATTGTTCATAAAATACCAGTACGACAATGAGCAAGGTGCCAAGATCTACAAGGATGGAATGGACCGCTATTGTGTAAAGATAGAAGAGAGACCTAGTGAGTTCAAGGACTTAGTGCCTGTGAGCTATAGCGGAGATAGATATCTAGATGATGAGGGTACCATGTACTTGGTAGTCCTAAACCCTAACATTGTGGACAAGTGGGGATTGATGGGCACCAAAGCCAAAGTAGATGAAGAACTTGAGGAGAAGGCACCAATAATGAACTTCCCTGATGCGAGGTTAAGAAGAGAGAATGAAACTACAAGGATCAACACTGATAACATCTATGTGGGGCTATACAAATATAATAATGGGGAGCAAGATCTCTATTATAGATGTGAAGAACCCTACACCGGAGAGTTGACAGACCAAAAAAGACTTTATGTCTTTACCTACACAGAGGGATCGGAAGTGAAAATTGCCGCTTACGACAAGTATGGCAGGCAATACTCAACAATGGGCAAGAAAGAATTAGAAGGATATACATACTTTGGGGGACCACTACATCAGTATTATGTTACTTCTAGCTCACAAAGACCAGCACCAACAAATGGAGGGCAAAACCCAAAGACGACAGGAGGACAAAGAACTCAGGCTGCTGACTCTTTCAGTCAACCTCAGTACTCGAAGCCCGGACCAATGGGATCATTACATTCCAGAGAGTCAATGGATACGAATCGAGGTAGTGCAGTTCCAATCCCCACGTATACCACTCCAAGTCCAAGGTTCGAAGCGGAACCATCACATTTACCTCCTAGTAGTAGATTCAGGGCAGGGGAACCGACAAGGGTAACCCATGAAGTCCATGATGCTAGAGAAAGCTTTAGCCGAGACATAGGAGCAATGAGATTGGTAGTAGAACATAGACGTATGAGACCATCTCAAGTAGCGAAGTGTATGCCAAAGAAGTATGGTGGTTCGGGAGATCCGTATGCACATGTGTCACTCTTTAAGCAAGTCTTAAGAGCTGAGCAGATAACAGATTTCCATACACAATACGAGGGATTTGGTCTTACTCTAGAAGGTACGGCATTGACATGGTTTCAACCACTGAACATAGGGGGATTCCAGGACATTGACCATTTGCTAAGAGAGTTTGCTGAGGAATTCTCAAAACGAGGGATTAAGCACAATACGGTCTCACAAATATATGCCTTTAAACAGAGAGAACACGAAAAAGTGAAGGAAGCTTCACTTCGCTTCAAACAATACATTGAGAGATGTCCAGTACGTGAACGGCCACAAGATGACAGACTATCTGTTCTCTTTATTGAGGGTCTGAGAAACGACACTCTCAAGAAGGACTTGCACTTGAAAGCTTGTATAAGTTTCGAGCAAGTAACGAGAGAGGCATTGTACTTAGTGGATAACTGTACGGTTTATGGAGAGGTGTCAGTGGATACAGATTTTGCATCTAGTAGCTCCTCCTCCGTAGCGAGCGAGACTACCACTAAAAAGAATGTTCAAACAACAACCATGCCAAATGTAGAGCAAATGATAGAAGATGCTCTAAAAAGGATGGCACCATACCAAAAACCATTGCCAAAAACACTGAAATGGTGTGCTATTGAACAAAAATGGACAAACCACCCAACAGAGGAGTGCTATTACAACAAAGGGTATGTAAGGGAGCTTCAGTATGCACCTCCTGCTCAATTAGCACCACCTCAAGTACATCCAGTACCTTGATACCCAACGGGAAATGTACCAGGACCTATGGGGATAGAAAGACCGCAACCGGTATTGGGACAACAACCACCTTTACCAGGAGCAAGACCAGTGGGCATTAGATATGCACCAACCTTAGAGAATTAGGAAGAACAAGCCTTAGTGCCTGTTCAAGCCTATTATGAAGAATCTGGTGCATACATGTCTCCAACTGTGTATTACCCACCAGAAGAACCCAAACAACCAGAACCATGGGGCATGATTGGGAATGTTGGAATACCAACAGTTATAAGTGCTTTTGATGAAGAGAGATACAATTTGGACGCAAGAACATTGATGTTCATAGCTCATGGAGGGTTAACAGGACAAAGACCATCCTATCCACAAAGGACGAATCAAATGGGACCAAGACCAGCACTAGGACCCTGTTACAAGTGTGGAGGTGACCATCTGATGAATGTTTGTCCACATACGGAAATCATTAGAATTAACGCTTATTGCACTGAGTGTGGGGTTACTCACTTCATTGAGGATTGTTCAAAGAATCCAAACAAAGTGCAAAAGACGACATTGAATATGCTAGAAACTATTCCTACCAGCAGTGGGTCTGAAAAGGAAACTCTGATACCAACGCAAGTTGTTACTAGAGCTCAAGCTAAGAAAACCACTAGAGAACCTGAGCATGGAAAGTTAGCGACTGAAATGGTTAGTCCACGACCGCGGAGTCAGAAAAACACATGGAAATCTAGAAAAGCACGCATGAAGTTGAGAAAAGAACGTGAAGATGCTATTCTAGCTGAGGAACTAAAGCGAACTAAAGATAGATTAGAAAAACTTGAGAGTCAAAACGGGAAACGAGAGATGAGCCCGGAAAGAACGAAACAAAAGAGTATCAAAGAAACAACGAGCTTAAGCTCAGGGGGATCAGTGCTAGTCGACAAAGTACACGAACCATTGGACGCACTGATGAGAGCTTACGAAGCTAGGTTAAAGAACAACCAAACACAAGAACAGAGGTGGATGACATACCCAAACGCGGAATTGGAAAAGCAGAGACTTGAAATGTGCCAGAGAATGATCGAGACTGCACAAGCCTTATTAGAACCACCAAAAGAAAATATGAATTGTGGAACGGAAAACCCAATTCAGCAAGAGACTATTGTTTCACGGGTAGTTGAAAAAACTCCCAGTGCACAAAAGCCTGAAAATACACACAAGGATGACCGCGTAGTGTTGAACACAACCGATCAGGAGATAGAGAGTTTTCATCCAGTCATACAGAGGTCTTACGGAAGAGATGATGATTACAATGAATTTTGGAAAGAAGTGAGAGAGGCAAACTTTGCAAACGAGCTAAGTTGCCAAGCTAATCAGACAAATTGGGAAAAAGACATCAGGAATCCTCCCATAGTGGAATTTGAGGCAGGATCTCAAGTGGACTTGGATCTGCAATCTTACTGGGGAGATGGGGGCTCTGTTAGAACAATGGAGAGCAAACCTCATTCACTGAATACCTTACCTTCATACTTAGGAGAGTATGAAGCAAAATCCGAGATTAGAGCACTTCCCTCACGAAGAATCTCATCAGAAAAAGTCATGGACTCGCAAGGATTGATAGAGATCTTGTCAACACCAGTGACATGCACTATCTCTCTAGCTGAGCTTTTGAGGTTAAGACCACATATGTGGACCACTATAGGAAAATGCTTGGAGAAATTTGGGGTAAAAGACCCAACATCGAGACTGCAAGAGGGTATACAAGAGCTGAGTAAACCACAAAAGAATGCTAAGCCTGTACCCTTAAACAAGGTCAGAGAGTATTGCGAAGGTGAAGAGGGGAATACAACCTTACCAGTTGAATTCCAAGGAGTGAAGACGATGGCAATACTAGACAGCGGAGCTGGGGTAGCCATTGCTACAAAAGAAATCTGGAAAAAATGGGGGAAACCAGCAATAAGGAAGACTAGGTTGAAACTCCAATTAGCAGATGGACACATGGAGAAACCTATGGGGTTATTAGAGAAAGTTGTAGTGACTTCTTGCGGCATTGAATACGAACATACTTTTGCTATTGTTGATTTTGGCAAGGAGAATAACTATGATATCATACTGGGAAGACCATTCATGAAACAATTGAAAATGGTCCAGGATTGGGGCTACGATCACATATACCTGAGAAATATGGAAACCACTACACGTGTGAACCTGAAAGACCATAGCTACAAAGATGTGAACCGAACACCGGTAGAGGAGTTTGATTCAGCTACTTTGGCGGGATCCGAATTTCCAGCTTGGTTAGGTAAGCCCAAGGAGTTATGGATGTGTGGAGCTTCGCAATGTGGAAGTCTGAAACGAGAAGAATGTGTTTTAGAAAGGGCTATCGAAGACGAAGCTTATATAGGAGAGCCCTTTCCAGAGGACACGCTTGAACCATTAGAGTGGACACACATTCTAGCAACCCTAGATGTTTGTGCAATTCCGGATGGTCCCACAACGAAATTTTGCGACAAGGACGGGTACGACGTGGTTCCGTACTTCATGTTGAGAACTGTACTCGAAAAAGAAACTGAAAAGAACGATACACTGGAAAAAGAAGATGAAGAGGAGGTGTTTCACGACATTCCCGATCATCCCGAGTGGGGAAATGAAGCAGACAACGAGTCAACGGACAATTCAAGGGGAAACGAAGAAACTATAACGGATGTCCGATTTTATGATTTTCCGAACCAAACTAAACAACGCCACGCTATAGAGCAAAGAAAAAAACAAAGGGGGTTAGAACCAATCCGATGCCTAGAATAAGAGGAAAAAATCAATTCCTAATGCTAGTAAAGGCGGAAGATTGTGTTAAGGACAAGATTTCTGGAAGAATGAGAGGCAATGATCAAAAGAGCTTACGAAAAGACAAAAGAGGCTCAAGAAATCGAGTTCAAAGGAATGGAATGAAAACTGAAACTGAAAAATAAAAAAAGAACAAGCGCAACAGAGAACACACGAAGTCCAAGCTAGAACGTAGAAACAAGTACAGAGAGCTCAAGAAAACTCTGAAAGAAGTTTGGATGACAGAAATTGAGAGTGGAGAGGACGAAAACACCAAAATCAAGGAAAACATGGATGTTCCCTCTCACTATAGGAAATTCACAATAGAGGATAGGAAGGTGGTATTAACCCAACCTATTCGAGAGAGAAGGGAGAACGAATCTTATGACGGACCGGAGGATGCAAAAAAAGTTGATTTAGCAGCTCCAGGTGAGACACCTAGACCGGTGTACATAGCCACAGATTTGTCTCCAGGCGAGGAAGAGAGACTTTTGAGTCTTCTCAGAGAGTATAGGGATGTGTTTGCATGGTCTTATAAAGACTTAAAGGGATTTGACCCATCGATATGCCAGCACACAATCCCACTGAAACAAGACGCAAAGCCTAGTAGATAGAGACCATACACATATAATGATACTTTTGCTAAGCGAATCAAAGAAGAGATAGATAAGCTAATGGAAGCTGAATTCATATACGAGATTGAACACACCGATTGGGTATCTCCGATTGTGGTAGTACCCAAGAAGAACGGAAAACTCCGAGTGTGTGTCAACTTAAAGAAAGTGAATGCTGCGACAATCAGGGACAATTATCCCCTGCCGATAACTGATCATGTTCTAGAGCGTGTATCAGGAAAAACAGCCTACTCCTTTCTTGATGGTTTTTCAGGATATAACCAGCTAGCCATAGCACTGGAAGATCGACATAAAACAGCTTTTGCAACTGAGTGGGGAATCTATGCTTATAGGGTTATGCCTTTTGGTCTAACCAATGCTCCCGCAACCTTCCAGAGGCTGATGACGCATGCTTTCAAAGAATACTTAAGGTTGTTTCTAGAAATATACATGGATGACTTATGTTTACATTCTCTTCTGAGAGATGAGCATCTAGAACACCTAAGAAAAGTATTTGAGAAATGTAGGACATATCGCATTTGTCTCAATCCTGAGAAATGTGTGTTTATGGTTCGACAGGGCAGAATTCTGGGACATATTGTCTCACAAAACGGAATATCCACGGATTTAGAGAAGATAAAAGTTATAGTGGATATGCCTAGACCAACCAATGCGAAACAAGTACAGAGCTTTATGGGACATTGCGGATATTATAGACGATTCATTTACATGTACGCTATAATAGGCCAACCACTTTACAGGCTAATAGTGAACTTTGAATGGACAGAGGAGTGTGAGGAATCGTTCAAGAAATTGAAAGAGGCACTCATTACTGCTCCAGTCTTGAAATCACCAGATTGGGAGAAGATATTCCATGTGCATATAGATGCTTCGGCATATGCAATAGGATGCATTCTGGCTCAGCCAGAAGAAGGAAACATGGACTTTCCTATCTGTTACGCCAGTCGACAGCTCAACAATGCAGAGAAGAATTACACCACAACAGAGCGAGAGAGATTAGGAATGATATATGCTGTGAAAAAATTTCGGCATTATCTTCTGGCCAACAAGTTTGTGTTTTTTACGGATCACCAAGCCTTGCTCTACCTAGTGAATAAACCATGCAATACCGGGAGAATAGTGAGATGGTTCATTATCTTACTGGAATTCGACTTCACGGTAGTAGTAAAGAAAGGAAAAACACATCTTAGAGCTGATCATCTTTCGCGATTGACGAATGGAGAAGACCCTATAGGAGTAGATGACGACATGCCAAACGCGTACTTGTTCAACATAGAAATGATACCGAAGTGGTCTCAAAATGTCGTTAACCTATTAACCTATGGAGGAGAGTTTGATAGAAGAGAATACAACCAGAAACATATTGCTATTCAGCAATCCAAGAATCTTCAATTGGTTGCAGGAAGGTTGTATCAATTGGGGAAATGATCATGTTTTAAGACTATGCATCAATCCTGAGGAATATAATATATATCTGCGCGAAGCACATGTTCAGGAATGTGCATTTCATTGTTCAAGAAAGAACACATATAGGAATTTGTTACAATTGGGAGTCTATTGGCCAGGAATGAAAGAAAGCGTACATGAATATGTCACTGTATGTATTGTATGTTCATCAAAACCGCCAGCAGAGTATTCGACATTATATCAGATAACGATCGCTCCAGAATGGAGTCAGTATATTGTTGAATATCTCACAAATAGAACTTTCCCAGAAGGAACTCAAAAGCTCGTCAGAAATCTGTAGAGACAGAAGCTAGAGATTACGCTTTAATAGGAGATCAACTCTATAAGAGATGTAAAGACAACCAGCTTAGGATTTGCGCATCAGAGTCTGAGTATGTGATAATCCTAGAGCAAGCTCATGGAGGAGTAGGTGGAGGCCATTTCTCAGGTGATAAGACAACAAAACTTGTCTTAGCCGCAGGAATATGGTGGCCAACATTACATATGGACGCTGAGGAATACGTTAACGGTGTGATGACTGTCAGCGGACCAAAGTACCACTTAAAAGAGATGATATGCCGCTTAGACCAATGATGGGGGCAAGAGCTTTTGCAAAATGGGGGATTGATTATGTCGGACCCATTTCACCTCCTGCATATAAGACTCATGCACAATACATCATTGTGGCTACAGACTATCTAACAAAGTGGGTCGAAGCAAAGGCAACTCAAAAAGCAGATGCCAGGACCACGACACAATTTCTATATGAATACGTCTTTGTACGATATGGATTGCCAATAGAAATTGTGAGTGATCGAGGCACACATTTTATAAATGAAGTGATAGAGATCCTTCTAGATGAATTCATGGTAATCCATAGGAAATCAGCCCCGTATCATCCACAAGCAAACGGACAAGCTGAAGCAACAAACAAAACCATATGCACGGTCCTTACGAAGATTGTATTTGAGTCGAGAACTGACTGGGACCAGAAGTTGCATTCAACATTATGGGCATATAGGGTAGCATATAAAACATCAATAGGAACGACCCCATATAACATGGTTTTTGGGCTAAATGCTATCTTACCAATAGAATTCTTGATTTCAACCTTAAGGGTGGCTAAGGATCTAGAGTGGACAGGGCACGAGCTTTCTGATAGAATAGATGACCTGGAAAAGCTAGATGAGCTTCGCCTAAAAGCAGTAGCTTCTATCTACGCTCAAAAAAGGCGACAAAAGGAATTTTTTGATAAGCATGTGCGGACTAAAGAGTTTAAGGTTGGGGACTATGTCCTAGTTTACACTCTGAAACAGCATGCTAAGAAGCTTAAAAAGCGAGGGATGGGACCTCTGGTGATTAAAGATCTATCACCAAGTGGAGCCGTCAAGCTTGCTACATTAGACGGAGAAGAAATGCCCAATTGGATTAGTGGATGCAGAGTGAAAAAGTATCTTTTGCCGCTAACCCAAGACATGCTTCTCAAAATACATCAAGAAAAGCTGCGTGTCCAGAAAAAGAAAATGATTGTGGAGGAAGCGCAAGCCGAGGCGAAGGAAAAATGGAGAAAAGAAGACTACTGCGTCAGAAACAGCGCAATGAAGGAGCAATACGAATAAACGCAGTCAGTATAACAGAAATGGATAATGACAAAGAAGAACCCATCATTGAATGCAAAGTAGGAACCAACCAAATCAAAGCCAGAGCACTATTGGATTCAGGAGCTCAAGCTAACCTACTTTCACTCAGTTTGTATAGACAATTGACAAATGACACTAAACTACAAACTGCCAAGCAAGAGTTAAAGAGTTACTCTGAGAATTCAATCAAAACCGTCGGATGCACAGTTTTACATATACAGATTAACCAATATGTGTATCCTCATATGTTTTACGTGGTTGAAGACCAAGCTACACAACAACCATTGTTGCTAGGACAACCATGGCAGAAACAATACAATGCAATGATTGACTGGAGTTCTAAATCAGTGCTTATCAAATACGAAGGTGAAAGTCAATCAGTTAAGTTCAGCAAAGGAGCAGAGCCAACTCCAAAGGACGAATCCAAAGACAAAGGTAAACAACAACCAGAGAAAAAGAAGAAGCAATGGCAACCAAAAGTTTCTTTACAACCGGATTACTCTTCGACGAGGAATTCCCAACAGTGGATAAGGAAGACAAGCAATAATATAACAGCTCAACCTTGGGAAAAAACGGAGTCAAAGTTGGTATGGAGACCAAAAAAGGTTGTGCCAGAGAACACAAAGGTGGAAAACAGAGTCTTCAATACCAGACAACAGAGTGATTCCAGACAATCAAAGACAGTGAAACAGATCTGGATTCCAAAGAAGTTCATGACGGCACAAAGCTATAGCAAACAAATTTGGATCCCAAAGATTTGTAAACAGGAACTCCCTTCAGTACAATCCACGGAAAATCCTAGGTATTTCAAGGCGAGGAAATCAACACAAAGAACAAAGCAGGTTTGGGTCGCAAAGAGTTTGTGGCAAGCACAAGTGAAGCGGAAGCAGATTTGGATTGTAAAAAAGAACAACAAAGTGAAGAAGAATCCATCTACTGATTCTACTACCGAAGTGCCAAAACCAATCCAAAACCCGACCACCAATCCTTCAATCAAACAAAGAGTAGCTTTATTGGAAAGACTGTTGTATCATCGCTCTGCAATTGCATTGGGAACTTATGACCAAAACAACTACAATGCTTCGCCCACAGACACTTCATAGTCGTCCGGGAGGACTCAGACTAGGAGGGGGGGAGGTATACAGGTATACAGGAGTTACAAAGCAGCTACAAGCGCCAAAAACAAAGAAAAACAAAAATTATATTACAAGGGCAGTGTCTTACAGGATTTTGCAATTTTTATGTTTGATTGCGGATATTGATAATATTTATGCCCTTATATACCTTGTTTTGCAACAAGAAGAGATCAAATGATGAATTTGGGTCTCTAGACGTGTAAATATCACTAAATAAGAGTGTTTTTGGAGCTAAAAAGTGGAAAAAAGTGGTAATCCAAGTCCAGAAATCACAAATAAGTGTATATTCATATACACAGGGTTACCAGCTATTTATCGTGTATGTTTGGAATTTTTTGGCTTCAATTTGCTATTTTCCTTTATTTTTTATGATTTTCTTGATAAAAGTAAAAGAAAAATAAAAAAGCAGGTGAAATGAGATCGAAAAAAAGAAAAGAATAGACGGTGATGGTCCTAATGACAAGGGCAACCCATGGTAAAAATTAGGTACAATTCTGAAAAAGTTGCGGAAAGCCTGAAATGACAGAATTTTGGCAAAGTGGACAGATTTCTCAGAAACAGGTCAAACGGAGTCCAAATTGAGAAATTTCAAATCCTAAAGTGCATTTCGCGATGAGATAGGAGCACATGTCAAATTTGGTAACAAGTGATCCGGGAAGTCCGAAGTTAAGTATTTTTCACATCACTTTCAAGCTCATTTCCACTATTACCTTCTTGGAGAGAGCAAAGAGCACACAGGAGCATCCGACCTTCTACCGCCTTCTACGACTGCTACGAGAGCTCAGAGGACACCAGACATGAGAGGTAGACTCGTTGCCATAAGCTTTTGATGCTTATCGTTAACTTTTGTCGCGAAAACTGACCAAAACCAAGAAACAAGAGCAGACGGGGAATGGGGAGGAACGCTAGGTAGGGGCAGAACCGCCTAACCAAACCTTGCAAGAACTTAGAGGTGGGTTACCCTAACATAGAAGATGGGTTTCTAACACTCAAAGCTCGAGAAAGAACGACTTGAAAAACCCTAGGTCAACAGAGCCTGCAAGAGGCAAACAGGAAAAAGTTGTCGAAACGACACAAAACTTCTCAGGAAGCTTAACAACATCGAGGGCAATGCAACCATGGAGTATCTCCGGGTTTGGATCACCAAAAGTAGGTCGGAACAACCGATTCGGCTGCGGACACACAAAGCGTCATTTTGGCATAACGGCTAAAATTGACGACCAAATGACATGAAACTTCACAAGCAGCTTCAAATATACATGGATGACTTATGTTTGCAAGCAAAACCCAAAAGAAAGCTGATTCACTTACCGATGGTGAAAAAGACGCTTTCGGGCAACCAAATGGAGAAAGATGGAGAACGGGGAGCCAAAGTCAAGTTCAACCAAATAGGTGGCTTCACAACATATCCAATGAGCTGGAAATGCAACTCTCGAGAAGAAAAGTTGAAGAAATTCAACTCCAAGGCAAAAAGACGACTTCGGAGACTGAAATGCCTATAAGGGGGCTTTTTAGCTAAACTGATGACTTTTTAAGTTGAAAACTAGTTAGCAGGGCTTAGGGCACTAGCACAAAGCATTCTTTGCACAAAAAGACCAACATTTCAAGAAAAGACATCATACGCGTATGATGTCTCACAGCATGATTTTCACATCCATTTCAACATTTGAGTGCATAGCCTCATTCCACATGTTAATCACATCCTATGAACCAAGTATCATGAGAATTGGAGTTAGAAAACCCAAGGAAAACCAAAAAGACGCAAAGTAGGCCATAAAATTGATTTTTGGTCCTAATTTTGTCAAAATAACTCCAAACTCATTGAAACTTTGTAGGATTGTTGATTAACACATCTACAAGCTATCTGGAACCAAAAAGCACCATTTTGACACAAAAGACATCATACGCGTATGATGTCTATTTGCACTTACAGAGCCAAAATTGCTCATTTGTCATCATACATCCATTATATATATCTAATACATGCTACAAATGAAGTTTGGAACCATTTGGTCAAGTGGATCACCCCATTAGCCCAATTGAGGGAAAATCCTTTATCCAAAGCCTATTTTAGCCCAAATCCAACATACTCAAGTCCAAACCAAGATTTGAGTAGGGACAGTCCTTCACTAGTACATGGGGAGTCCACAGAACCAATCCCATGAAAAATTGATGAAAAAGACATCATACGCGTATGATATCTCCAGAGCCATTTTTAGCCCAAAATCTATCCAAAATTCATAAATCCACTGAATAAGCCTATCTAAAGCCATATCCAAGCTTATAGAGAAATTTGGTCCAAAAATACACTAAAAGACATCATATGCGTATGATGTTTCACTATGTGATTTTGGCACCTCAGGGCTTCAACCACCAAACAGAAGTGATCTACATGCCATTTGAAGGTGAACCACCAAGTTTTATCCAATTTGGATCATAAAATCCAATTCCCTTTCAAAATTTTGCCAAGAGCCTGATATGGACTAAACTGGCCAAAACTTGACCAAATGGGATCCAAACTCAAATCCAAGCATATGATACTCATGTATACACTATCAGCTACAAGCACAACCAATATGAAGTCATTTTGACACAAAAGACATCATACGCGTATGATGTCTCCAGCATGATTTTGAGCCCAGTTTGCATATTTTTTCACCTACCCTGCATCCTTAGGCCCTGAATAGCTCATGTTTCAATTTTCAAGTCATTTGAATAGTTAAAAGCTTCATTTCGGCTTTCAGTATTAAAAAGACGCTAATTTCTGAAATTGGAGTTACAGGATCCATGGATTCCGCCAAGTTATCGGCAACGAAGAGAAAAAGACCGACAATCAAAGATGCTCTTGCAGAAGCGGAACCCTTTGACGTTCCAGCAGAAACCCTCAAGCCAACCAAAACTTGGGTGGAGGAAGCAGTACTGGAACAAGAGGGAATAAAGATCTACCAGGGGACTTTCAGAGATCCTCAAGGGCAAGCGGTGGATATACTGATGATCCCACAAGAATTGGTGGATTATAGCAGGTCGGAGAACATCAGCAGGTACCTAGAAAGGACAGACTTGCACAGATTCTTCACCTCGAGACCATCAGGTGTAGATACAAGAAGAGTGTATGAGTTGGCAACCTCCATTCAGAAGGATGGGAAAGCCACATTGACAGCAATAGATGGAGAGAAAGTAGAGGTACAGATCACTCCACAGCTCATTGCAGATGCATTGAAGCTGAACAACAAAGGGAGCGCTGTCAGGGAAAGAAAGGAGGTTATAGAGGTTTATGGGTCCAAGAAACAGAATGCAACTTATGGAGATATGGCAGACCAAAGAGCGGCAACCCTTTGCCGACTGTACAACCAATTTCTCTATATTTGCAGTAAAAGACCGCAAAAGTATACGACACCGCCCCATGCCATTGCAACTACCATCACATGGGCATTGAAGAGCAATATGCCAAAAGAGGTGAATTACGCTCAACACATCCACGAGCAGGTAATTGCCATGCACAACGAGAAGCCAAAGTATATAGGAGGAGCTGAAGTTCTGACAAGAATAGCTTATGAAGCTATTGGAGCCAGAGATCAATGGCCAACGGTTCCCTCCCAGAATGAGTGGCTTAGAGAAGCCGATGAGGAGGAAGAACAGACTGAAGTATCCAAGAGGGCGTCTACAAGAGCACGCAGGAAACTAGAAATAGTTTCAGAACCTGAAGAGAATGTGGATGAGCCGCTTATGAAGAAAGCAAAGAAGAAGGTTGCTCCCAAGCAAACCAAAAGTCAGAAAGCGGCAAGAATGGAAAGACTGGTGGAGCAGTTTAGAGCGGAAAGAGCTCTAAAGGGGGACTTTGAAGAAAAGTGGGTGCCAGACCCCACTAAAGTCGGAACTAGCTCAGCCAGGCCACATGTTGATCAATATGATCAATATATTAGAGCTTATGAGGAGTCAGAGGCTATACTGGAGCAGCAACCTGTCGAGCCATACACTGAAGAGGAAGTACAGCTTTTAAAAGCTGAGCTGAAAAAGGACGACAAGGGGAAGAAGAAAGTAGATGAGTCTACTGAACCTCAAGAGAAAGACGGGCAAGCAAACAAAGGGAAAGCCAAGATGACTGAGGACAATCAGCCCTCCTTTACTGATGTACCCAGCCCGAAGAAGACGGAAATCATTGTGGAAGAGACCACAGTAGAGATGGACACGGCTGGTATGGAAAAGCCGGAGGCCGGGACCAAGGAAAAGGAGATAGATCCAATTCAGCAAAGGAAAAACGATTATGAGGATCTGGTAGCGATAGGGTACACTGAAAAAGAGGCCCTTGAGGCGGTTTATGGGATCACCCTACAAAAACGAGATGATCGGAGAGGGACAGAGGAAAATACAAAGAGTACAAAAGAAAATGATGAAAAATTGGACGAGCAGAACGTACTAGAAGAGCCGAAGCCAGTGGAGGTGGTGGCCAAAAAAGCTTTAGAGTTGACAGATGAAGATGAAAAAGACATGAACATGGTGCATGAACTGCTCAACAAGATCAAAGAAAGATCCAAGGGAAAGGAAGTGGAGATTGAGACAGCCAAACAAAGGGAAGCCGAGTTGCAGAGGAAATTAGAGGATGCTATGACTGAATCTGAAAGTCATAAAGCATCACTCTACGATGCGGAAAACGAGAGAGATGGCTTGATACTCCAGCTAGCCGAGGCTTCAAGAGAAGTAACAAGTGCACAGGAAGCAAGGGAGCGGATGGAAGACGACTTGGAGGCGGCTAAAGATGAGCTCATTGAGCTAAGGGAAAGAGTCGAGCTCCAAGAAAGAACAATCACTAGACTCAGGACTACCCCTAGAGCTAGCAGAGCAGGAACCGAACAAGAGGGAGCTCTTGTACCAGCTCTGGAAGACCAGGTCCGAAGCTTACAAAGAGAGCTAAGATTAGAGCAAGTGCAAAGGTTGCACATGGCGGAGGGATCATTGGCAGCAGAGGAGAGGCTCACTTTAGAAAATCAAACACTAAGAACAGAGAATGAGACCCTCCGCAAACAGCTCCAAGATCTACAAGAGCAACAAAGAAGAGAGACAGAGACACCACAAGAAGGATCAGGTGGAGCAGCCATAGAGCTACCAGAAACTGGAGAGGCAACCACAATTGAAGATCCAGCCCCAGTTCAAGAGGTGGCCTCAACTTCAGGAATCTCTGAAGAAGAAGAACAAAGGCTCCATGACCAAATAGAAAAGTCAACAGAGGAGAGTGCCAAGGCGGAAACGGAATGGGAGAGGAGACTCCTAATCTCCATTAGACTTCAGGGATTAGACACAAAAGTGCTCCATGAAGAGTGGATGCAACCCAGCCTGCCTTTCCCTTTGATGAAGTTTGAAGTGATAAAAACGAAAAAGAGAATAGAGGAGGAGCAGTATGTCACTCTTTACGAAGGCGACATCACAAAAGAGGAACAATCAAAGAAGATTGTAGATTCGCAGCCTAGATGGAGGAAAGGTTGGCTGAACAAATACCCAGCCTACCTCATCTACTTGGTAGAGGCACCAAAGGAGATTCGGGAGGATGCAACCTTCTACCCGGTGCCAAGAGTCAGAAGCTGGAAAGAGCATGGCAGGATTGCAGAAAAGAAGCCAAATTGGCTTAATTACCCCAAGATGCCAGGACCAAAGGCAGGAGAGAGAATAGGTAAAGCCTACATGGTGAAAACCCTAACGGGCACCATCAAGCTCTTTACTGGCTCTCCTGACCTTTCGTGTCAGATGCTCAAGAAAATTTGCAGGACTCTCTTAGCTTGCATTGAAGTGTTCGCGCCAGATAAAGCCACGACCTCGAGTCTACTATCGACGGCCGACACAGTGACTGATATGATGTATGACCTTTCATTGCAGCCTTCTCCAAAAGTGTTGCACCTCCTATACCAGAGGATTATGTTTTTGCCTAGCTTCCACATGCAAACATTCGAAGAAGCTTTCTACACCGGCTTTTTCACCCACGAAAGCAAAATATTCGGCCCAACCTTGACCATCGGCAACCTGCGATACGAATCACATTTGCAGATGCTGAAGACGACAGGACTTTATTGACCAAGCATAAAGGTCATGTCAGGGACGACATGAACGCGGAGGGGGGGAGTGTTGAGCCAGCAGAGGATCACACCCACATTTTTGCTCACACTCATCATTTTTGTAACTATTGATTGTAATAAATGTCTTTCCGACATTGATTTTGAATTGAGCCATTCATTAAGTAACGGGACTCAATCGAGTTTCCAGCTTGTAATCCCGAAGTAATTTCACTTGCTGATGTAATTAGTTAGAGATGTTCTCACCTCCAAGGCTGAGGTATATAAGCCAAAGTTTTTGTAACCTAAGGGGATTCAGTTTTTACTAATCAAAGTGAGTTTTTGAGCGCCGTGACTGTGTCTGAGAGAGAGTGAGAGAGTGAGAGTCTTATCTACATGCTACGCGAGCTACGGAGCTGCCATTGGAGAAGCGACACCGCCATTGTGTTAGCAACGGCGAGAGCTATGCACAGATACCAAGAGTGCGCGCTATCGGCTTCTATGTGTGGTAAGTTCCTACGAGCTTTGGTGTGAGTTTTCTTCCAACTCGTGTGTCGGAATGGAGTGTGCAGCATATCTATAGAACCACAACGAGTAGAGCTACACATTAGTACCATCGGGGTCAAGTTTCGGTCACCTGTATTTTTCGGCCTGTCTTCATACGCGTTTACCGCACGGAGTGGTTATAGGTTGATTTTGCAGTTCAAGTCTTTAGGGTGTTGTTCTTACCTAGTGCATAGACTTCCCCTTGAGTTTGAGACCAATTCAATGATTCTAGATCCTGTTTCGTATAGCATTCGTTCGTAGTACGGATTTCAGTCACTTGCGTATTTTAGAACTTAGATTTGATTTCCTTAGTAGTGATTGTCATTAGAAGGTCGAGTAGGTGATTTGACACCCACCTAGTTGTTTCCATGCGCCTGCGGGTCAAGCTTCGTCCTCGTCTGACAAATTCTGTTGTTGGTTGAGTTCTCGCTATTTAGCTTCCGCTAGCGGCGTAACCGCCTTAACATGGACCCACCTCTTGAACAAATAGCACAACACATGGTCCCTAGGGCCCAAAAGTTGTTCAAACAACACCCTTACCACCTCCAGTGCTAGGACCGCAACCACCACATCCGAGAATCACGTTTGTGAATCAAGTGGGTTGTGAGTCATCTATTGCTTGTTTGGAAGGCTGTGAGGAAGATATAGATCCTAATATTGCCTATGGGATGGATGTGCTTGAAGAAAGTCCACAATACTACATGGAGGACTATTGGGGACAAGTCAAACCTATATATCAAGTAGCTGCTCTTGCGGCAAGAGGCCAAAATATCAATTACACTGCTAAGAGACCACCTCTTCAATGTTGTGAGTGTGGAGGTCCACATCGTGTAGCCGAGTGTCCTATTAGGCTACAAAAGAACGCCACACTAATGCAAACCAGTCAAGCGAGCACATCTACAATGCCGATACTCATGTGTAATCGATGTGGCATAGTTCATTTGATTTCCCAATGTCCAAATAGTCCAAATGCACCAAAGAGCACGCCATTAAACTTGATTGAAGTTATCGAGGAGCCATCACAAAGTACACATGTGGTACCGGTAAACGTACTCACACGATCGATGCTCCAAAAAAAAAATTATATCCTTGAGGAAAGAGACATGGCATCAATTGCCCAATCTCAAAAAAAGAAGAAAACACGAAGGAAGAGATCGCAAAAAGCAGCGAAGTCAGACCCTAGTTCAAAGACCAACATAGGGACTGGTGATGACCACGTATATATGAACGACACTGAAGAGGATTCTGATTCAGGTGAAACCATGGAGACCAAAACGACCACTAAGATAGGAACCAACAAGGAAGATCTTCATGAGCCACAATGGCCAAGCTCCAAGAAGAAGATAGGAACTTATCCAAACCCTACACAGGAGATTGAGCGAGTGAAGCAATTAAGGATTTTGGTAGAACATACCCAAAGGGATCTAGAACCAGCACCTAGGAAGATCCAGATTACAGACACTGTGTTCCCTACGCAACAACAACCTCACCAAGACCACAGACCCTTAGCCATACCTAGTGTCATCCACGAAGAGAGTGACTTAATGTCATGAGAAAGTGGGCGTACTCACTTCTTGATTGGAAAGAATGTTTATAGAGGGACTACTTGATCCTATCAAAGAAATGGAGATCCCATCTTCCCCACGTCAAGGGACTCAAGGCCAAAAGGTGCCGTTAAACATTGCCAAATTGATGGATTTCATGTCTTCAGAAGTTAGAACCACCATTATGTCCAAACTATATAATGACCCTGAGCTAATCTCAGCTCTTCGAGCCTTCCTCAATGGAGAACTAAAGTTTGGGCTACCACAATTTGCACAGATGGATGGAGTTGGGGAGATGCCAATAGAGGAGGAACACTTAGATCCACAACCCAACCTAGATGAGAACCTTGTTATAGAAATAACTGTTAACAAGTTGGGACAATACTTTGAGGGTGATGAATCCAATGCGACCATACCAATCACTACTAAGGGATTAATTGTGAAGGGAATCCTTGATGGTGGCGCTGGGGTAAGCATTGTGACTAAAAATTGATGGGAAACAATGGGAAGACCTCACCTTGCGACCACAACTATAGTAGTGAAGATGGCCAATGGGTCTATTGTTAAACCTATTGGGATGCTAGAAGATCTCAAGATCAAGGTATTTGGACATAAAATAAGGATTACCTTCATTGTTATGGATTTCTCCAAACACACTATGGCATCGGAGATGATCTTAGGACGTCCTTTCATGAGGGAAGCAAAAATGGTGCATGATTGGTCTGAAAACCATGTCTACTTGCAGTTCCAAGATTCTGTCATTCGAGTGGATCTTGTAACTGGTCGAGCACATCCTCTAGGAAATAGTTTTATAATTGATCATAGATCTGACACCACAGTTCACTCAGCCCCATTGCAGTATTGTTACACGTGTAAATCAGACACTGGTGTTGGGGAAGATTCTCCTTATATGGATGTACTACCTGGGATGACTGAGTCGGACAATGTGGATTGGGTCCACCTAGCAGCAACCATAGACACTTGGGGAAATAGGGGGACGACCTGGGTAACACCTGAGGGTGATGAAATGCCACCATTTGTACCCTTAAACATGCTAGAAGCAATGCATATAGCTTTTGATAATCTACAAGATGAAGGTTTGACTGGCATTGGAACCAGTAGCGCCTCACAAGACTATAGCCCACACGATTTGGGGTTAGAATCATCAATTGAAATTGACTCCGAGGATGAAGAATCTGAGTTAAATCTTGGTGCAAATGTGGGGACAAACCATTCAGGGGCCAGTGGTACCCTAGATGACAATCTGTCCAAGGGAGCAGAAGACACAAGAAGCGATTCATCTAGTGACTCTTCACTAGAGATCAGTCATAATCGAGAATAAAACAAGAAGAGTAAGAAATATAAGAGGCAAAGATATCGAGCAAATGTGCATGCTAGAATAAATGAAAATAAATCTACCGCAGAATGGCTTAATTATATAGGGGCATGTGATGCTCATCGGAAGTTGGTAGATAACTGGGGTGAATAGCTTCAAAGCGTTATGCGGTGTAGTCCACAACCCATTGACATCGCACAACTAGAGGCTACAGAGAAGCCAAAGTTGAGCCGTACTGTAAGGAGACGAAAAAATCGTGAGTTAGCTCAACAACAAAAGGAATCGGAAGTGAAATCACAGTCCACAGAACAACAGGACCCCACAGACTTACACCCTACACTTGAACATTTCAAATCCTATACCACAAAGGAACGTAAGGTTGTGTATAAAAAGGCTCAAAGAAAACCTGTCGATAAGAGCAATGGAGTCTATGAAGGTCGAGCGATAGTCAAAGAAATAGAGTTAGCAGACCTAGGAGAAGAGTCCAAACCTGTTTTCATTGCCCAAGATCTGACAGAGACTGAGGAGTGTGTACTTAAGGAACTTCTCAAGGAATTCAGGGATATAGTTCCCTGGACATATCATGATATGAAAGGTGTTCCACCTTCCGTGGTGCAACACACAATCCCCATGAATAGCATGGCTAAACCAGTTCAACAACAATGACCCTACCCAATGAATCCTAAATATGCAAAAATCGTTAAAGCAGAGATTGAAAAGCTTGTGGAATGCGGATTCATATACCCTATTGAGCACTCAGAATGGGTGTCTCCAATAGTGATTGTGCCAAAGAAGAATGGGAAACTCAGAGTGTGCGTGGATCTTAAGAAGGTCAATGCCGCCACTAGGAGGGACCATTACCCCTTGCCATATTCTAAACATGTGCTTGAAAGAGTTGTAGGGAAGGAAGCGTATAGCTTTTTAGATGGGTACTCTGGCTACAATCAAATCACAATTACGCTGGAGGACCAAGCTAAAACAGCCTTAATATCCGGATTTGGAGTGTTCGCATTTTGTGTTATGGCTTTTGGTTTAACCAATCCCCTGCTACCTTTCAAAGATTAATAAACACCGCCTTTAGCGAATATTTGAGGGAGTTTTGTGAAACCTTCTTAGATGACCTTTGTGTTTATTTCTCTTAGAAAGAACATCTGTCATGCTTACGAAAACTGTTTGAGAAGTGTAGATTGTATCGCATCTCCTTAAACCTTTTCAAATGCCAATTTTGGGTTAAACATGGAGTCATTTTAGGGCATATAGTGTCAAAAAATGGGATTTCCACAGATGAGGGAAAAATTAAAGCCATTGTTGAATTGCCACCACCTACAAACTATAAAGGAGTTCAAAGGTTCATGGGCCATGTTGGTTATTATTGACGGTTTATTTTAAACTTTGCCGAGATAGCTCGTCCTTTGTACAAGCTTCTTATTGAGTTCCAATGGACTGCGGAGTGTGACCGTGCTTATGAGTCATTGAAAAAGACCTTGACTAGTGCTCCTATTCTACGAGTGTCCGATTAGAATGTAATTTTTCATGTGCATATTGATGCATCGAACTTTGCTATTGGGTGTGTTCTAGCTCAACCAGGAGAACATAAACTGGACTACCCCATTAGCTTTGCAAGTCGTCAATTGAATGATGCTGAGAGAGACTACACCACTACATAGCGAGAAGGTTTAGGTATGATTTATGCAGTGAAGAAATTTTGCTACTACCTTCTGGCCAACAAGTTTGTGTTTTATGTTGATCATCAAGCCTTGTTGTATCTAGTAAATAAACCTTGTTCCACGGGAAGAATTACACGATGGTTGTTAATTCTCCTTGAGTTTGAATTTACCATTGTGGTGAGACCTAGTAAAAGACATGTCATGGCGGATCATTTGTCTCGCATACCCAATGGTGAAGCCCCTACTAGAGTCGATGATGAGTTGTCCGATACTTCTCTATTCTTAGTCGAAACCATACCTAAATGGAGTGGAAAGATTGTGAACTTTCTAGTTAATGGTTTTCCCCCCAAAGAGCTTCGTAAAGACATAGCTTGAAAACTGTTAAAAGAATGTGAACCTTTATACTCTCATTGCAGGAACTCTCTACAGGCTAGGGAAGGATGATATTCTTAGACGTTGTGCCTGTGAGGATGAGTATTTATACATACTGTAAGAAGCCCACATGGGTATAGCCGGAGGACATTTCTCAGGGGAACTAACAGCTAGAAAGGTGTTGCAATCAAGCTATTGGTGGCCTACCTTATTCAAGGATGCATCACTTTTTGCAAAAGGATGTGATGAATGCCAACGTTACAAGATTACACAACGAAAGGATAGGATCCCCTTACATCCTGTTAAAGTGACTCAACCATTGAAAAATGGGCTTTGGACTTTGTAGGCCCAATTAGTCCAGCAGCTCGTAGCACTCAATCTCAATATATTATCGTTGCCACTGACTATGTGACAAAGTGGGCGGAAGCCAAGGCGACACGTAAGGCCGATGCAAAATCAACTACCAAGTTTCTCTTTGAGAACATTATTACAAGATTTGGTTGTCCCTTTGAGATTGTTAGTGACAATGGTTCTCATTTTATAAATGGAGTAATAAAAGAACTCACTACCACCTTTATGATAGCTCACCATAAGTCCACACCTTATTATCCACAAGCAAATGGACAAGCTGAGAGCACCACCAAGATCTTAATCTCTATCTTGACCAAAATGGTGGAAGCTCATCGCACAGATTGGGATTTAAAGCTTACATCAGCTCTATGGGCTTATCGTAATGCGTACAAAGTTGCCATTAACTACACACCATTCAAGATGGTGTATATCCAAGAGGCGGTTATGCCATGGGAGTTTGTCGTTCCTAGTCTTTGAGTAGCTTCTCAAGAAGGTTGGGATGGTAACATTTAGTTGAGCGATTATATATCCTTGAAAGGCTAGATGAAGAGAGGTAATTAGCTGTGCAAAATGTACTGTGGAGAAAGATAGGAGGAAGAAATGGTTTGACCGTCATCTAAAGAACAAAGATATCAATGTTGGTGATAAAGTCCTTATGTATGGAGTGCGTAACGAAAAGTAAAAGTTGAAATATCGGGAAAAGGACCATATAGAGTATGTGAGATCACCCCACAAGGAACCATTCGTGTAGAGACTCTTGATGGAGTTGAAACCATTGGATTACTCAATGGGAGCAAATTTAAAAGTTACTATGATCCTTTAAGCCAAGAGGAGATACATGCCATCCATACAAAAAAGGAAGCCAAGGCACAAATAGAATTGAAGAAGATACAAGCTCAAGCTGAGGCTAAGGAGCGACAACAACGCATAACACAAAAACGAGAGGCTAACCTTGGAGTCACACATGCATTCCACGTTGAAACCGACGAGGATTGGTTGGACTCTGACACACCTCTACGATACCCTATTGAGCTAAACAACACTTATGGAAAAGTGCTATATAACTCCTTATTGGACACAGGTGCTAAATATAATTTGCTATCATATGGGGTGTGGTGTCAGTTAGGAAGCCACCTCTATCTGAGAGTATTATCCAAGTCAAGGGTGTCAACAAGAAAAAAACTTTGATTTTTGGAATCTGGCACACTTATGTCAGTTATGACAATGGGGTTGTAGCTCAAGACCTTTTGGTCATGCTTGTCGAAACTATGGAGGGTAATATAAATTTAGGACGCACGTGGATGATAGCCACCAAATGCACTATTGATTGGGGGACGGGGGGTGTCACAACACAAAAACCAACTCTTTGCCCTGCCACTCAAGTCATACTCCCCGAGATATTGCCTCTTAAGGAAATAAAACCCAAAACATTGCATGTCCAAGAGGTTGAACCATATATCCCCATAGCCCAAGTCTCTAGAGCTTCAACTGATGTAGCTGAAATAAATCTTGAGACACACAAGACCCATCCCAATATAACAAAGAAAATATACAAGTGGGTCCCCAAAGCTTCTTTAGCGACCATAGCCAGTGCTAAAAGGCAGGAGCCTGGTAAGAGACGTCCCATTCGCCCCAAGAAATGTAAAGAAATGTTGTGTTGGATTTCTAAAAAACTATTGGAAGCCCAAGGCTACTATGAAGGAAATGATCAAATCTGGGTGCCAAAACGTAAATTGTGCTCTTACTTGTCACCGGGCCCATGTGAGCTCAATCCTGTGGCTCCAAAACAAATTGAAGATCGCGGAAAGGAAAAAATCACGGAATGCTACACACCTGCTCCAAAGATAGTTTGGGTACCGAAGAAAGAACGATTTGTTCCACCTAGCTCAGGAGCAGGGAAATCAAATGAAGCTTCTTGCTCTTCACGTAGTTCCTATACGGAAATAGAAGCTTCGATACAGCCTCCACCTACCATTGTACATATCCATACAAGCAAGAAAGTGTTTGCACCTCCCGTTGTAAGTTCACCACCTACAACAATGTTGCAAATAAAATCATGGGAGAGTACCTTACCACCCTTGCAACTAGATGAAATGCATAGGGCGGTCGAAAACTATTAGTTAAAGCCTTCACCCATAACAACTTGGAACAATTGGTTTCAAAAGGTGACGACATCATTCCAAAAGGTATGATCTACCCAAGGAAGGGGGGAGTGTTTGCTGACATCCATCATTCACTTGCTTCCCCCTCAACCTTCCTCCCTGACCTCTTAATCTCCACTCTTAGGGAATGTATATATAAAGCCTTATACTCACAAAAACAAGATAAAAAAGTAAAAGAGCAAGAGCCATAACACAAAATCATAAAAACACATTATGCACAAGAACACGACCCTTGTAATATTTGCACTCTAACCATCATCTATTTGCGTGTACAGATATTGCTAGTACGCTAGAGTCATCCACTCCTGCCTTGGGTGAGAGGTACCCTCGTTACTTTTCACAAATGTTCCACACGGTCTTTTCGGTGCTTGCATGTGAATGGGATTTGGTAGGCACGCTAGCATGTGAGAGGAATTTCGAGGAGTTAGAATGGCTGATACGTCTCTTGACCACGACTAACCCATACTTAGTAGAGAGCGTTTCTCCCATTGCACAAGCCTACCCTTCTGACCAAGATGACTATAGGCGTCTAGTGACCTTCTTAGTAAACATGGGTACCTATGATGAAGAAGAAGATTTACATGACTACATGGATGACACATATGGTCTCATAGATGATGACTCTTGTTTATCTCGACGACGAGGATAGGGGTTTAGCCTTTGGGTTTCCCCCCAATCTCTACAATATCTTATTCCCTTGACTCTCTAGGGGGAGTGCAAATAATTAGGTTAGGGTTCCTTATGTTTTTTTGTTGTGTTCAATAAGTGTTGGTACCTTTTCCCATTGATGTGCCTCCTAGAGGTATTCCTTGTGTTTCCTAGTGTGTACACGAGCAAGTTGTTGTTGTTAGGATTGGGACCTTCATGGAATCTTTATCTCGACTCACTCTTCAAATCAAGCACGACCATCAACACAAACAGATATTTCATGTCCATTAGCATTGCCCCTTATCTTTTTTGCATCTATGTTTGTCTGCTTTGATTGTGATTGGTAGCATAATATTTAGTGCCTTTGTTTAGCACCAAACATTAAATTCAATGTAATCACTTGTCTAGGTTTAAAAATCAAGTAGTCCGACTAAGCTAGTTTGACCAAGCTAGGTGTTAGAGATCTTCTCTTAATACCATGGGGAATGCCTTCCTAATTATTAATGGTTACTTAGGTTCTTAATCCAATTTAGGTAGCATTGTGTGAAATGTACTAGGGCTTTCTAGTGGGCTTAGTCTCTATTGACTTTTAGCTTAAGTATTATAAAGGGAGTTTACTAGTGTGATGAGCCTGGGGAGGTGTAACAGTGCTATATGACCCCCCAAAAGTTACAAAATTAAAATGCTGAAAACGAACAAACAAAAACAAATCAAAGTGCCACAATGTAAAATCTTAAGCTGGAAGAGAAATCTCAGCTTGATTTGGTACTTCACTCACATGTATTGCCTATGGTACTAGAGCCCTAGAGGTTCCCACTGTGGGCGCTTTTCCTTGAAAAGCAAAAAACCCAAGACATACAAAATAAGCACACACATCAAAATTGAATCACTGTGACAAGACTTTGGGGGGTCAAAGAAAAGGTAATCAGTCAGGCGATGATTTCATGAGAAATTCCTTTTATCGTAGCTTAACTACAAGGTCTTCTAGGTATATCGTCTAGTCAGCCCTCGAACATGAAATACTTGGCTCTCGCGATTAAACAACTTAATTGACCAGAGAAAATTAAGCTTACCCATGGTATTAATAGTCGATCTCTAGTGCCTTTGGACCATTAAATTAGCGACCCTAGACTTGTTTAATTTTTACCTTTACATATGTTTATGCATTTGATTATATTGCAATTTAATATTTATTGCTGACAAATGGTTTAAAATTCTGTTATCAATCAATTTGTCTGCCGAAAATTGCATATGGTTTTTAATTGTATATGAGAATGCAATTACTGTGCCAATGTTGTTTGATTTTGCAGTGATTGAAGAAGGCTAAAGACATTCATCTCAAATGCTTTTCCACCTTGACGAACGCGCTGCAACTCAATAACTTTCAAGGACGGAATCTACATCAGGAAGGGGGGCATGTTATCCTCACGGCTCACGGACACCCTATCACCTACAACAGATGTTGTATTATTTACTTGGTAGAGTCAGGTACCGGGATTGTCGGTCCAATAGGAAAAGGGTAAGAGTGATCGCCAATGAGAGGCGCACTCTAACTGGAACATTCAAGGGATTAGTTGGCTAAGCATGGGTGCCCAAGTGTGAATGGGACGAGCTCATATAAAAGTCAAATTAACCTAAAATTCACTCATTCTCTCATTTGTGCAATTGAAGAGTGCTCTTACTCCATCTCCATCTTCTTCTTCTTCATCTCCTTGTGTGTGTGTGTATGCGAGAGAGAGAGAGAGAGAGAGAGAGAGAGAGAGAGAGAGAGAGAGAGAGAGAGAGAGAGAGAGAGAGAGAGAGAGTTGAAATATCACGATGGCGGCGAGGCGGTTGAACGTGGCGTAGTGGCGTCTCCCTCTTCTTCACGGTGAGGAATCCTCCACGACAAGAAGCGTAGAGCGGTGAGTGACACACCAACGCCATCTTTGAGCTTACTAGTTTAAGCTTGTTGTGTGCTTGGAGCCATTTGTGGCTTGCACACAATGTATTGACAAGTTCCTTGCATTGAAACGTGCAACATACGCGCACACACTCATTTGGTCAAATGATGCTTTCGTAAACAGTCCAACAAAAAGCACGTTGTATGTAAAGCGTGAGAGCGATGTACTTCTCGTTGTTGTTCTTTATGTGGATGTTTTGCTAATCACTGGTCCCAATGAGGCACATATTGCTGAATTTAAGGCTGATTTGAATGCTACTTTCTAGATGAAAGATTTGGGGATGTTGCATATAAAGGCCAGTATACTTGGTCAATGGGTTCTATTTGACCGTCCAACTCACCAACTAATACAACCTAACCATTGTTCATTCATTATTTTCAAGGCAATAAGGAGCTACCGTATATTGAGTTTGTGATTGCAATGTCGTTGTACCACTCCTTGGTCTTGCTCCTCTCTCTCTCTCTCTCTCTCTCTCTCTCTTCCACACACACACACACACACACACACACACACACACACACATACAACACCATTGAATCCAACAACAATTTTATCTAGAGAGAGACACTCATCATGCATTCAACCAAAACAATGCTGAGCATTTTTATTTTAATTTTTAAAAGCTATCCATAACAAACAATATCATCACGACAACTCCAACATGCATAACAACCAAAAAAAATGCTGAACATAATTTCTTTTTATTCTAAAATCTTCCATAACAAACAATATCATCACAAATTTCATTGCCCTTGCAAAGTATCCCATGACTAGCAAGCATGTGCGATTGCATCTAGAAATAATGCAAACTTATCAAGCATGTTGTTGGTGGGTTAATATTGCTAGAGACAAACTTCTCTTGTTGAATTCTTTTTGTGCTTGCGCTTGGATGGAGCACACTTGTCATACATGTCAACCAAAGAAATGACATGCATTCACTGCACATTTCTCACACTCACTTTCAATTTCAAGAACTTGTCAAGTATCTCACAATGGAGAAGGTAGGTGATTTAGAGGCATCATCATTGTCTTCTCAGGTGCTTAGCTATGATATTTTAACCTCAGTGGGTGTTTTGAGTTGTGCTCTCAGAAGAAGTTTTGGATAGATTCTCACTATAATTCTCACATTGTGACTTCCTCAACATCATGAGCTTCTATGAGGGAGGCACCGCATACCTAGCTAGGTACGATTGGGGCAGGGGACTGCTGGCCCGATGGGGGGGTCGGTGGTCCTCTGCCCCCAATTGTACCTAGCTAGGTATGTGGTGCAAAAGCTCATGATGTTATGCATTGTATGAAAAACACTAAAAAAGAATCCATTTTCCTACATAAGTTTCTAAATCTTCTTGTGTCTGTTAGTGCTCTTAGGTGTCTACTATCACATTTTGTTTGTCAAAATAAGAATTGATGCTATACCAGTTCATGTCCTAGTCAAGTCTTTATTGATTCTATGTTTGTCCATTAAGTTTTTATATGCCTATTGGGTACCTTGGAGCTTTGGGTTCATAAATTCTAGCATATATATAAGGTTTTAAAAATAAATTTCACAATAGGTATTTTGCTAAAAATCCTTAGGTGACATACATGGGAGCCATTTCGTTGATTTTCTTGTGTAGGTATGCTGACTAACGTTGTTTTCTTAGAAGATATACTTCTATGCTTTATGACATCACTTTATCTGTAACTATATTTGCATCAATTTAGGCTCCAAATGTTATTGTCTTCCGACTATACATTATATCATCGGCTTTATAGACTAATGGATGTTTTGGTAAGTAAACTAGTGTATTTTAAGCATTTGTGAGCTTATACACTAATGGAAACAAAATCGGTAGTCGTTCAAATTTATCTTACTTGGTTCTTGCATTATTTAAAAGGTATTCTTAATGGCTTCAATTTTTTTTTAACGGTGCTCCTTAATCAAAGATTCCACTCAAAAACAAGAAAAATGATGCGTTAATCTATAGCACGTAACGATAGGCAATAACGAAGCACATAGATTTGCAACAATATTACCTAAGAAAGATGAATACAACATTGTGCGCGAGAGAGAGAGAGAGAGAGAGAGAGAGAGAGAGAGAGAGAGAGAGAGAGAGAGAGAGGGGAAAACGCTAAAGAGAACTTAGAAAAAAACGTTGAAGGAAAAATGAAAGAGCAAAGAAACACCTATTTATATGGACAAAAAAAGTCTTTTGACATTCCATCTTTATTTGTCTTTTGACTTTCCATCTTCATTCGTCTTTTGACTTTCCACCTTCATGTGTGTTTTCATTTCCTAAACTCACCCTTCACTTATACACTTAATAGTTTTTGAAACAATTTTTATTTTATCGAGATTGGGGAGACCTAATTGTACAATTTATAACCTTTTTTGTATTCTAAGGGACATGGATACCAATTGATGTGGATATGTCAACCCATGTAATACACATCCAAAGCCTAACTATGTGTTGTTATTGGTCGTCTGGATGCAGAAGAGGGCCCACCTTACTTAATGTTAGGATATGTTACTGTTCAAACTTGTTGGAGCAAGTAACTTCCCTCCCTTTACTCACTAGAATTTGACTGGCTGTAAGAAATTTTAGAACAGGTGAAATGTTGCACACTTACTTTCTTAGTCTTTGGGTCAATTGTCTTCTTGAATTGCTTAAAGTTCTTTTGCGTGATTTGTCCTACTAATAGACAACAACAGACACACCTAAATGACAAGACTCTCTTGTCCATCCCAAGGCTAGTTTCTAAGCCTCAGAATCTGTATCTTGATGAATGACTGGTTTTTCCAGCTTGTAGGAGTACCTAAATCTACTTCCTTTTTTTTGAATTTTGAAAGATTTGGTTGTTTCAAGACTGAAAGAAGTTTTGCAAAAAAATGGCCTTAGCTAGAATTCAACATAATCTTTTTTTTTGTGTGTGAGATAAACTCACAATGGTGAGTGAATTATATTGACAACCGCAAAAAGTTACATTTGTTCCATGCTTGTGTCGAGCCATGACAACTCTTAGATGTCACCAATACATTGGCTAATTGGGGAGCCACCTCGTGAACAATGCGGGGTCCTTATTGTTAGAGTTCATCTTCCTGTCCGGTGGTAGCTCTAGTATCTCCCAAGAGCAGATTATGGAGTGAGGGCTGTTTTGTTGTTGGTGCCTGGCCGTACTTGAGGTAGGCATACCTATTCTTGGCAGTGCACATCATTGTATTGCTCACCCGATAGGCTGGCATGAGGCAGGACCCCTGTTCCTAGGGTTTTCGGGGGTCAGAGTCTCAAGTCATCTGCACTTAGGCCACTAAATATGTGTTCCAGGTCACTTTTTGTGAGTTTACCTATTTATTAGTCATTATAGCCAATTTGAATCGTGGGGTTTTCTAGCTGAGTAGGGCAAACTGGAGTTTGTCCTATATAAGTGCCCTCCCCCCCCCCCCCCCCACTTTTGGCAAGTTGTTGAATGCAGATTACCAGCGTTTGGGCTCTCTCCTATGCTAGCATTTGCAGTTTGTGACGAGCACTCTCTCCTAGCGTTTTGCACATTCTCTCTCTAGCGTTTTTGTAGGAGGCGACATCAACTTGCAATCTCTCTCTAGCCGTAGTGCTTCCCTTTATGGCCTGTTATTAGCACCGCTCCATAGCAGTTGTGTATCCCTCGCAAGGTCCAATGCTCGTTTGGTGGGTGGTACGCGCTTGTGCCTACACGACGAGGAGATTCATTGTGCGACAGATTCGAGATCTATTGGCTGCCCATCACAAAGAGGTGTGTTGATCGCAGTTGCAGACAAGTTCCTCATCCGATTCACCTTCTTTCCACTGCACCTTTGACATTGTATCAGAGCCATGACGTGCTCTTGAATCGGATTAGTGACTTGTGCGAGATTGAGTTGCTGTTTTTTGCGATAAATAGAGGCGGTTTGCTATTTTTTTTGTGCATTTTTCACTCTTTTGGGGCTGATTTTGGCTGTAGTGGAAATATTCGTAGATTTCCTCTCTTCCACTTGATCCTAGCTGCTTCACATGCCCAAATTCTCTAGCACCATGGAGAAGACCAATGACTCTGACACATTTTCAACCCATGGTGATGAAGGACACCAAGAGGATGGGATCGGTGGCATGGCGGTGACCACACCGTCAATGACAAATGGGGAGATTGGTCCCAGTTCTATTCTGGAGTAGGTGATCAACCAATCAAGATATCTACACTTCCTACCTTTCCCTCAGATCGGCAATTGAATGGAGATAATCATGCCATTTGGAAAGCAACCATGATTGACTCTTACGAGCTTGGAGGATTTGTCTCAAGCAGCTTTCAAAAACCAAAGGACTCTAAGGGAGCGAAATTATGGGAACGAGTAAATGCCCGGATCCGGTCTTTTATTATCCTCAATAGTTCACTCGCAGTGATTGGCCACATTAGGCTAATGCAAGATGCGAAGTTGATGTGGGATCGAGTTTCTTCTCTATATGATTGAGTCTCTCCAATGAAGCGGATAGCCCTCGAGGTGCAATTGAGAACCTTGGATGCGAAGAACACTTCCATGCAGGATCATATCAACAAGATGCAAGAGCTTCAGGAGGAGATACGTCATATGCGAAAGCTTATCAGTTTAAAGGACATGGCCATTCAAATGTTGGCTCAATTGCCTCCTCAGTATACCAACTTCTACTCTTCCTTGATTGCTATTGGGCAGTTGAATACTATCACATGGGAGGAGTTAGTTCCAATGGTTTTAGGCAAAGAGGAGCGGTTCCAAAAGGGGAAGAAGTCAGGCTCCAAATCCCTGACCGGTTCTTCCAACAACAACAATAACAAGAAGCAGAAGGGTAAGAAGAAAAGCACTAGCCCAAATACATGAAGAGTGATGACAAACGTGACGCCTTGAAGGCGGAGCGGCATTGCCACAATTGTGGTGATAAAGGACATAATTGGAGGAAGTGTCCAAAGCGAGCTGGAGAAGCTTTAACCTCCTCGACAGTAGTAGTAAAGTCACCAACCTTTGTTCATTTGGAGATTCTCCCTTTGACGGACTCTCTGAGGACATTGAAGGCACTTGTGACCCATTCTCCTTGAGATAGTTGTGATCGGATTCTTGATAGTGGTGCCTCATGGCACATGACACCTACAAAGGATCTATTGTCCAACATGCAGCGACACTGTGGTATTATTTTCATCAACGACAAATTTGAAATTCCTATTCACAGTGAGGGTTCCATGGAGCTCATTCCTGATGTGGTAGAGGAGGTATGCATACCTTCAAGGTACTTTATGCTCCGAAACTAGGTTTTCATCTCATGTCAGTACACGAGGTGTGCAAGCTTGGCATGGAGGTGATCTTCATGGAGGACTCAGTATCTATACGGGATTGACAGACTGGTATAGAAGTCAAAGGGGGCTCGGTAGAGAAAGGCCTTTATCGACTCCATGCTCTTTCTTCCTGGACTCGGATACCCACACGTGATTTATGGCATTACAGGTTTGGCCATTTGAACAATGATGCCCTTCGACCATTTGTGGGAAACAACATCAAGAATCCATCTCGAGGCTTTCTACATGCCGAGCCACTGTCGTGTTGGAGTTGGTTCACACCGACCTTTGTGGACCTATGGAGACCCCTTCCCTCGGCAAGGCTCTTTACTTCATGTTATTGGTGGATGACTTTAGCCGCTTTACTTGGGCATATTTCCTACAACACAAGCACGAGGCTTTTGGCCTCTTCAAGGATTCAACATACTCTTGTGGAGAAGGAAAGCAATCATGTATTGAAGACCATTAGATCGGATAAAGATGCAGAGTTTACCTCCAATGCTTTCATTCAGTTTTGTACGGACCATGGTATCAAGCGAGAGCTTGCAAATACTAATAAACCTTCAGAGAATGGAGTTGTGGAGCGGAAGAACAAGACAGTAGTAGAGATGGCTAGGACCATGCTTGAGCATCGAGATTTACCTAAGTCATTGTGGGATGAGGTAGTTGCGACGGCTGTCCACACCCTCAACAGATCTCCAACCTCTTCAATTCCAAAGATGACACCATTTGAAGCCTATTTTGGTAAGAAGCCCGACGTCTCCCATTTCAAAATTTTGGGAGTGATGCCTATGTCCATGTAGAAACGGAGCAAAGGGGGAAGTTTGACCCCAAGACTCGCAACATGATCTTTGTCGGCTACAACTCTCTTTCAGTGGGATATCGACTATATGATCCAAGGAAGAAGGAGATTGTCTTAAGCCGAGATCAAGTCTTCAATGAGACCTTCAAAGGAGGTTCCCGCTCCCAAGCCTTCCACGATGAATCTTGATTTTTTGATTCTTTGAGACCCAAATTTTGACTTGCTCTATGATGAGCCCTCTTCTCCTACCCCTGTCCCTCAGGACACAGAGGAGGATGCACCCATATCCAAAGATGCAGTTGACAGTGGATCTCATCACAATGCCGATGTAGAGACATATCTGCCAATAGTTCCCCCCAAGGGGAGCAAGCCCGACAAGTTATCAAAGTGGTTATTGGAGACCTTGCGAGATTCAACAATCTCAAATTTTCCACCCGATTGGCAAGAAGCCGGTACCTCATGAGGCTCACATCGACTTTGACTTGCCGAGGTAAATGTCCCGTTACTACAAGGAAACTATGCATTGATGTCTTCAGTGATCCAGGACAGAGTTCTTCTTACAATTAAGGAGGCACTTTCACTACCTCAATGGAAGTTGGCCATGCAGAAAGAGATTGAGTCCATCAAGAAGAACAACACATGGGTGTTGGTTCCGTGGCCTCCCAAGCGGAAATTGATCAAGGTCAAGTGGGTCTACAAGACCAAGTATAAAGCTGATGGTTATCTGGACAAGCACAAGGCAAGACTTGTTACCAAAGGCTTTTCCCAAATACTCGGTGTAGACTACGAGGAGACCTTTGCACTGACCGCACGGATGGCAACTATTCGGATTATTTTTGCCCATGCTGCCCTTCACGGGTGGTAGGTTTTTTCAGATGGATGTCGTTTTGGAATTCCTCTATTGCAAACTAGAGGAGGAGGTTTATGTGGAGCACCCTCCACGATTCGAGGATCCAGAGTTTTTAGATATAGTATGTAGGTTGCTTAAGGCTCTATGGCCTCAAGCAATCGCCTAGAGCATGGTACTGAAAAATTGATCCCTTTTTCCTACGACACTCCTTCCAGAGATCTTTTGCTGATCCAAATTTGTACATTTTTCATGAGGGAGGGTTAGTGACACTTATTATCCTCTACGTCGATGATTTTGTGATTACAGGTAGCCCTGATGAGCACATCCGCAATATTATAGCAGCCTTGTCAGAGGAGTTTGAGATGACAGATCTTGGCTCGCTTCAACATTTTCTTGGATTAGAAGTTAGACAGATAAAGGGGGGCATCTTCCTCTATCAAGAGTGGTATATCCAGGAATTATTGGAAGCATTTGGCATGACCGAGTGCAAATTTATCTCTACTGCCATGGATCCCAATCAAAAGTTGTCACAGTTTGATCTTCCTCTTCTAACAGATGCATCAGAGTATCGAAAACTGGTTGGTTCTCTCATTTGGGTACTCAACACTCGGTTTAATGTCAGCTTCTAGGTGGGTCTACTCGGTTCTTTTATGCAAAAATCCACCTAGTCACACATGCAGCAGGCCATCAAGGTCCTATGGTATTTGAAGGCAACCGAGTCATTTAGCATTCACTATGCAGTTGGAGGTTCGGATCCCCAGGTCATTCTACGAGGATGGAGTGATTCAAATTGGGGAGGTGATCCACATGGACAACTTTCGACCACAGGTTCTACCTTTTCTTTTGGCTCAAAAGCAATTTCATGGAGTAGCAAGAAACAACCAACAGTTGCTTTGTCTTACACAGAGGTAGAGTACCGTACTGCTTGTAGTGCTACATGTGAGTCGGTTTGGATTTGGAGGCTACTTTTGGAGATGGGCTTTCCGCAGTAGACGACCATTATGTACTCAAACAACCAGAGTTGTATTTTCATTGTGCAGAATCTGATGTTTCATGCCCAGACCAAGCATATAGAGATTCAATATCATTTTGTTCGTGAGAAGACACATGATGGCTCTATCCGACTAGAGTACATCCCGACTTCAAATAACCCTGCTAACATCTTCACCAAACCTCTTCCACAGGCTACACTATCCTCTTATTCCAGCTCCCTTGGACTCCTTCCAAATCCAAGAGCTGTCTCCTAATAGCAGATTAGGGAGTGAGGGCTGTTTTGTGGTTGTGCCCGACTGTACTTGATGTAGATGTACCTATTCTTGACGATGCACATCATGGTATTGCTCTCCTGATAGGTTGGCATGAGGCAAGATCCCTATTCCTAGGGTTTCTCGGGGTCAGAGTCTCGAGTCATTTGCACTTAGGTTTCTAAATATGTATTCTAGGTCACTTTTAGCGAGTTTACATATTTATTAGCCATTTTAGCCAATTTCCAAAATTGTGGGGTTTTCCCCTTTGTACTTTTGGCAAGTTGTTGAATGCAGATCACCAACGTTTGGGCTCTCTCCTCTGCTAGTGTTTTCTCTCTCTAGCATTTGCAGTTTGTGGTGAGCACTTTCTCTCTAGCATTTTGCACATTCTCTCTCTAGCATTTTCTGCAGGAGGCGACATCAGCTTGCGATCTCTCTCTCTAGCCCTAGCGCTTCCCTTTTTGGCCTGTTACCACCGCTCTGTAGCGGTTGTGCATCCCTGGCAAGGTCTAGTGCCCGTTTGGTGGGTGGTACGCACTACACGGCAAGGAGATTCATCATGACAGATTCGAGATCTACTGGCTGCCCATCATAGAGAGGTGTCTTGATCGTAGTTGCAGACAAGTTCCTCATTCGATTCACCTTCTTTCTGCTGCACCTTTGACACTTATCTATAAGAGTCAGCGGTGACAATTAACCTGTTTCATTTGTTAGAGTTCTTGCATTTTCCAAAACCAAGATCGTGTCCCTTATTTCTTGTATTATCTCTATGAAGCTGACTATTTCCATGGTTATGTCAAATAAGAAACTGTTCCTAGACTTCCATACCTGTTTGAAGTATTAGAATCTCACAATTTGTGTTGCAATAAGCAGCTCTAGGCTTTTCAAAACCTTCCCTCCCATGAACAGATCGTTCTTATAGAAGCCTATCTTCCATGTCCTTTACACCCATTTTCATATCTTACCTGTAAGGCCACTGATTGCAGGGCATTCCTTGAAAAGGTGGGAGAGGTCTTCGCTAGCCATTCTACATTGAGAGAATCTATCCAAGCTAATTCCCCTAGCCAGAGCCTTTATTCCAGTCACCAATGCTCCCCACAGTACCTTCGAGAGAAATACCTTCATATTTAGGGGCCACTATGGGCACCAGATGTTCTTAATGACTTTCTCCCATCTTGACTATGGCCACTTCTTGCCCCGTTGCTTATTCAGTGGAGAGAGAACCAATCCACCAAAGCCATAAGTATGTGGTATACTTCTGTGGTTTGAGGTTTACAGAAGTGTCTATCCTTAGGCCATCGCCATGCTTTCCACTTCAAAGAACTCAACATAATCTCAAATCCTATAGCATTAAAACCATATTTACCTTGAAAATGCATGAAAAAATCTTCACACTAGAAGTATCCTCCAAAGTATGTTTTTAATTGAGGTCCCTAAATAATACTTTGGTAATTGCTTATTTTTGAATGATGTTCTTTTTGGCCTTAAACACATGTTTTATTGTAACAACTTTCTTAGGGCTAAGTTTGAACCAGCTACCCATGTAGTCACTACCCTTGATTTATCAAGCCTTTATACAAATATGGATCATATGTTTGCACTAATGATCTGAACATTGTTAAACATGCTAAAGGATATTTTTTGGGTCTAAAGAGCTTAACCACATTTCTAGACCACTTAAACCCCACTTCACTTCCTTTTGAATCAGTAAGGACTTGAAGGGTTGCATTGGGCAGCTCTAAAATAGAATCATAAGTGGTTGCAGATCAACAAGAATGCTCTCTACAAGCAATCAAAGTACTCACCTCTACCATTGATAGCTGCTCCGTTGTTGCAACTCGTGTCGGTTTCAAGAAAATTTAATTAAAGAAATCAATAACAAGGCATAAAAGCGTCCTTTCAAGGTTTTGGGAAAAAAATCAAATAATCCTATCATATGTATGTGTTTGTAGAAGTCCTTACTTTAGCTCATAGATACCACCGCAATTTATGGAGGAAAAAAAAAAGAAACACTCACAAATCTTGAATGTATGGTCATGAGGAGCTCTCAAAGCCAAAGGAGTGCTCAATTTGACCTAAAACAACAAACTTGCTAGGTGAACCCCATTTTACTTAAGGCACAAAAATCTCCAGACAATGAGCCTAGTTTTATCAAAAGGTCTTGATGATGACGATGAGGAAAGATCCATGGCCCTAAAAAAGGACCTATTAGAGGATGCCAAGGCTACTTGACAAAAAAGATACATAACAAACCCAGATTATGCCACTTGGTTTAAGGAAGATATCGACTAGTTGTTGTCGATTGGTTTCATCACATCAGTGGATAAAGCCAGGCTATCAATGATAGTCATTGTGCCTAGATCATGTTTTCCTTCGAAAGTGTGTCGACCACCAAAGATTAAATGCCGTCACCACTCTTGATCGTTTGCCAATAACATCTTTGATATTGGTTGGAAGATGTAGTTGATCATGAGATGCAAACATTTTTGGATGGGTTTCCTAGCTACAACCAAATTAAGATGGCACTTGAGCTTGTGAGAAAACAACATTCATCACAAGGGAATGTTTTTTGGCGAGCATTTCCAACGATCACTTTTTTGGGATCGGGCGAGCAGATTCCAAAAAAGATTTTCTCTCACTCAACCATGTTAGGTGGCTCCAACATTGTTTATGCAAAATATTTCCTGCTTGCTCTCTTGCTCTCTTCTTCTTTCATTCCATGTCTTTTCCTCTGTTACTCCCTCATTTCTTTGGCACCTCTTCCTTTAGCACTTTGTAACCTCTCTCTCTCTCTCTCTCTCTCTCTCTCTCTCTCTCTCTCTCTCTCTCTCTCTCTCTCTCTCTCTCTCTCTGTGTGTGTGGCTCTAACATTGCTTATAAAAATTCCCTGCATGCATTTGTGAGCTTCCTTGCACATAGGTTGTGTGCTTGCAGCTTCAGTGGCTCCCACATGATGCACAACAAGTCCCCTATAATCCAACATTTTTGGCCTCGTTTCGGGGAGGCATTGTGCATCAAGCTCCAGATGCAGTTGTGCAGCTATTGTTTGCAGACTTTCTGTATTTTTCACAGATCTCTGTGCGGAAGGATAGACCTGTTAGGATGATTGTTGTGTTTTGCAGATCTATTATGGCAATAGTATAGTTTTGCTCTTTTGGGTGAGAAGAGTTATTTTGTTAGTGCAGGTTTTGTTTTTTTGTGTTTCCTGCATAAATATTTGTAATTTCACTAATTTCTCTAAATTCTGCAATTTTCTACATTTCTATTTTAATTTGTGCAAATTTTTTATTTTTGCAATAAATACTGTCTTTTTTGCATTTTTTGTTTTAATATATGTAATCTCTATATTTTTTGTTTTTCAGTAATTTTTGAAAAAAATAAAAAAATAAAAAAAGAAAAACAAAGACACCACACAATTGTGGGTTGGATTTGAATTGACAAAAAAAAAAAAACAACTCCAACTAGTCCTCGTGTACGCTAGGAAAAGAAAAAGCCACTATTGTCCCTGAGCTCGAGCCCAAGTCCGAGCACGGTCTTGGTCTTGGTCTAGTGATAATACTTAGACATGGTTTCATATATATACCCTACCCCTTGAAAGGTGGAATGGGGCATGTGGGATGCGGGCTCCACTTCCTCTCTCTTGTCTACATGGCAAGTAGAAATTGACTATTTTGGGGATTACGAGGGCTTTCGATAACCAAATTGTGTGCTACAAAGCATGTCATGTTCCTCTAAACAATATGCTCATTTTGACCTATCACATGACTGGTCCATATTATGCACCTCAAAAAGTTAGAAAAATAAGAAAAATCCAAGTGAAAACGGCCAAAATAGCTAGTGACAAGGCCTCTTTGGGTGCTCGTGAAAGCTTTTAGGGTATGCGTATCATATGTATCTATGCTCTAGTCGAGTCCTAGAGTCTAAAATACTTGAGAGTGCTTCAAATTATGTGAGCACTCACTATCCATCTACATTAGGTTCCAAACCTTTGGTCGGGACCCAAGGTAGTGCGACCTAAGATCCACATATCACGTCTAGTGTTAAGCTGCTTAAGAGAGACCTTTAGTAGAGCCACTCGCTCCGAGCATGCGGCTAACAAAGTAAATTAAGGGGATGGGGAGGTAAATTCACCTTTGATGTCTAATGTATACCCCACTTTCCTTAAGAATGCCTATGTGAATATTTCATCTACTGCACTCCCTGGCCCTTCAAAGCTATTCCCCTCTGAAGTTATATTACATGATGGTAGGAGTCTTGCCAAAGTGAAAAAGGTCGAGTGCTATATCCTTGCAGTGAGGGAAAAGGAAATTGAAAGCTTACACAAGGCAAAGCAATGGAGAGAACTAAAGGCAACTAAAGGCGAAGGCCCCTATGACAACAGTCATGCCCATCGAGCAATCAAGTACTCCTGAATTAGTAGCCACTAAGGGTCAAACCATGGGAGCCACATTGCATCTACTTCAAAGGACACCCATAGCACCATAATCCTAGATGGGTCCCCTCTAAATAAAATTTGGGAGTATGAACTACAAATGAAGACTTTAACCAACCTATACACGGGTCACACCTACCACGTGGGTTGGTTAGATGTTCTACAATCCACATCGGGTGCTACCAATGTAGAGGAGCAACAACGAAGATTTTGTGATGTCATCCATAGGGTTATTGGGTTGGAAAGGCATAATAAAGGGATTGAAATGCCTTCAATGGGTCTCATGAAATTCTTGGATATGGGGAAGGCCAAACAACCAACCTTATCACAAATGGAGACTCCCTCAATGAGCCCGCTGGATCCTTCATATGTTGTTTTCACCAGGAGTCTCACTATAGTTTGAGCCCATAAGCACTAGGGTTACCTTTCCAAATTTAGCTCATCTTTATTTTAATGACTCAACAGCTACCATGCCTACCCCAGTGATGAGCATGGCAAAAAAATACACCATGGACCTCATTTGTTAGTAAAGCAACGCTACCTAGTAGCACATTGCCTGCAACATTACCTACAAATTTATATCAATCATATGTACATGTTTCCCCTTGTGCTCATGTAGCTCCTACACCCCCAATTGTTTCGAAAACTTATGTCCCACTATGACCCTATCCAAGCCCTTATTCTAGTGGGGCCATATTGGCTAGCATTAACTTGTCACATCCCACTCTGCTAGGCCTAGTGCCACACATACGAACCTCGGGCTACCACATGGTGGAATGCCATACCAAGCTTGGGACCCAAGGATAGCCCATATGCCAAACCCAATGCCAACCCCTATTCCACATGCAGTCTCGGAAGCGTCTCTATGCATTATACCTGCTCAGTTGGGTGACTTGGCAACATTTGCTCAAGATATCGGTCGATCTATTGTTGAAAATATGCATAGCACACCTGATAGAGAGCCTAAAAGTAAAGCGGTACAAGTAGCTAAGCTCACACAAAAATTTAGTGGAGACGGAGATGTTAGGTCGAAGCATATTGAGGTATTTGAACACGTATGCGATTCCCTAGAAGAGCACAATGAGCTGCATAAGTGCAAGGTTTTAAGCTTGACTTTAAGTGGGAAAGCAAGGGATTGGTATAGAACCCTAAAGAATGAAGAGCTCACGCACTATCCCACTCTTAGAAGACTGTTCTTGAAAGAGTACATACAAGAGGGAGTGCTTTGGGGTGTAGCATCTCAACTCTAGAAAGCCCAACGTGAGGAAGGTGAGTCGGTGAGAGACTTTATTAGTCGCTTAAAGAATTTGAATTCTTGTTGTAATCCAAACAAGCATTTCAACAATAACCACTTGCTTGATAGATTCATTAGGGGGCCGTGACATGAGGATATCTATAATGGCCTAGTCATGAGAGGTATCACTACTTGGAAAGAAATCACCACTAATGCAATCCAATTGGAAGAAAATTTATTGATTGCAAGAGGGACAGACTCAAGAGAGGTGAACAAATCATGATGACTGGTAATGTGCTTTGTAGCACCACTGTCAAAATACCACACATGTGAATCTGTAGCAATTGACATGCATGCATCATGGACAACACGATTATAAGTGCTTTCTGCACTAGAAGCCCATTCTGCATCAACATCATCATCATAGTCTCCTTTCATAGAAGACTCAACATTAGCTGCATTTGTAGTGGAACCAGCACTAGTAGTGGAGCTAGTCTCTTTCTTCTTAGCCTCTTTGGCCTTAAAATTAGGACACTGCTTGATCAAGTGATCATTAGCTTTACACTAATAGCAACACATATTCTTTTTTCCCTTATCACCAGAAAATTCCCACACAAATTGCTACCATCGGAACCATTAGGAGTATGTGATTTTCCACTCGTAGAAGAACCATGAGAAGTGGCTACATTAATCTTACCACCTTTTCTTTGAGCAACAATAAGGACTTGTTCAAATGCACGTTGTCTAGTCCCATTTTTTCTGGAAAGTGACTCTTGCAACAACATTGTGCATAATCCATCAAACTTGACAACTTCAGGATTTCCTTGGGACATAAGCCTCTAAGTACTAGCAAAAGTCTAGTAAGGATCTGGCAAAGTGTTGGGATTAAAGCCCAAGAGGCCTCTTATACGGATATGGCATCCCACCTGCCTAACTCACTTATCACTAACTCTTTGTATATACTCACTTATACTTTTGTGGATAATAACGTTTTTGGGAGATAACCCTTCAAACAAAGTTCTCTGTGTACTGTGTACTGTGTAAGCTCTCTGTGCATCTGTGTGTGTGTGTGTGTAAGTGAGAGAGTCGATCCACGCTCCGCTCCGCGACTTCAATTGGTATTAGAGCCGAGGTTCAGTGCGTATTTGCGTAATCGCGCGCGCGCGCACTTTTCAGGCAGATTCTGGATCCGAAGCTTGAAATTTCACACTCGGCGTTCCGGAAGCGTTTCCAACAGACAGGTGTCCTGCAGTTTTACCCCCCTTTCGAAGCCATTTATGCCCTCAGAATTTCGTTCTGAGCACTACAACAGAAGATAGATTTCAGCCGCAAAGAAATCCATCTTGTGTAGTTTGGCAAGCAGGAGGTGGTCGGCATCGATATCGGCATCGACATATATCACTCATTCATCTTCAAAGCATCATCTATAGACCACGTACACATATATATCATTAGATATATATATTGCAGTCTGCATTGCTACTTCTTGTGCTTGCCAGGTTCCAGGGGAGGTGTGGCCATACGACGGCTTGACACCACTGGCATGTATTGCAGATTGATGTACTGTGATTGTGGGTCTGCTAGTTGTGAGTCACGCTAGCAGACAGACCGCCGCAGTGGTCATAGGACAGTGATTGGTCTATTGTAGGATGTATGCTAGTTCTGGGCAGTTTGCTGAGCCATCTGTGAGGGTCGTGTGTGAGGTTTTTTGAAGCCAAGCACTAGGGGCTGGGTTACCCAGTGTGAGGTGGATTAGGTTGCTGGAGTTCCCCTCTACACGCATCCTCTTCGGCGACTTTTATCCCATAGGATGTATGACTTTGTGTAGACACTGGATTGCATCTTATGCGTCAGGCCGTTGAGGCATTGTTCAGGGTTCAATCTTGAGACAGATATAGGTTCTATCATCGCCCAGACAGGAGACAGTGGATGCTTACAGGATAGCATATTACATAGATTTTCAGATTTGTCACTGGTCAGCTATTTATGGTTGTTCTTTGAGCTATCTTTTGGTTTCCAGAGCTCAGTTTACAGGGGAGACTCTGTCAAAATTTTTCAAAATACTGACAGTTCTTGAGGAGAGGTGTTCAGCTTGTTGTTTGCATCTTGTTTACTGTGTACAGAGGCCAGTTTACAGGGGAAACTCTGCCGGATTTTTCCCAGGAGTAAACAGTTTGGTAGATATGGAATCTTCTCAAAGTAAGACTCTTTACAACATAAAGAAGCTAGATGGCACAAACTTTCCATTCTGGAAGAAGCAGATTTGGCAGGTTTTGGTGCAGAAAAAACAAGTGAAGCCACTGAAGCTCAAAGGGGAGAGACCAGAAGGTATGGCTGAAGATGAGTGGGAAGAGCTTGACGAGTTAGCTTGTTCCACAATCATGCTGACACTGGCAGAAAATGTTTACTTCAACGTAGCAGAAGAGACTACAACGTATGGCGTATGGCAAAAGCTATGTGGTATGTACGAGAAACAAAGTGTTGCTTCTCAGATTTACTGGATCAAGAAATTGGTGGATTTGAAGATGAAGGAAGGGACAGCCATGTCAAATCATCTCAATGAATTTTGACACAATTTTCAGCTAGTTAACAGCATAGGAGATAGTCTTTCCAGACTCAGTGAAGGCTATGTTTCTCTTAATCACTTTGCCAGACAGTTGGGATACTTTTCGTAGAGCGTTAAGTAATTTTGTCGCGCCAGAAGGTCTTACAAGTGCCAATGTAGAAGGCAGCTTGCTCACAGAGGAAGTGAACAGGAAGAACATTGACAAAGGCAAAGGCAATAGTGCTTTGGTCGTTCGAGGAAGACAACAGTCTAAAGAGAAGAAGGGTAAGAAGACACAAAACCGAAGTAAGTCTCGTGACTCAAAGTCAAAGGATGACATAGAATGCTACCATTGTGGCAAGAAGGGTCACATGAAGAGAGACTATACGAAGTGGAAACAAGAAAAAGGCAAAACAAAGAGTTCTGAGCAAGATGAAAAGAAGAGTTCAGTGAAGATTGAAGAGGTGAATGTCACAGGATCTGGTTCAGACAGTGATTCTGGTATAGCAGCTAGTGACATCTTCCTCACAAGCAATCTTGATTCTGTTTTCTTGACTGCAGAGGATGGACATGCTATGAGTGATTGGATTATCGACTCAGGGGCATCTTTACATGTTTCTCCGCACAAAGAGTGGTTTACATCATATGTGACTACTAAAGATTATGTCAAACTTGGCAATGAGTAGGTTTGTGACATACTTGGAGTGGGAGATGTGCAGTTGAAGTTTCAGAATGGCTCTTCTTTATGGCTCAAGAATGTCAGACATGTTCCAGCAATTCGAAAGAGCTTGATCAGTACATGGAAGTTCGATGATGCTGGTTATGTGACAGTCTTTGGGAACAACGCTTGGAAGATCTCCAAAGGTTCGATGACTGTAGCACATGGTAGGAAGTCAGGAACTCTGTACACTTTACACGTTTCAGAGGTTAAAAACCATGTAATTAATGTGATTGAGGAGCCAAGTGTGTCATTGTGGCATCGTATGCTGGGACATATGTCAAAAAGAGGAATGGAAATACTTTCTTATTATGGTTATTTGCTTGGTTTTTCATTTCAAGATTTCGAGTTTTGTGAGCATTGTGTTTATGGTAAGCAAACACAAGAACCGCACAGATCAAAGAGGAATCGTAGGGACGAACGGTTAGCTCTTGTGCACAGTGATCTATGTGGACCAATGCCTAGTTTGTCACTAGGGGGAGCAACGTACATTTGTACATTCATAGATGACTATTCTCGCAAAGTATGGGTTTACTTCTTGAAGCACAAGGATGAGGTGCTCAAGGTCTTTAAGACATTCTTGCAGCTTGTGGAGAATCAAAGTGGTCAGAAGCTGAAGTGCTTGAGAACTGACAATGGTGGAGAGTACGTTTCCAAAGATTTTCAAGACTTTTGTGAAGCAAAAGGGATAAAGCAGGAACTTACTGCACCATACAATCCTTCACAAAATGGAGTTGCAGAACGTATGAATAGGACCATACAAGAGAAGGTCAGAAGCATATTGTCAAATGCTAAGTTGCCTAATGGATTTTGGGCGGAAGCAGTGGCTATAACAGTCCATTTGATCAACAGGTCTCCTAGTAGGGTTCTGGATAAGAGTGCAGTGGCCGAGATGCTATGGACAGGCAAGGCACCTTTGTATAAGCATCTCAGAGTCTTTGGTTATGAAGCTTATAGCCATATTCCTAAGGAGTTCAGGAATAAGTTAGAACCAAAGAGCAAGAAGTGTATATTTCTTGGCTACGGAGAATCGGGCGAGATGGGTTACCGGCTTTGGGATCCTGAGTTCAGAAAAATTATTCTTAGCAATGATGTGCATTTCAATGAAGCCAAGTTTCACGCTAAGCCAGAGAAGACAAAGGAGATCAGAAGAGTTGTCTTCAGGGAAGATGGACCTAGTGCTAGCACATCAAGACAACATGGTCAGGCTTAGGAACAGCATATAGTGGCTAGAGAGGTAGAGTCAGTTGTGGTGAGACGTTCTGAGCGTGTCTCCAAACCAGCTGATCGTTATGTGCCATCTCTAAATTATGTCATGCTCACAGATTGCGGAGAACCATCTTGTTACAAGGAAGCATTACAAGTGGTTGACTCGAAAAAATGGCAGTTGGCCATGCAATCAGAGATGACGGCTCTGCATAAAAACTAGACATGGAAGCTACTTAAATTACCACAGGGCAAAAAGGCTCTACCTTGTAAATGGGTTTACAGGTATAAGATCACCGCTCATGATAGTCAGCCAAAGTACAAAGCAAGGCTTGTTGCCAAGGGCTTTAAGCAAGGACAAGGCATTGAATTTGATGAAGTCTTCTCTCGAGTGTGGTCAAGATGACTACATTGAGATGCTTTCTTGCATTGGTTGCTATATTGGATTTGATGTTGCACCAAATGGATGTCAAGACATCGTTCTTGCATGGTGATTTAGATGTGGAAATTTACATGCAACAACCAGAAGGGTTTATTGAGAAAGGCAAGGAAGATTTGGTATGCCAGTTGGTAAAGAGTCTTTATGGCTTAAAACAATCACTGAGGGCATGGTACCATAAGTTCCACCAGTTTATGCTTTCTCAAGGCTACAAACGTAGTGAGTTCGATCATTGTCTATATACAAAGAAGGCTAAGGATGGCAGTTGGCTGATCCTTATTCTGTATATATGTGGATGACATGTTGATTGCTGGCATACACTTGGAAGAAATTTCAGCTTTGAAGTCAAAGATGGCAAAATCGTTTGACATGAAAGACATAGGTGAGGCAAGTCATATACTTGGTATGCGCATTGAGACAGATAGATCAAAGAAGCTGATTTGGTTATCTCAAACAGAGTATATTGACAAGGTTTTGCAATGTTTCAATATGGAGAAGGGAAAGGCATTGAGTGTTCCATTGCCACCATATGTGAAACTTAGCAAACAAGATTGTCCTATGTCTGAGGAAGAAAAGGCTGAAATGGATAAGATTCAATATGCGTCTGCAGTGGGTAGTTTGATGTATGCAATGATTGCTACACGTCCGGATATTGCATTTGCAGTGGGAGTGGTTAGCAGATATATGTCAAATCCCGGCAAGAAACATTGGGAGGCAGTGAAAGGTATCATGAGATACTTAAAACATACAAAGAGTATGCGCATATGCTATGGTAGCCAGGATTTGAGTGTCAGAGGATACACTGACTCAGATTATGCAGGAGACTTGGATAAGAGGAGATCTACCTCAAGCTATGTCTTTACATTGGCTGGAGGTGCCATATCATGGTGATCTCGATTACAAGATTGTGTTACGCAGTCTACTACAGAAGCTGAGTATGTTGCAGCAAATGAGGCATGCAAAGAAGCTATTTGGCTTGGTAGATTGGTAGCAGACTTGGGAATCAAAGTAGATTTGCCAGAGTTATATTGTGATAGTCAAAGTGCCATACAATTGGCAAAGAATCCAGTGTTCCATTAGAAGACTAAGCATATTGATGTGAAATATCACTTCATTAGGGAAGTACTTGAAGACAAGCAGATACAACTGCTAAAGATCCACACCAAGGACAATCCTGCTGATCTACTCACAAAAGGACTTCCAGGAGAGGCCTTTGTGCATTGTTGTGAGTTATTGGGCATTGGATAGATGGTAGCCATGTAAATCTTTGTACAATTATGTTCATAGATTTACAGTTACTTAAAGTGCCACATTGGACTTTGAGTGGGAGGTTGTTGGGATTAAAGCCCAAGTGGCCTCTTATACGAATATGGCCGTCCACCCGCCTAACTCACTTATCACTAACTCTTTGTATATACTCACTTATACTTTTGTGGATAATAAGGTTTTTGGGAGATAACCCTTCAAACAAAGTTCTCTGCGTACTGTGTAAGCTCTCTGTGCATTTGTGTGTGTGTGTAAGTGAGAGAGTCGATCCACGCTCCGCTCCGCGACTTCACAAAGCATCAAGGATAGTCTGCACAAGGAAACTGTCAGAGATGACTTCTCTTGCAGAAATAAGTTGCTCATTGATATCCTTGACACCAGCAAGGAAAGTGTCCATTTCATCTTCCTCATGCATAATCTTCGACTCCAGGTCTTTAAGCAACAATGCAATTTTTTCCTCATTGTGACTTGCATAAAGACCAGCCAGAATATCCCAAGTCTATTTTGCAGATTTTGTTGGCGAATGTGAGAATTAATAGTCAGCTTCACAGAAAACACAATCAATGTATGAGCTTGCGCATGCTTTACATGCCAACGAGCTTGCTCAGATGTAGGCAAAACAGCTCTGGAAGCATCAATCCTGCCACCAAAACCTGCAACATTCTCAACATCGCCTACATCCTCAGAACTAGGATGTACATCAATGCCGTGCACAATGTTCCAAATGCCATTTGACACAAGGACATGTTGCATCATGTAAGACCACATAGGGTAATCCAACCTATCCTCAACAACAAACATCTTGAACACATCTGTGTTCTTTGTCAGCCATGGCGGATGTTGCACCTGATGTGAAAACTGTCCAAAAAGAGGAGAAACAAAGTGGGAACAACACTTGCTATATATCACACAAACCGTAGAAGATTGTACGGGACCTGTTATGCAAAAACGACAATGACAAAATTTTACACAAAATGACAAAATAGCTTGCGTAGTACTTCCTATGGTGGAAACTAAGTCCAAAATGAGCCCAAATCAAAAATCTGAGCAAGTTGAGCTCTACGAGGTCATCTAGAATATTTTTTGACATGTGGTATTAAGAGAAGATCTCTAACTCCTAACTTGGTCAAACTAGCTTGGTCAGGCTGCTTGATTCTGAAACCTAGACAAGGGATTATGACAAAAAATTATATAGAATCTAATGTTTAATCTAAGAAAACGGCGGAATATTGTGCTACCAATCACATTTAAAGCAGACAAACATGGATGCAAAAACAAAGACAAGGGGCAATGCTAATGGTCAAGAAACACCTGTTTGTGTTGATGATCACACTTGATTTGAAGAGTGGATGAGAGAAAGATTCCAGTTCCAAGTTCTAATAACAACAACACGTTCCTGTACATACTAGAAAACACAAGCAATACCTCAAGGAGGCACATCAGCGGGAAGAGGCACCAACCTTTATTGAACACAATCAAACAACATGAGGAACCCTAACCTAATTATTTGCACTCCCCCTAGAGAGTCAAGGGAACAAGATATTGTAGAGATGGGGAGGTAACCCTAAGGCTATACCCCTATCCCCATCATCGTTGAGAAAAACAAAGTCCTCATCCGTGAGACCATACGTGCCATTCGTGTAATCATGTAAATCTTCTTCATCATAAGAGGCACCAATGTTTACTAAGAAGGTTACTAGACGTCTATAGATATCTTGGTCAAAAGGGTAGGCTTGTGCAATGGGAGAGATGCTGTCTACTAAGTATGGATTAGTCGTGTTCAAGAGACGTATCAGCCATTCTAACTCCTCGAAATTCCTCTCACATGCTAGGGTACGGGCCAAATCCCATTTACATGCAAGCACCGGAAAGACTAGGTGAAACACTTGTGAAAAGTAAAGAGGGTACCTCTCACCCAAGGTAGGAGTGGATGACTCTAGCATACTAGCCATATCTGTACACATAGATAGATGATAGTTAGAGTGCAAATATTATAAGGGTCATGTCGAAAGGTCGTGTCCTTGTGCATAATGTGTTTTTATGATTTTGTGTCATATATAGAACTTGTAAGTTTCCAGATTATTGTTTGGTGGCTCTTGCTCTTTTACTTTTTTATCTTCTTTTTGTGAGTATAAGGCTTTATATATACATTCCCTAAGATTCGGAGATTGAGAGGTAAGGGAGGAAGGTTAAGAGGGGAGTAAGTGAATGATGAATGTCAGCAACACTCCCCCTTCCTTGGGTAGATCATAGCTTTTGGAATGATGTCTTCACCTTTTGAAACCAATTGTTTGAAGTTGTCTTGGATGAAGACTTTAACCAATAGTTTTTGACTGCCCTAGGCATTTCATTTAGTTGCAAGGGTGGTAAGGTACTCTCCCATGATTTTATTTGCAACATTGTTGTAGGCGGTGAACTTACAACCGGAGGTGAAAACTCTTTCTTTTCTATGGTTGAGCTGAGCAAAACAAGCCTTTCTCGCTTGGAAACCCATACTAGCTCCGGATCCGGTGTATAGTGTATTGTGATTTTTTCTTTCCCACGATCTTCCATTGTCTTTGTCATCACAAGATTTGACTCACATGGGTTAGGTGGTGACAGGTAAGAACACAATTTACGTTTTGGCACCCAGATTTGATCATCTCCTTGATAGTAGCCTTGGGCTTCCAATAGTCGTTCAGGAAACCAACACAACGTTTTCTTACATTTCTGGGAGCGAGTGGGCCGTTTCTTAAAAGGCTCTAGTTTTTTAGTATCAGTCATGGTCGCTAAAGAAGCTTTAGGGACCCACTTGTATGTTTTCTTCTCTATATTAGGATGCGTCTTGTGTGTCTCAAGCTTTGTTTCAACTAGAAGTTGAAGCTCTAGAGGGACATATGGTTCAACCTCTTGGACATGCATTGTTTTTGGTTTTATTTCCTCCAGAGGTAATATCTCAGGGACTATGGCTTGAGTGATAGGGCTAAGAGGTTGTGTCTGTGTTGTGACACTGCCTATTCCCCAATCAATAGTTCATTGGTCGCTATCATCCACGTGTGTCCTAGGTTTATATGACCTTCCATAGTTCCAACAGGCATGACCAAAAAGTCTTGAGCTACAACCTTGTTGTCATAACTGACAGAAGTGTGCAAGATACCTAAAATCGTAGTTTTTTTTCTTGTTGACACCCTTGACTTGGATAATACTCTCAGATAAGGATAGTTTTCCCAACCGACACCACAACCCATATGACAACATATTATATTTAGCACCCGTGTCTAACAAGGCGTTATATAGCACTTTCCCATAGGTGCTATTTAGTTCAATAGGGTATCGTAGAGGTGTATCAAATTCCAATTAACCATCCTCTGTTTCAACATGGAATGCATGTGTAACTCCAAGGTTGGCCTCTTGTTGGCATCTTATGCGTTGTTATCGCTCCTTAGCCTCAGCTTGAGCTCGTATCTTCTTCAATTCTGTTTGTGCCTTGGTTGCCTTTTTTTGATGGATAGCATGTAGCTCCTCTTGGCTTAAGGTTCATAGTATCTTTTAAATTTTCTCCCATTGAGGAATCCAATGGTTTCAATTTCGTCAAGAGTCTCCACACGAATGGTACCTTGTGGGGTGATTTCACATACTATATATGGTCCTTTTCCCACATATTTCAACTTTTTTCTTCTCGTTTTGCACTCCATACATAAGGAATTTATCACCAACATTGATATCTTTGTTCTTTAGATGACGGTAAAACCATTTCTTCCTCCTATCTTTCTCCACAAGTGTGTTTTGCACAGCCAATTGCTTTTCTTCGTCTAGCCTTTCAAGGATATATAAAAGCTCAACCAAAGGGTTACCATCCCAACCTTCTTATTGTGAAGCTACGCACAGGTTAGGAATTACAAATTCCTATGGCATAATTGATTCTTGGCCATATACCATTTTGAATGGTGTACAATTAATAGCCACTTTGTAAGAAGTACGATAAGCCCATAGAGCTGATGTCAGTTTCAAATCCCAGTCTGTGCAATGAGACTGTTTTGGTCAAGATAGGAATTAAGGTCTTGTTAGTGCTCTCAGATTGTCCATTTGCTTGTGGATAATAAGGCATGGACTTATGCTGGGCTATCATGAAGTTTGTCGTGATTTCCTTTATCACTCCATTAATGAAATGAGTGCCATTGTCACTCACAATCTCAAAGGGACAACCAAATCTTGTACCGACGTTCTCAAAGAGAAACTTGGCAGTTGACCTTGCATCAGCCTTGCGTGTCGCCCTAGCTTCTGCCCACTTTGTCACATAGTCAGTGGCAACATTAATATATCGAGATTGAGTGCTACGAGCTGCTGGACTAATTGGGACTACAAAGTCTAGACACCATTTTTCAAATGGCTGAGTCACTTTAACACGATGTAAGGGCATCTTATCCTTTCGTTGTGTGATCTTGTAACATTGGCGTTCATCATATCCTTTTGCAAAAAGTGATGCATCCTTGAATAAGGTAGGCCACCAATAGCCTGATTGCAACACCTTTCTAGTAGTTAGTTCCCCTAAAAAATGTCCTCCGACTATACCCATGTGGGCTTCTTGCAGTATGTATAAATACTCATCCTCACGGGCACAACGTCTAAGAATATTGTCCTTCCCTAGCTTGTAGAGAGTTACGACAATGAGAGAATAAGGTTCACATTCTTTTAACAATTTTTGAGCTATATCCTTACGAAGCTCCTTGGGTGGAAAACAATTAACTAGAAAGTTCACAATCTTCTCACTTCGTTCAGGCATGGTCTCGACTAGAAATAAGGAAGTATCGGGCAATTCATCATTGAGTGTAACATTTAATGGCCTAAAAACTTGTGTGTAGCGAAAATTAGCATGAACATAGTGGGCATTTCATTAGAATAGATTCCTAATGAGAATTACAAGAGTGCTTGGGTGGAGAGAGCAACAAAAAGCATAACACCTAGTTAGATAGCATGAACAATACTTTCAAAAGAGAGAGAAATTAAGCTATTGACAACAGTTGAGGACCGGATTTGCATGGAGCCGGTCCCCCCTCCAAAAGGCTTTGTATTATGGTTTCTCCCATCAAGAGAGACATTGTACAATACAATTCTTTGTGTTCCTTCAAGACTAGCTAGTGCAATGAAGATGAAAGCTTCATGCACTAAGCAAAACACTTAGCAAACATAACATTAATTATTCCCGTTCTCAGACCCAAGACCTCACACACCTTCGAAGATGGTGAGAGCTAGCAGGGTATAAGAGTAGATTGAGAGGAAGAAGGAGTATCTTACGAGAAAGATGTACATATCCTCACATAATCACTCATATTAGCATAGATTAGCTTAGTAATTAGCATGGTAGAGGAGATGAGCATGCATTGAAGCTTGGATCTTGGGTTGGATTTGCATCCACATGCCAAGAGTGTGTCGATGTAGGCTTCTTTCTCACAAGCTTGGAGTAAGCTATGAGCTCTCCATTAAAGCTTGGGAAGAGATAGTCTTTTTCTTGCTTCTCACATAGACTGTGTGAGAGTGTGTGTGATAATGCCTTGCAAAAATTAGCCCCCCCTCTCTCTCTTGGGCGAGCCCTCTTGCTAATTGCTCTTGCTATCCTCCCATTGGACCTCCCCATGGCTAGCCAATGACTATTAAGCAGCATAAGTGATAGCCTTCTGACATGTGTCCCCCTTTCCCCTTTTGTGAGAGCTTTAGGTAATTTTATAATTCAACTAAACTCTCATTGGACCCGTTTGCCTCCTGGCCAATAGGAATCAGGCAAGCCATTGGGATGCTGAATGCTCATTGGACCCCTTGGGAGACTGTCCAATAGTCTTCTAGAGGACTTAATTCTCATTGGTTCTTTTACTAAGTGTTTTTTAAGTTAATTAAACTAGATTTACTCTAGCCTAATTCTCATTGGTCCACCTCCAAGGCCATCCAATAGGAATTGGGTACACCTTGTGGGCATCTGGCATAGGGAGTTGACATGTGTCCCTCATTCCCTTTGTGTAAAGGGAGCTTGTGTGTGTGTGTGTGTGTGTGGATTTCTCTCTCATCCCCTCCATGCAAGGCTCACCCCCTCCCAAGTAGGGATTGCAAAGAATTTTTTGTACACACATAAAGCATCCAATTCCCTTAAGGTTGACCTTTGGACACAACCTTTGAATTTTGGAAGTCTTAATGGGCTGAACCTTAGGGTCTTTTTAGCCCATTCTTGCACATGGCTCTTTTGCAAATGCCCCCCCCCCTTTGGATCCCTATTTTCCCTCCTTCGGATCCCTACTGTGGTCGGTCTGCTAGCTTAACCAATATTCTATCTTTTTCTCCCCTGGCACTTCCCCATATTAAATGATCAGTTTAACATGAGAAAATCATTTAGGAGAATTAGATATTGATTATTATGACATTACCTCTCCCTTGAAATCGTAGTCGTCCTCGACTATGGTGTTGAGAAGATAAAGCATATTCATGAGTCCTTTTCTTAGCGGGTAGAGGATCCCTATGTTACCCTACGACATCATTCCACAACGGATGACTAGTCCATTTGGCGCTTGAGAGCCTGAGGCTGCCGCAAGCATGTACGTACATTAGTCCTATCAGTCTTCCATAGTAGAGTGACAAGCTCCTTGGTGTTGGGGAGACGTCGTCTCCGCAAACTTGATCTAAGCATGCATACTACATTTTTGTGCACAATAAAGAAAAGAGAGTCTTATAAGACAAAAAATTTGTTCGTTTTTAAGATTTTGTACATTTGCTTACTCTTGGGAAGTATTGTAAGCATTGACAAGGTTTAGGTTATCCTTTAATTGTATGCCTTGCATCCATCTAGAATCTTCAAAAGGATAATTCTTAAACTTAATAAGATATCGTCGGATAGTCTTACCGCCTCTTAGTACCTTGTCTTTATGTCGGAGAATGGACTCGGGCTGCAACCCCCCTTTTCTTGGTCCTCGATCTCCGGTGGGTCTTCAGTAGTTGGTTCTTGAGGTGGCTCTCCTTTGTAAGGCTTTAATAGGCTCACATGGAAGCATTGTGTATGAGCCAATGATTGGGCAACTTGAGTTGATAGGCCATCTCTCATTGATTGGCCTAAGAATCTGGAAGGGACCATAGTACCTTTTTGCTAGTTTAGCATAGTACTTTTGATGTCCCGTAGGATTCTTGCCCATCGTGTGCCTTAATCGAGCCTTGGGAAACTTTAATAAGACCCAATCATTTTCTTTAAAGGCTTGGGCTCTTCTCTGCTTGTCAGCAGCCTTTTGCCTTTGTTGTGAGATAGAGATAGCATCCTTAATCTTTTGAAAAGATTCTTGTAGGTCTCGGCTATACTCATTTGCAGCGAAGATCTTCCCATGTACCTTAAGTAGCAAGGGACTTTTTGATCTTCCCTCAATTACCTCGAAAGGTGCTTTTCCCGTGGAAGTATGTACAGTGTTATTGTAAGCATACTCCACTAAGGGTAAGTACTTCTCCCATTGGGATCTTTGATCTACTTCCGTTACATAGGCTTTTAGTAGATCGAGAATGGCTAGGTTAGCTATTTCACTTTGGCCATCCATTTGTGGATGATAGGCCGAAGAGAAGTTTAGCCTTGTCCCTAAATTCTCAAAGAGACCCTTCTAGAAATTACTGGTCATTCTAGGATCTCTATCCGACACTATGGACATTGGCAAGCCATGGTACTTGAAAATTTGTGAAATGAAGAGGGTTGCCATTTGATGGGCTTTGATAGTCTTTTTGACAGGTATAAAATGAGCTTGTTTACTGAACCTGTCTACTATTGTCCATATTCCAGTATTCCATGGATAGACTTAGGCAATCCAAAGATAAAATCCATGGATATGCTCTCCCATGGTGAATTAGGGATTGGCAAGGGTTGAAGCAATCCAAGTTGCTTCCCTCTATCAAATTTTGTCTTTTGGCATACCACACATTTAGAAACATACTTTTGTATGTTCACTTTCATGGTAGGCCAATAGAAATATGTTTCAATTCCCTTTAAGGTAGACTGAACCCTCTATGCCCGCATAAGGTGGAGCATGAGAATTCATACATTACTTTCTCACGTAGTGAGTTAGTAACGCATAGTGTTGAGCCAGCAGAGGATCACACCCACTTTTTGCTCACACTCATCATTTTGTAACCATTGATTGTAATAAATGTCTTTCCGACATTAATTTTGATTTGAGCCATTCATTAAGTAACGGGACTCAATTGAGTTTCCAGCTTGTAATCCGAAGTAATTTCACTTGCTGATGTAATTAGTTAGAGATGCTCTCACCTCCAAGGCTAAGGTATATAAGCCAAAGTTTTTGTAACCTAGGGGGAGATCATTAATCAAAGTGAGTTTTTGAGCACCGTGACTGTGTCTGAGAGAGAGAGGAGAGAGAGAGAGAGGAGAGAGAGAGAGAGAGAGAGAGAGAGAGTAGAGAGAGAGAGAGAGAGAGTCTTATCTACTTGCTACGCGAGCTACGGAGCCGCCATTGGAGAGAAGCGACACCGCCATTGTGTTAGCAACGGCGAGAGCTATGCACAGATACAAGAGTGCGCGCTATCGGCTTCTATGTGTGGTAAGTTCCTACGAGCTTCGGTGTGAGTTTTCTTCCAACTCGTGTGTCAGAATTGAGCTTGCAGCATATCTATAGAACCACAACGAATAGAGCACACATTAGTACCATCGGGGTCAAGTTTCGGTCACTTGTATTTTTCGGCCTGTCTTCATACGCGTTTACCGCACGGAGTGGTTATAGGTTGATTTTGCAGTTCAAGTCTTTAGGGTGTTGTTCTTACCTAGTGTATAGACTTCCCCTTGAGTTTGAGATCGATTCAATGATTCTAGATCCTGTTTCGTATAGCATTCGTTCGTAGTACGGATTTCAGTCACTTGCGTATTTTAGAACTTAGATTTGATTTCCTTAGTAGTGATTGTCATTAGAAGGTCGAGTAGGTGATTTGACACCCACCTAGTTGTTTCCATGCGCCTGCGGGTCAAGCTCCGTCCTCGTCTGACAAATTCTGTTGTTGGTTGAGTTCTCGCTATTTAGCTTCCGCTAGCAGCGTAACCGCCTTAACATTTGGCGCCGCTGTCGGGGACGAGAGCCCTAAGTAGGTGACCTTAGACTAATCCTACGAGGTGAGTCGTATAAACTACTTTGTATACTTTAGTTAGAAAAGATCTAGGAGTGGTGGACTCCGAAGATCTCGAGAGATACTAGGAAGTGGGGTATTCTTGGGTCTTCCGTGTTGACAGTATTTTTAGTTTAGCTTAGATTTGTTTGTTGTTTTGTTGGTGTTGAGTAGTTGTTGATAGAAGAAGAATTTGCTAGTCCATGAGTGGCAGTGGATCTCTTTAAAATCACAATTACCAAACCCATTTTATAATTAGGAATAGCTTAGGTAGGACTTCATTTGATCCTGATCTAGAGCTAGTAATCATTGGAGTATTTGCTTGATATGGTTGATTGCATGTTAGATCACTAAACCGTCGAGTTAGTAGTGAAACTTGCAATAAACAAAAGTCAGAGAAATTTTCTGTGTATCTGGGAGTTGCTGAGCACTTGAGAAAGCTTTAGGAAGGATTCTGTGCCAAAAAACTGGAAATCTGCAACTTTAGACATCATACGCGTATGATGTCTAAATGACCAAACAGAGACCAAAACAGAAATTTTGACTTTACCAGAGTGTTCAAAAGGGGGGTTATACCCTAATTTCAACTTAAAACAAGAGCATTAACACTCAAAGAAACCCAAAAAGACAAGTCGGAGTCCAAGAAACGCAAAGAATAGGAAATTTTGGATTCAGATCTTGTTTTTACATTCAAACCTGACAAAAACACTTGAAACTCAATTATAAACATTGGAGAAGGCTTAAACCAAGAATAGTCAAAATCTGGGACAAAAGACATCATACGCGTATAATGTCTTTTAGCACATCCACTGCTTATTTTTGATATCTGACCTGACAAGATTGTTACAAACACTGTAGAAAGCATAAATATCAAGTCTTGACCCAAATTGATGAAAAAGACATCATAACGTATGATGTCTTTGACCTAATTTTGGACATATTTTGATACTTTGCCAACACAGATCCATTGTAATAGCTGTCTAGAGGTTATATTTCAAGTTTCATCCCATTTGGATCACAATTGACCCAAAACAAGTCAAAAGCGGAAAATTGCCAAGAAAAGCCTAAATTAGCCATAACTTGCTCAAACAGAGTTCAAACTGAATTTTGTGAGTGGACAGAGCATAAGGAGGCTACTGAGAGTGAGCATAACCAAAATAGTCAAAATCTGTGAAAAAAGACATCATACGCGTATAATGTCTTTTTCAGCATAACTGCAACAAAATTCTCACTTGATGAAATAGAAGTTGTCCAACTGACAAGATTAAACAATTGACCAAGTATCAATCAGTTTGGATCAATTCTGACCACAAAAACTTGGGAAAACAAATTGCCGAGACGGAAAATTTAAAGTCCTTTAGGGGAATTGATGAATTTGAGATCGGGCAGGAATCTCCAGAATAACCAACCAAAACAAGGGGAACAAGCAAGTGTCATATCAACCGAGGGAAGTGTAAACCAAAGTTGGGTGCAACCATTAGAGACGATCTTTGAAGGAAGTGTTTCTGATACTTCTTCGAGAGATCTTACGAGATTTTCACCGAACACTTGGAACACTTGAACCTGAACAACAGAGAAAATATGGCAGGAGGACCATCAAACCCTTCCGCCACAATGAAGCTATTGTTCATAAAATAGAGTACGACAATGAGCAAGGTGCCAAGATCTACAAAGATGGAATGGACCGCTATTGTGTAAAGATAGAAGATAGACCTAGTGAGTTCAAGGACTTAGTGCCTGTGAGCTATAGCGGAGATAGATATCTAGATGACGAGGGTACCATGTACTTGGTAGTCCTAAACCCTAACATTGTGGACAAGTGGGGATTGATGGGCACCAAAGCCAAAGTAGATGAAGAACTTGAGGAGAAAGCACCAATAATGAACTTCCCTGATGCGAGGTTAAGAAGAGAGAATGAAACTACAAGGATCAACACTGATAACATCTATGTGGGGCTATACAAATATAATAATGGGGAGCAAGATCTCTATTATAGATGTGAAGAACCCTACACTGGAGAGTTGACAGACCAAAAAAGACTTTATGTCTTTACCTACACAGAGGGATCGGAAGTGAAAATTGCCGCTTACGACAAGTATGGGAGGCAATACTCAACAATGGGCAAGAAAGAATTAGAAGGATATACATACTTTGGGGGACCGTACATCAGTATTATGTTACTTCTAGCTCACAAAGACCAGCACCAACAAATGGAGTGCAAAACCCAATGACAACAGGAGGACAAAGAATTCAGGCTGCTGACTCTTTCAGTCAACCTCAGTACTCGAAGCCCGACCAATGGGATCATTACATTCCAGAGAGTCAATGGATACGAATCGAGGTAGTGCAGTTCCAATCCCACATATACCACTCCAGGTCCAAGGTTCGAAGCGGAACCATCACATTTACCTCCTAGTAGTAGACTCAGGGCAGGGGAACCGACAAGGGTAACCCATGAAGTCCATGATGCTAGAGAAAGCTTTAGCCGGGACACAGGAGCAATGAGATTGGTAGCAGACCATAGACGTATGAGACCATCTCAAGTAGCCAAGTGTATGCCAAAGAAGTATGGTGGTTCAGGAGATCCGTATGCACATGTGTCACTCTTTAAGCAAGTCTTAAGAGCTGAGCAGATAACAGATTTCCATACACAATACGAGGGATTTGGTCTTACTCTAGAAGGTACGGCATTGACATGGTTTCAACCACTGAACAGAGGGGGATTCCATGACATTGACCATTTTCTAAGAGAGTTTGCTGAGGAATTCTCAAACGAGGGATTAAGCACAATACGGTCTCACAAATATATGCTTTTAAACAAGGAGAACACGAAAAAGTGAAGGAAGCTTCACTTCGCTTCAAACAATACATTGAGAGATGTCCAGTACGTGAACGACCACAAGATGACAGACTATCTGTTCTCTTTATTGAAGGATTGAGAAACGACACTCTCAAGAAGGACTTGCACTTGAAAGCTTGTACAAGTTTCGAGCAAGTACGAGAGAAGCATTGTACTTAGTGGATAACTGTACGGTTTATGGAGAGGTGTCAGCGGATACAGATTTTGCATCCAGTAGCTCTTCCTCCGTAGCGAGCGAGACTACCACTAAAAAATGTTCAAACAACAACCATGCCAAATGTAGAGCAAATGATAGAAGATGCTCTAAAAAGGATGGCACCATACCAAAAACCATTGCCAAAACCACTGAAATGGTGTGCTATTGAACAAAAATGGACAAACCATCCAACAGAGGAGTGCTATTACAACAAGGGTATGTAAGGGAGCGTCAGTATGCACCTCCTGCTCAATTAGCACCACCTCAGGTACATCCAGTACCTCGATACCCAACGGGAAATGTACCAGGACCTATGGGGATAGAAAGACCGCAACCGGTATTGGGACAACAACCACCTTTACCAGGAGCAAGACCAGTGGGCATTAGATATGCACCAACCTTAGAGAATCAGGAAGAACAAGCCTTAGTGCCTGTTCAAGCCTATTATGAAGAATCTGGTGCACACATGTCTTCAACTGTGTATTACCCACCAGAAGAACCCAAACAACCAGAACCATGGGGCATGATTGGGAATGTTGGAACCCAACAGTTACAAGTGCTTCTGATGAAGAGAGATACAATTTGGACGCAAGAACATTGATGTTCATAGCTCATGGAGGGTTAACAGGACAAAGACCATCCTATCCACAAAGGACGAATCAAGTGGGACCAAGACCAGCACTAGGACCCTGTTACAAGTGTGGAGGTGACCATCTGATGAATGTTTGTCCATACGGAAATCATTAGAATTAACGCTTATTGCACTGAGTGTGGGGTTACTCACTTCATTGAGGATTGTTCAAAGAATCCAAACAAAGTGCAAAAGACGACATTGAATATGCTAGAAACTATTCCTACCAGCAGTGGGTCTGAAAATGAAACTCTGATACCAACGCAAGTTGTTACTAGAGCTCAAGCTAAGAAAACCACTAGAGAACCTGAGAATGGAAAGTTAGCGACTGAAGTGGTTAGTCAAGGACCGCGGAGTCAGAGAAACACATGGAAAGCTAGAAAAGCACGCATGAAGTTGAGAAAAGAACGTGAAGACGCTATTCTAGCTGAGGAACTAAAGCGAACTAAAGATAGATTAGAAAAACTTGAGAGTCAAAACGGAAAACGAGAGATGAGCCCGGAAAGAACGAAACAAAAGAGTATCAAAGAAACAACGAGCTTAAGCTCAGGGGGATCAGTGCTAGTCGACAAAGTACACGAACCATTGGACGCACTGATGAGAGCTTACGAAGCTAGGTTAAAGAACAACCAAACACAAGAACAGAGGTGGATGACATACCCAAACGCGGAATTGGAAAAGCAGAGACTTGAAATGTGCCAGAGAATGATCGAGACTGCACAAGCCTTATTAGAACCACCAAGAGAAACAATGAATTGTGGAACGGAAAACCCAATTCAGCAAGAGACTATCATTTCACGGGTAGCTGAAAAGACTCCCAGTGCACAAAACCTGAAAATACACACAAGGATGACCGCATAGTATTGAACACAACCGATCAGGAGATAGAGAGTTTTCATCCAGTCATACAGAGGTCTTACGGAAGAGATGAGGATTACAATGAATTTTGGAAACAAGTGAGAGAGGCAAACTTTGCAAACGAGCTAAGTTGCCAAGCTAATCAGACAAATTGGGAAAAGGACATCAGGAATCCTCCCATAGTGGAATTTGAGGCAGGATCTCAAGTGGACTTGGATCTGCAATCTTACTGGGGAGATGGGGGCTCTGTTAGAACAATGGAGAGCAAACCTCATTCACTGAATACCTTACCTTCATACTTAGGAGAGTATGAAGCAAAATCAGAGATAGAGCACTTCCCTCACGAAGAATCTCATCAGAAAAAGTCATGGACTCGCAAGGATTGATAGAGATCTTGTCAACACCAGTGACATGCACTATCACTCTAGCTGAGCTTTTGAGGCTAAGACCACATATGTGGACCACTGTAGGAAAATGCTTGGAGAAATTTGGGATAAAAGACCCAACATCGAGACTGCAAGAGGGTATACAAGAGCTGAGCAAACCACAAAAGAACGCTAAGCCTGTACCCTTAAACAAGGTCGGAGAGTATTGCGAAGGTGAAGAGGGGAATACAACCTTACCAGTTGAATTCCAAGGAGTGAACACGATGGCAATACTAGACAGCGGAGCTGGGGTAGCCATTGCTACAAAAGAAATCTGGAAAAAATGGGGGAAACCAGCAATAAGGAAGACTAGGTTGAAACTCCAATTAGCAGATGGACACATGGAGAAACCTATGGGGTTATTAGAGAAAGTCGTAGTGACTTCTTGCGGCATTGAATACGAACATACTTTTGCTATTGTCGATTTTGGCAAGGAGAATAACTATGATATCATACTGGGAAGACCATTCATGAGACAGTTGAAAATGGTCCAGGATTGGGGCTACGATCACATATACCTGAGAAATATGGAAACCACTACACGTGTGAACCTGAAAGACCATAGCTACAAAGATGTGCCGAACACCGGTAGAGGAGTTTGATTCAGCTACTTTGGCGGGATCCGAATTTCCAGCTTGGTTAGGTAAGCCCAAGGAGTTATGGATGTGTGGAGCCTCGAAATGTGGAAGTCTGAGGCGAGAAGAATGTGTTTTAGAAAGGGCTATCGAAGACGAAACTTATATAGGAGAACCCTTTCCAGAGGACACGCTTGAACCATTAGAATGGACACACATTCTAGCAACCCTAGATGTTTGTGCAATTCCGGATGGTCCCACAACGAAATTTTGCGACAAGGACGGGTACGACGTGGTTCCGTACTTCATGTTGAGAACTGTACTCGAAAAGAAACTGAAAAGAACGATACACTGGAAAAGGAAGATGAAGAAGAGGTGTTTCACGACATTCCGATCATCCAGAGTGGGGAAATGAAGCAGACAACGAGTCAACGGACAATTCAAGCGGAAACGAAGAAACTATAACGGATGTCCGATTTTATGATTTTCCGAACCAAACTAAACAACGCCAGAAACGCTATAGAGCAAAGAGAAAAACAAAGGGGGTTAGAACCAATCCGATGCCTAGAATAAGAGGAAAAAATCAATTCCTAATGCTAGTAAAGGCGGAAGATTGTGTTAAGGACAAGATTTCTTGGAAGAATGAGAGGCAATGATCAAAAGAGCTTACGAAAAGACAAAAGAAGCTCAAGAAATCAAGTTCAAAGGAATGAAACGAAAACTGAAACAGAAAAATCAGAAAAGAACAAGCGCAACAGAGAACACACGGAGTCCAAGTTAGAACGTAGAAACAAGTACAGAGAGCTCAAGAAAACTCTGAAAGAAGTTTGGACGACAGAAATTGAGAGTGGAGAGGACGAAAACGCCAAAATCAAGGAAAACATGGATGTTCCCTCTCACTATAGGAAATTCACAATAGAGGATAGGAAGGTGGTATAACCCAACCTATTCGAGAGAGAAAGGAGAACGAATCTTATGACGGACCGGAGGATGCAAAAAAAGTTGATTTAGCAGCTCCAGGTGAGACACCTAGACCGGTGTACATAGCCACAGATTTGTCTCCAGGCGAGGAAGAGAGACTTTTGAGTCTTCTCAGAGAGTATAGGGATGTGTTTGCATGGTCTTATAAGGACTTAAAGGGAGTTGACCCATCGATATGCCAACACACAATCCCACTAAAACAAGACGCAAAGCCTAGCAGACAGAGACCATACACATATAATGATACGTTTGCTAAGCGAATCAAAGAAGAGATAGATAAGCTAATGGAAGCTGAATTCATATACGAGATTGAACACACCGATTGGGTATCTCCGATTGTGGTGGTACCCAAGAAGAACGGAAAACTCCGAGTGTGTGTCAACTTAAAGAAAGTGAATGCTGCAACAATCAGGGACAATTATCCCTGCCGATAACTGATCATGTTCTAGAGCGTGTATCAGGGAAAACAACATACTCCTTTCTTGATGGTTTTTCAGGATATAACCAGCTAGCCATAGCACGGAAGATCAACATAAAACAGCTTTTGCAACGGAGTGGGGAATTTATGCTTATCGGGTTATGCCTTTTGGTCTAACCAATGCTCCCGCAACCTTCCAGAGGCTGATGACGCATGCTTTCAAAGAATACTTAAGGTTGTTTCTAGAAATATACATGGATGACTTATGTGTACATTCTCTTCTGAGAGATGAGCATCTAGAACACCTAAGAAAAGTATTTGAGAAATGTAGGACATATCGCATTTGTCTCAATCCTGAGAAATGTGTGTTTATGGTCCGACAGGGCAGAATTCTGGGACATATTGTCTCACAAAACGGAATATCCACGGATTTAGAGAAGATAAAAGTTATAGTGGATATGCCTAGACCAACCAATGCGAAACAAGTACAGAGCTTTTATGGGACATTGCGGATATTATAGACGATTCATTTACATGTACGCTATAATAGGCCAACCACTTTACAGGCTAATAGTGAACTTTGAATGGACAGAGGAGTGTGAGGAATCATTCAAGAAATTGAAAGAGGCACTCATTACTGCTCCAGTCTTGAAATCACCAGATTGGGAGAAGATATTCCATGTGCATATAGATGCTTCGGCATATGCAATAGGATGCATTCTGGCTCAGCCAGAAGAAGGAAACATGGATTTTCCTATCTGTTACGCCAGTCGACAGCTCAACAATGCAGAGAAGAATTACACCACAACAGAGCGAGAAGGATTAGGAATGATATATGCTGTGAAGAAATTTCGGCATTATCTTCTAGCCAACAAGTTTGTGTTTTTTACGGATCACCAAGCCTTGCTCTACCTAGTGAATAAACCATGCAATACCGGGAGAATAGTGAGATGGTTCATTATCTTACTGGAATTCGACTTCACGGTAGTAGTAAAGAAAGGAAAAACACATCTTAGAGCTGATCATCTTTCGCGATTGACGAATGGAGAAGACCCTATAGGAGTAGATGACGACATGCCAGACGCGTACTTGTTCAACATAGAAATGATACCGAAGTGGTCTCAAAATGTCGTTAACCTATTAACCTATGGAGGAGAGTTGATAGAAGAGAATACAACACAGAAACATATTGCTATTCAGCAATCCAAGAATCTTCAATTGGTTGCAGGAAGGTTGTATCAATTGGGAAATGATCATGTTTTACGACTATGCATCAATCCTGAGGAATATAATATATATTGCGCTAAGCACATGTTCAGGAATGTGCATTTCATTGTTCAAGAAGGAACACATATAGGAATTTGTTACAACTGGGAGTCTATTGGCCAGGAATGAAAGAAAGCGTACATGAATATGTCACTGTATGTATTGTATGTTCATCAAAACTGCCAACAGAGTATTCGACATTATATTAGATTATGATCGCTCCGGAATGGAGTCAGTATATTTTTGAATATCTCACAAATAGAACTTTCCCAGAAGGAACGTCAAAAGCTCGTCAGAAATCTGTAGAGACAGAAGCTAGAGATTACGCTTTAATAGGAGATCAACTCTATAAGAGAGGTAAAGACAACCAGCTTAGGATTTGCGCATCAGAGTCTGAGTATGTGATAATCCTAGAGCAAGCTCATGGAGGAGTAGGTGGAGGCCATTTCTCAGGTGATAAGACAGACAAAATTGTCTTAGCCGCAGGAATATGGTGGCCAACATTACATATGGACGCTGAGGAATACGTTTAAACGGTGTGATGACTGTCAGCGGACCAAAGTACCACTTAAAAGAGATGATATGCCGCTTAGACCAATGATGGGGGCAAGAGCTTTTGCAAAATGGGGGATTGATTATGTCGGACCCATTTCACCTCCTGCATATAAGACTCATGCACAATACATCGTTGTGGCTACAGACTATCTAACAAAGTGGGTCGAAGCAAAGGCAACTCAAAAGCAGGATGCCAGGACGGCACAATTTCTATATGAATACGTCTTTGTACGATATGGATTGCCAATAGAAATTGTGAGTGATCGAGGCACACATTTTATAAATGAAGTGATAGAGATCCTTCTAGATGAATTCATGGTAATCCATAGGAAATCAGCCCCGTATCATCCACAAGCAAACGGACAAGTGAAGCAACAAACAAAACCATATGCACGGTCCTTCGAAGATTGTATCTGAGTCGAGAACTGACTGGGACCAGAAGTTGCATTCAACATTGGGCATATAGGGTAGCATATAAAACATCAATAGGAACGACCCCATATAACATGGTTTTTGGGCTAAATGCTATCTTACCAATAGAATTCTTGATTTCAACCTTAAGGGTGGCTAAGGATCTAGAGTGGACAGGGCACGAGCTTTCTGATAGAATAGATGACCTGGAAAAGCTAGACGAGCTTCGCCTAAAAGCAGTAGCTTCTATCTACGCTCAAAAAAGGCGACAAAAGGAATTTTTTGATAAGCATGTGCGGACTAAAGAGTTTAAGGTTGGGGACTATGTCCTAGTTTACACTCTGAAAACAGCATGCTAAGAAGCTTAAAAGCGAGCGGGATGGGACCTCTGGTGATTAAAGATCTATCACCAAGTGGAGCCGTCAAGCTTGCTACATTAGACGGAGAAGAAATGCCCAATGGATTAGTGGATGCAGAGTGAAAAAGTATCTTTTGCCGCTAACCCAAGACATGCTTCTCAAAATACATCAAGAAAAGCTGCGTGTCCAGAAAAAGAAAAAGATTGTGGAGGAATCGCAAGCCGAGGCGAAGGAAAGAATGAGAGAAAAGAAGACTACTGCGTCAAGAAACAGCGCAATGAAGGAGCAATACGAATAAACGCAGTCAGTATGACAGAAATGGATAATGACAAAGGAAGAACTCATTGAATGCAAAGTAGGAACCACCAAATCAAAGCCAGAGCATATTGGATTCAGGAGCTCAAACTAACCTACTTTCACTCAGTTTGTATAGACAATTGACAAATGACACTAAATTACAAACTGCCAAGCAAGAGTTAAAGAGTTACTCTGAGAATTCAATCAAAACTGTCGGATGCACAGTTTTACATATACAGATTAACCAGTATGTGTATCCTCATATGTTTTACGTGGTTGAAGACCAAGCTACACAACATCCATTATTGCTAGGACAACCATGGCAGAAGCAATACAATGCAATGATTGACTGGAGTTCTAAATCAGTGCTTATCAAATACGAAGGTGAAAGTCAATCAGTTAAGTTCACCAAAGGAGCAGAGCCAACTCCAAAGGAAGAATCCAAGAACAAAGGTAAACAACAACCAGAGAAAAAGAAGAAGCAATGGCAACCAAAAGTTTCTATACAACTGGATTGCTCTTCGACGAGGAACTCTCAACATTGGATAAGGAAGACAAGCAATAATATAACAGCTCAACCTTGGGAAAAAACGGAGTCAAAGTTGGTATGGAGACCAAAAAAGGTTGTGCCAGAGAACACAAAGGTGGAAAACAGAGTCTTCAATACCAGACAACAGAGTGATTCCAGACAATCAAGGACAGTGAAACAGATCTGGATTCCAAAGAAGTTCATGACGGCACAAAGCTATAGCAAGCAAATTTGGATCCCAAGGATTTGTAAACAGGAACTCCCTTCAGTACAATCCACGGAAAATCCTAGGTATTTCAAGGCGAGGAAATCAACACAAAGAACAAAGCAGGTTTGGGTCGCAAAGAGTTTGTGGCAAGCACAAGCGAAGCGGAAGCAGATTTGGATTGTGAAAAAGAACAACAAGGTAAAGAAGAATCCATCTACTGATTCTACTACCAAGTGCCAAAACCAACCCAAAACCCGACCACCAATCCTTCAATCAAACAAAGAGCAGCTTTATTGGAAAGACTGTTGTATCATCGCTCTACAATTGCATTGGGAACTTATGACCAAAACAACTACAATGCTTCGCCCACAGACACTTCATAGTCGTCCGGGAGGACTCAGACTAGGAGGGGGGGAGGTATACAGGTATACAGGAGCTACAAAGCAGCTACAAGCGACAAAAACAAAGAAAAACAAAAATTATATTACAAGGGCAGTGTCTTACATGATTTTGCAATTTTTATGTTTGATTGCGGATATTGATAATATTTATGCCCTTATATACCTTGTTTTGCAACAAGAAGAGATCAAATGATGAATTTGGGTCTCTAGACATGTAAATATCACTAAATAAGAGTGTTTTTGGAGCTAAAAAGTGGTAATCCAAGTCCAGAAATCACAAATAAGTGTATATTCATATACACAGGGTTACCAGCTATTTATTGTGTATGTTTGGAAATTTTTGGCTTCAATTTGCTATTTTCCTTTATTTTTTATGATTTTCTTGATAAAAGTAAAAGAAAAATAAAAAAAGCAGGTGAAATGAGATCGGAAAAAAGAAAAGAATAGACGGTGATGGTCCTAATGACAAGGGCAACCCATGGTAAAAATTGGGTACAATTCTGAAAAAGTTGCGGAAAGTCCGAAACGGCAGAATTTTGGCAAGTGGACGGAATTCTAAGAAAACAGGTCAAACGGAGTCCGATTTGGGAAATTTCAGATCCTAAAGCGCATCTCACAACGAGATAGGAGCATATGACAAATTTGGTGGCAAGTGAACCGGGAAGTCCGAAGTTAAGTATTTTTCACATCACTTTCAAGCTCATTTACACTATTACCTTTTGGAGAAGAGCAGAGAGCCACAGGAGCACAGATCTTCTACGACCTTCTACGACTTCCACGAGAGCTCAAAGGACACCAGACATGAGAGGTAGACTCGTTGCCATAAGCTTTTGATGCTTATCATTAACTTTTGTCGCGAAGAACGACTGGAAAAACCCTAGGTCAACAGAGCCTGCAAGAGGCAAACAGGAAAAAGTTGTCGAAACAACACGAAACTTCACAGGAAGTTCAACCACATCAAGGACAATGCAACCATAGAATATATCCAAGTTTGAATCACAAAAAGTAGGTCGGAACAACCGATTTGGCTGCGAACACACAAAGCGTCATTTTGGCATAACGGCTGAAATTGACGACCGAATGAAATGAAACTTCACAAGCAGCTTCAAGTAACTATCAATGACTTATGTTTGCAAGCAAAACCCAAAAGAAAGCTGATTCACTTATCGATGGTGAAAAAGACGCTTTCGGGCAACCAAAAGGAGAAAGATGGAGAACGGGGAGCCAAAGTCAAGTTCAACCAAATAGATGGCTTCACAACATATCCAATGAGCTGGAAATGCAACTCTCGAGAAGAAAAGTTGAAGAAATTCAACTCCAAGGCAAAAAGACGACTTCGGAGATTGAAATGCCTATAAGGGGGCTTTTTAGCTAAACTGATGACTTTTTAAGTTGAAAACTAGTTAGCAGGGCTTAGGGCACTAGCACAAAGCATTCTTTGCACAAAAAGACCAACATTTCAAGAAAAGACATCATACGCGTATGATGTCTCACAGCATGAATTTCACATCCATTTCAACATTTGAGTGCATAGCCTCATTCCACATGTTAATCACATCCTATGAACCAAGTATCATGAGAATTGGAGTTAGAAAACCCAAGGAAAACCAAAAAGACGCAAAGTAGGCCATAAAATTGATTTTTGGTCCTAATTTTGTCAAAATAACTCCAAACTCATTGAAACTTTGTAGGATTGTTGTTAAACACATCTACAAGCTATCTGGAACCAAAAAGCACCATTTTGACACAAAAGACATCGTACGCGTATGATGTCTATTTGCACTTACAGAGCCAAAACTGCTCATTTGTCATCATATATATATCTAATACATGCTACGTATGAAATTTGGAACCATTTGGTAAAGAGGATCACCCCATTAGCCCAATTGAGGAAAAATCCTTCACCTAAAGCCTATTTTTGGCCCAAATCCAACATACTCAAGTCCAAACCAAGATTTGAGTAGAGACAGTCCTTCACTAGTACATGGGGAGTCCACAGAACCAATCCCATGCAAAATTGATGAAAAAGACATCATACGCGTATGATGTCTCCAGAGCCATTTTTAGCCCAAAATCTATCCAAACTTCATAAATCCACTGAATAAGCCTATCTAAAGCCAAATCCAAGCTTATAGAGAAATTTGGTCCAAAAATACACTAAAAGACATCATACGCGTATGATGTCTCACTATGTGATTTTGGCACCTCAGGGCTTCAACCACCAAACATAAGTGATCTACATGCCATTTGAAAGTGAACCACCAAGTTTTATCCAATTTGGATCATAAAATCCAATTCCCTTTCAAAATTTTGCCAAGAGCCGAAACTGGACTAAATTGGCCAAAACTTGACCAAATGGGATCCAAACTCAAATCCAAGCATATGATAATCATGTATACACTATCAGCTACAAGCACAACCAATATGAAGTCATTTTGACACAAAAGACATCATACGCGTATGATGTCTCTAGCATGATTTTGAGCCGATTTTGCATATTTTTTCACCTGCCTTGCATCCTTAGGCCCTGAATAGCTCATGTTTCAATTTTCAAGTCATTTGGATAGTTAAAAGCTTCATTTCGGCTTTCAGTACTAAAAAGACGCTAACTTCTGAAATTGGAGTTACAGGATCCATGGATTCCACCAAGTCATCGGCAATGAAGAGAAAAAGACCGACAATCAAAGATGCTATTGCAGAAGCGAAACCATTTGACATTCCAGCAGAAACCCTCAAGCCAACCAAAACTTGGGTGGAGGAAGCAGTATTGGAGAAAGAAGGAATAAAGATCTACCAGGGGACTTTCAGAGATCCTCAAGGGCAAGCGGTGGATGTACCGATGATCCCACAGGAATTGGTAGATTATAGAAGGTCAGAAGACATCAGCAGGTACCTGGAAAGGGCAGACTTGCACAGCTTCTTCACCTCGAGACCATCAGGTGTGGATACAAGAAGAGTGTACGAGTTGGCAACATCCATTCAGAAGGATGGAAAAGCCACATTGACAGCCATGGATGGAGAGAAGGTAGAAGTACAGATCACTCCACAGCTAATTGCAGACGCATTGAAGCTACACAACAAAGGGAGCTCGGTTAGGGAAAGAAGGGAGGCCATAGAGGTCTATGGGCCCAAGAAACAGAATGCGACCTATGGATATATGGCGAACCCAAGAGCGGCAACCCTTTGCCGACTGTACAACCAATTTCTTCATGTTTGCAGTAAAAGACCGCAAAAGTATACGACACCACCCCATGCCATTGCGACCACCATCACATGGGCATTAAAGAGCAATATGCCAAAAGAGGTGAATTACGCTCAACACATCCACGAGCAAGTAATTGCCATGCACAACGAGAAGCCAACATACATAGGAGGAGCGGAAATTCTGACAAGAATAGCTTATGAAGCTATTGGAGCTAGAGATCAGTGGCCAAAGGCTCCCTCCCAGAATGAGTGGCTTAGAGAAGCCGACGAGGAGGAAGAACAGCTTGAAGTATCCAAGAGGGCATCCACAAGAGCACGCCGAAAACTAGAAGTAGTTTCAGAACTTGAAGAGGATGTGGACGATCCACTTAAGAAGAAAGTAAAGAAGAAGGTTGCTCCCAAGCAAACCAAAAGTCAGAAAGCGGCAAGAATGGAAAGATTAGTGGAGCAGTTTAGAGCGGAAAGAGCTCTAAAGGGTGACTTTGAAGAAAAGTGGGTGCCAGACCCCACTAAAGTCGGAACTAGCTCGGCCAGGCCACATATTGATCAATACGATCAATATATTAAAGCTTATGAGGAGTCAGAGGCTATTTTGGAGCAGCAACCTGTCGAGCCAGACACTGAAGAGGAGGTACAACAATTAAAAGCTGAGCTGAAAAAAGACGACAAGGGGAAAAGGAAAGTAGATGGGTCTACTAAGCCTCAAGAGAAAGATGGGCAAGCCGACAAAGGGAAAGCCAAGGAAGCTGAGGACAAACATCCCTCTGTGACTGATGTACCAAGCCCGAAGAAGACGAAAAAAATTGTGGAAGAGACCACAGTAGAGGTGGACACAGATGTTTTGGAAAAGCCAGAAGCCGAAACCAAAGAAAAGAAGATAGATCCAGTTCAGCAAAAGAGAAATGATTATGAGGATCTGGTAGAGATAGGATACACCGAAGAAGAGGCCCTTGAGGCAGTTTATGGGATCACCCTACAAAAACAAGATGAACGGAGAGGGACGGAGAAAAAGACAAAGAGTAAAAAAGAAAGTGAAGAGAAACTGGACGAACCGAAAGTACTAGAAGAGCCAAAGCCAGTGGAGGTGGTGGCGGGAAGAGCTTTAGAGTTGACAGATGATGATGAAAAAGACATGCACATGGTGCATGAACTGCTCAGCAAGATAAAAGAAAGGTCCAAGGAAAAGGAAGTAGAGATTGAGACAGCCAAACAAAGGGAAGCGGAGTTGCAGAGAAATTTAGAGAATGCTATGACTGAATCTGAAAGTCATAAAGCATCACTCTATGACACGGAAAACGAGAGAGACGGCTTGATACTCCAACTAGCCGAGGCTTCAAGAGAAGTAACAAATGCACAGGAAGCAAGGGAGCGGGTAGAGGATGAGTTGGAGGCGGCTAAGGATGAGCTCATTGAGCTAAGGGAAAGAGTCGAGCTCCAAGAAAGAACAATCACTAGACTCAGGTCTACCCCTAGAGCTAGCAGAGCAGGAACCGAACAAGAGGGAGCTATCGTACCAGTTCTGGAAGACCAGGTCCGAAGCTTACAAAGAGAGCTAAGATTAGAGCAAGTGCAAAGGTTGCACATTGCGGAGGGATCATTGGCCGCAGAGGAGAGGCTCACATTAGAAAATCAAACACTACGGACAGAGAATGAGGCCCTCCGCAAATAGCTCCAAGATCTACAAGAGCAACAAAGAAGAGAGACAGAGACACCACAAGAAGAATCAGGTGGAGCAGCCATAGAGCTACCAGAAACTGGAGAGGCAACCACAATTGAAGATCCAACCCCAGCTTAGGAGGTGGCCTCGACTTCAAGAATCTCTGAAGAAGAAGAACAAAGGCTCCATGACTAAATAGAAAAGTCAGCAGAGGAGAGTGCCAAGGCGGAAATGGAATGGGAGAGGAGACTCCTAATCTCCATTAGACTTCAGGGACTAGACACAAAAGTGCTCCATGAACAGTGGATGCAACCCAGCCTGCCTTTCCCTTTGATGAAATTTGAAGTGCTAAAGACGAAAAAGAGACTAGAAGGGGAGCAGTATGTCGCTCTTTACGAAGGCGACATCACAAAGGAGGAACAATCAAAGAAGATAGTAGATTCACAACCTAGATGGAGGAAAGGTTGGCTGAACAAATACCCAGCCTACCTCATCTACTTGGTGGAGGCACCAAAGGAGATTCGGGAGGATGCAACCTTCTGCCCGGTGCCAAGAGTCAGAAACTGGAAAGAGCATGGCAGGATTGCAGAAAAGAAGCCAAATTGGCTTAATTATCCCAGGATGCTAGGACCAAAGGCAGGAGAGAGAATAGGTAAAGCCTACATGGTGAAAACCCTAACGGGCACCATCAAGCTCTTTACTGGCTCTCCTGACCTTTCATGTCAGATGCTCAAGAAAATCTGCAGGACTCTCTTAGCTTGCATTGAAGTGTTCGCGCCAGATAAAGCCACGACCTCGAGTCTACTATCGACGGCCGACACGGTGTCTGATATGATGTACGATCTTTCATTACAGCCTTCTCCAAAAGTGTTACACCTCCTATACCAAAGGATTATGTTTTTGCCTAGCTTCCACATGCAAACATTCGAAGAAGCTTTCTAAACCGGCTTTTTCACCCACGAAAGCAAAATATTCGGCCCAACCTTGACCATCGGCAACCTACGATACGAATCACATTTGCAGATGCTCAAGACGACAGGACTTTATTGACCAAGCATAAAAGTCATGTCAGGGACGATATGAACGCGGAGGGGGGGGAGTGTTGAGCCAGCAGAGGATCACACCCACATTTTTGCTCACACTCATCATTTTGTAACCATTGATTGTAATAAATGTCTTTCCGACATTAATTTTGATTTGAGCCATTCATTAAGTAACGGGACTCAATTGAGTTTCCAGCTTGTAATCCCGAAGTAATTTCACTTGCTGATGTAATTAGTTAGAGATGTTCTCACCTCCAAGGCTGAGGTATATAAGCCAAAGTTTTTGTAACCTAAGGGGAGATCATTAATCAAAGTGAGTTTTTGAGCGCCGTGACTGTGTCTGAGAGAGAGAGAGAGAGAGAGAGAGAGAGAGAGAGAGAGAGAGAGAGAGAGAGAGAGAGAGAGAGAGAGAGAGAGAGAGAGAGAGAGAGAGAGAGAGAGAGAGAGTCATATCTACTTGCTACGTGAGCTACGGAGCCGCCATTGGAGAAGTGACACTGCCATTGTGTTAGCAACGGCGAGAGCTACGCACAGATACCAAGAGTGCGCGCTATCGGCTTCTATGTGTGGTAAGTTCCTACGAGCTTTGGTGTGAGTTTTCTTCCAACTCGTGTGTCGGAATTGAGCTTGCAGCATATCTAAAGAACCACAACGAGTAGAGCTACACATTAGTACCATCGGGGTCAAGTTTCGGTCACCTGTATTTTTCGGCCTGTCTTCATACGCGTTTACCGCACGGAGTGGTTATAGGTTGATTTTGCAGTTCAAGTCTTTAGGGTGTTGTTCTTACCTAGTGTATAGACTTCCCCTTGAGTTTGAGATCGATTCAATGATTCTAGATCCTGTTTCGTATAGCATTCGTTCGTAGTACGGATTTCAGTCACTTGCGTATTTTAGAACTTAGATTTGATTTCCTTAGTAGTGATTGTCATTAGAAGGTCGAGTAGGTGATTTGACACCCACCTAGTTGTTTCCATGTGCCTGCGGGTCAAGCTCCGTCCTCGTCTGACAAATTCTGTTGTTGGTTGAGTTCTCGCTATTTAGCTTCCGCTAGCGGCGTAACCGCCTTAACACATAGTCTATTGCCATAGAGAAGATAACCATCTTATAAAGTAAATGGTTCTTGTTTCTTCCCTAATGCAAGGGCTGAAATCACATCTCTAAAATCGGGATCAATAGCGTACTCATCTATCATTGAAGATAGATCATTGTGAGTTGCTATGGAAACCGCATTCACTCTCGGTCGTCTCGAGAGTGCATCAGCTACTTGATTATGCTTGCCAGCAATGTGAACAATATGGAAATGAAATTGCGAAAGGAAATTTGCCCACCTCATTTGTTTGTCGTTCATCAAGTACTTAAGACTTTGGTGATCCGTTCGCAGAATGAAAGGAGTCCCCAATAAATAGTGCTTCCATGAGTCCAAGGCATGTAGAAATGCAAGGAGTTCCTTTTCATATATGCCTAGAACTTGCTCAACAGGGTCGAGCCTTCGACTTTCATAGCCTATGGCGTGCCCTTCTTGAAGCAAAACAACTCCAAGGCAATCACGACAAGCATCACATTGGACCTCAAATGGTTTTGAGAGGTCCGGTAGTGTAAGCACAGGTTGAGAGATAAGATTTTCTTTAAGCTTTTCAAAATCATTGTTGTCCTTAGAAGACCATGTATACCTAACGCTTTTCTTTGTTAGGTCATGTAATGGTCCCGCAATTTGTGAGAACTTTTCTATGAAGCGTCTATAGTATGCACACATACCTATAAAGCTTCTTAGTTCATGAAGATTCTTTGGTTTAGGCCATCCTATTATTACCTCCAACTTTGATGGATCCATTTGGATGCCATCTTGAGAGATAATGTGACCTAAATACCGAATCTCTTGCAAGAAAAATTCACTTTTCTTTCGATTAACATAAAGTTTATTCTCTCTTAAAACTTGAAATATTACCTGGAGGTGTTGCTTGTGTTCGTCTAATGAATTAGAGTAGATGATAATATCATCAAAGAACACTCCAGTGAAGGTTTGATGAGGTCTGAACAGCTTTTCCATCAAGCGGTTGAATGTGGCTGGTGCATTGGTCAAGCCAAAAGGCATGAAAATGTATTCATAAAGACCAAATGTGGTGCGAAATGCGGTCTTTACAATATCTTGATCAACTATCCTTATTTGATGATAGCCACTTTTTAGGTCAATCCTACTGAAGTAGGTCGATCCTTGTAGCTTATCAAATAGGTCTTCTACCCGTGGAACGGGAAACCTATTATTGATAGTGATCCTATTTAGTGCTCTATAGTCGACACACATACGATATGTGCCGTATTTCTTTTGCACTAATAGCACCGATGAGCAAAATGGAGATGAGCTAGGCCTAACCATGCCATTCTCAACTAACTCATGCACTTGCCGCATAATCTCCTCTTGTTGAGCTTGAGAAACTCTATAAGGAGGTTTGTTAGGCGGTGAACTTCCTGGAAGAAGTTCAATTGCATGGTCATCATTACCTCGTTTAGGAGGTAGCTCACAAGGGATGTCGTCAATAAAAACATCTTGAAACCCCTTGAGAAAATTGGATAACTTTAATTCCTTTTGGTTGCTTTTATTTTCTTTTGCTAAAGCATTAGGTTCATTTTGAGAATCTTTAACAAAAATCATGTACAGGGAAATGGATCTCTTTATTGACTTGTTGAAAGCTGGTGTATGTACAATGGGGATAGTGTTACCCATTTCCTTAGCATCTATATACATGTCTTTTTCCCTGAACTTAAAGGAGATTCTCCTTTCAGAAAATTTAACATCGGCAGCCAGGCAGTCAAACCATGGTGCCCCTAGGATTACATCCTCATGCTTGAGAGGAGAGATAAAGAAGTCCTCTTTGTCCACATAGCCTTGGACATGAAGCCTCAATTTACCGATTAAGGGAGTGACTGAAGCTTCTTGCCCCTTGAAGGCACTGACTGCGGGTAGGACATCTCCCATCTCGTAAGCTTGTATGCCTAGCTTGGTGGCCAACTCTATAGATATAAAATTGTGAGTAGAACCAGGGTCAAAGAGAATAAAAGCATCATGTTCTCTTACCTTTCCCCAAGCATGGCATAGAGGAGATCCTTTGTGGTGAGTTTGGTGAGTCTCCTCCTCTTGGATTTCAACCAAGGAAGCTCTAGGAGGATCCTGGTGGTTGTTCTTTTGGGAACAAGCACGGTACGCATGCCCTTGTTCGCCGCACTTGAAACACCAGTTATCCTTGCAATAACGCTCAAGCTCTTCAGGAGAGAGTTTGTTTTTACCTTTGTAAAATCCCTTCTCTTTAGCTTTGTTGGAGTTGCCGTTAGGAGACTTTTGGACGTTGTCCTTCCCCTTGGGCTCGTTGGAACCCTTGTTTTCCGTGGGCTTATTATTTCTTTTAGCCCCCGTTTGGAAATTGATTCGAGAGGCCACCATAGTATGGTGTATTATCGCCGATATGGTACGTGGCCTTTCGGAGTTGACATACTCTGCCATTTCTTCGGTTAAGCCCACACAAAATTGTTGCTTTTGCTCTCCAAAATCCAACTTTTTGAAGACAGTGGCTTTGAGTTGTAGGTCCCAAAACTTGTCTACATATTTGTGGATGGATTCCTAGGGAGAGAGCTTTAAGCTTCGCCATTCGGTGAGTACTTTGTCTTTGGCATCGGTGGCCAAAAACTGCTTCATAATGGAATCTCTTAAAGCTTTCCATGTTTGTGGAGCTTCACCGTTGGCTCGTAGGCTAGACCACCATTGCCTGGCGGACTTTTCAAAGTGCATAGCTACATGGCGTAGCTTAGAGGACTCCGTGAAGCCCTCATCTCCAAACTCCGCATCAAACTGTTGGATAAAGGCCAAGACTTTGTTCGTAGCACCAAAGGTGCCATCATAGGTAAGGAAAGAGATGCTCTTCCCTCCCTCTTTGAACTTCTTCAGCTTGGATGACCTCTTCCATGCGGCATAGGATTTCCTATGGCCTCTTCTTTTTGATGGTTCAAAGGTTGCACCATCACTTTCTTCACAAGGTGAAGAATTTTAAGAAGGTGGAGAAGAGGGTGACCTCTTTCTCGCCTTTTTCTTGTCTTGATCTTCGTCGTCTTCACCATCACTTTCATAAGAGGAAGAGGATGAAGAAGATGGAGAAGAGGGTGTCCTCTTTCTCGCCTTTTTCTTCTCTTGATTTTTATCATCCCTCTTTGAATTATGGTGTGGAGAAGAGTGTGATGGTCTTCTCCGCTTCGGTGGTGATGGAGAGCGTTTAGCCCGCCATCTTCGTGGAGCCATCTCCGCCGAGGTGGCGGGAGACTCACTTCTTTCTCGTTCCTTCGGTGGAGGCTCTTGAGTTCTCCTTTGGGAAGGAGATGCATCATCAAGAAGTAAATTCGTGAGCCCTTCGTATGGATTCTCTTCTTCTTCCCGAATCGGAGAGAGACCTCTTTTGGGAGTCTCACAAGGAGGCTTCCTAGGTGTTCTCTCGTCATGGTGATGAGCTTGGAGCATGGAGCTGCCTTTGCACTTCACTTTGGAGAGATGGATTGCCCATGGCTTGTTGAAGCCTAGAAACAAGATAGTTTAACAAGCATCGAAGCATCATTAGTAGCTTGGTCATTAGCAAAATCAAAGTTATCAACATTAATTTCACTCTCTTTACTATTGTAAGCCATTCTAACAACTTTTAGGTGTACTTTGGCACTTCAAGCCCTAGTTGCTACTGCTCTTTACCCCTTTAGAAAAAGCACTCAAGCTACTGTACCCGTGGCTCAAATACCATTAATTGCAAGGAATAGAAGAGAGGGTCTTTCAACACCAAAACAACACCGACTCCTGTCAAGCTTCTAATAGCTCAATAGTGGTTAAGCCGTAGGCAAGCCCCATAGGACTCCACTATTAAGACCATAGATCTCGACGGTGATGCCCCGTTAACTACACGAAGGCAAGCGCACTGCAAGGCTGAAAAATCCCTATTCTACTTACTCACAGGCAATAAATAATACCAACTATTTATAGCTAGCTTGAGGACCTCCCTTCTTGAGCAAGAAAAGAGAAACATTGTGCTCTGATACCAATGTAACATTTAATGGCCTAAAAACTTGTGTGTAGCAGAAATTAGCATGAACATAGTGGGCATTTCATTAGAATAGATTCCTAATGAGAATTACAAGAGTGCTTGGGTGGAGAGAGCAACAAAAAGCATAACACCTAGTTAGATAGCATGAACAATACTTTCAAAAGAGAGAGAAATTAAGCTATTGACAACAATTGAGGACCGGATTTGCATGGAGCCGGTCCCCCCTCCAAAAGGCTTTGTATTATGGTTTCTCCCATCAAGAGAGACATTGTACAATACAATTCTTTGTGTTCCTTCAAGACTAGCTAAAGCTTCATGCACTAAGCAAAACACTTAGCAAACACAACATTAATTATCCCTGTTCTCAGACCCAAGACCTCACACACCTTCGAAGATGGTGAGAGCTAGCAGGGTATGAGAGTAGATTGAGAGGAAGAAGGAGTATCTTACGAGAAAGATGTACATCTCCTCACATAATCACTCATATTAGCATAGCTTAGCTTAGTAATTAGCATGGTAGAGGAGATGAGCATGCATTGAAGCTTGGATCTTGGTTGGATTTGCATCCACATGCCAAGAGTGTGTCGATGTAGGATTCTATCTCACAAGCTTGGAGTAGGTGATGAGCTCTCCATTAAAGCTTAGGAAGAGATAGTCTTTTTCTTGCTTCTCACATAGACTGTGTGAGAGTGTGTGTGATAATGCCTTGCAAAAATCAGCCCCCTCTCTCTCTTGGGTGAGCCCTCTTGCTAATTGCTCTTGCTATCCTCCCATTGGACCTCCCCATGGCTAGCCAATGACTATTAAGCAGCATAAGTGATAGCCTTCTGACATGTGTCCCCCTTTCCCCTTTTGTGAGAGCTTTAGGTAATTTAATAATTCAACTAAACTCTCATTGGACCCCTTTGCCTCCTGGCCAATAGGAATCAGGCAAGCCATTGGGATGCTGAATGCTCATTGGACCCCTTGGGAGACTGTCCAATAGTCTTCTAGAGGACTTAATTCTCATTGGTTCTTTTACTAAGTGTTTTTTAAGTTAATTAAACTAGATTTACTCTAGCCTAATTCTCATTGGTCCACCTCCAAGGCCATCCAATAGGAATTGGGTACACCTTGTGGGCATCTGGCCTAGGGAGCTGACATGTGTCCCTCATTCCCTTTGTGTAAAGGGAGCTTGTGTGTGTGTGTGTGTGTGTGTGTGTGTGGCTTTCTCTCTCATCCCCTCCATGCAAGGCTCGCCCCCTCCCAAGTAGGGATTGCAAATAATTTTTTGTACACACATAAAGCATCCAATTCCCTTAAGGTTGACCTTTGGACACAACCTTTGAATTTTGGAACCTTAGCATTTTGGAAGTCTTAATGGGCTGAACCTTAGGGTCTTTTTAGCCCATTCTTGCACATGGATCTTTTGCAAATGCCCCCCCCTTTGGATCCCTATTTTCCCTCCTTTGGATCCCTACTGTGGCCGGTCTGCTAGCTTAACCAATATTCTAGCTTTTTCTCCCTTGGCACTTCCCCATATTAAATGATCAGTTTAACATGGGAAAATCATTTAGGAGAATTAGATATTGATTATTATGACATTGACTCTAGTAGGGGAATCACCATTGGGTATGCGAGACAAATGATCCAGCATGACATGTCTTTTACCAGGTCTCACCACAACGGTAAAATCAAATTCAAGGAGAATTAACAACCATTACGTAGTTCTTCTCGTGGAACAAGGTTTATTTACTAGATACAACAAGGCTTGATGGTCCACATAGAAAACAAACTTGTTGGCAAGAAGGTAGTAGCAAAATTTCTTCATTGCATAAATTATAGCTAAACCTTCTCTCTCTGAGTGGTGTAGTTTCTCTCAGCATCATTCAATTGGCAACTTGCAAAGCTAATGGGGTAGTCCAATTTATGTTCTCTTGGTTGAGCTAGAACACACCCAATAGCAAAGTTTGATGCATCGATATGCACATGGAAAATTACATTCCAATCGGGCACTCGTAGAATGAGAGCACTTGTCAAGGTCTTTTTCAATGACTCATAAGCATGGTCACACTCCGTGGTCTAGTGGAACTCAATAAGAAGCTCGCCAAATTTTAAAATAAACCGTCGTAAAAAACCAACATGGCCCATGAAACTTTGAACTCCTTTCATTTTTGTAGGTGGTGGAAATTCAGTAATGGCTTTAATTTTTCCCTCATTTGTGGAATCCCATTTTTGGACACTATATGCCCTAAAATGACTCCATGTTTAACCCAAAATTGGCATTTGAAAGGGCTTAAGGAGGTGCGATACAATCTGCACTTCTCAAACACTTTTTGTAAACATGATAGATGTTCTATCCACGAAGAATAAACGCAAAGTTCATCTACGAAAGCTTCACAAAACTCCCTTAAACATTCTCTAAAAGTGGTGTTTATTAATCTTTAGAAGGTAGCAGGAGCATTGGTTAAGCCAAAAGCCATAACCCGAAATGCAAACACTCCAAATTTGGTTATAAAAGCTATTTTAGTTTGGTCCTAGTGCAATTGTGATTTGATTGTATCTAGAGTACCCATCTAGAAAGTTATAAGCTTCATTTCCTGCAACTCTTTCAAGCACATGTTTTGAATATGGCAAGGGATAACGGTCCCTCCTAGTGGCGGCATTGACCTTCTTGAGATCACGCACACTCTGAGTTTCCCATTCTTTTTTGGCACAACTATTGGAGACACCCATTCTTAGTGCTCAATAGGGTATATGAATCCGCATTTGACAAGCTTCTTAATCTCTTCTTGAACAATATTTGCATACATAAGATTCATTGGGTAGGGTCATTGCTAGACTGGTTTAGCCATGCTGTTCATGGGAATCGTGTGTTGCACCACGGAAGGTGGAACACATTTCATATCTTGATATGTCCAAACAAATATATCCTTGAATTCCTTGAGAAGTTCTTTAAGTACATACTCCTCAGTCTCTATCAAATCTTGGGCAATGCAAATAGGTTTGGACTCTTCTTTTGGGTGTGCTAACTCTATTTCCTTAACTATCACTAGACCATCATAGACTCCATTACTTCCATCAATAGGTGTCCTCTGTGACTTTGTATACACAACCTTACATTCCTCTGTAATGTAGGATTTGAAATGTTCAGGTGCAACGTGTAAGCCTGTGGGGTCTTGTTGTTCTATGCACTGTAATTTCTCTTCCACTTCCTTTTGTTGTTGAGCTAACTCTCGATTTTGCCGTCTCCTTATGGTGCGGCTCAACTTTGGATTCTCTATAGCCTATAGCTGTGTGATGTCAATGGGTTGTGGACTACACCACATAACGCTTTGAAGGTATTCACCCCAGTTATCTACCAACTTGCAATGAGCATCCCATGCCCCTATATAATTAAGCCAGTAGATTTATTTCATTAATTCTAGCACGCACATTTGCTCGATATTGTCACATCTTATGTCTCTTACTCTTCTTGTCTGATTTTTGACCACAACTGATCTCTAGTGAAGAGTACTAGATGAATCACTACTTGTGTCTTCTGTTCTCCTGGATAGATTGTCATCTAGGATACCAGTGGGCCCTGAATGGTTTGTCCCCACATTTGCATTAAGATTTAACTCAGATTCTTCATCCTCATAATCAATTTCAATTGATGATCCTGACTCTGAATCGTGTGGGCTATAGTCTTGTGAGACGCTACTGGTTCCAATATGAGTCAAGCCTTCATCCTGTAGGTCACCAAAAGCTATATGCATTGGTTCTAGCATATTTAAGGGTACGAGTTGTGGCATTTCATCCCCGTCAGGTGTTACTAGGTCATCCTCCTATTTCCCCAAGTGTCTATGGTTGCTGCTAGGTGGACCCAATCCACATTGTCAGACTCAATCATCCCAGGTAGAACATCCATATAAGGAGAATCTTCCCCAACATCAGTGTCCACTTTACATGTGTAACAATACTGCAATGGGGCCAAGTGAATTGTGGTGTTAGATCTATGATCAATTATAAATCTGCTTCCTAGAGGATGTGCTTGACCAATTACAAGATCCACTCGAATGACAGAATCTTAGAATTACAAGTAGACATGGTTTTTAGATCAGTCATCAACCATTGTTGCTTCCCTCATGAAAGGACATCCTAAGATCATCTCAAATGACATAGTGTGCTTGGAGAAATTCATAACAATGAAGGTATTCCTTATTTTGTGTCCAAAGACCTTGATCTTGAGATCTTCTAGCATCCCAATAGGTTTAACAATAGTCCCATTAGCCATCGTTACTACTATGTTTGTGGTCCCAAGGTGAGGTCTTCCCATAGTGCCACCATCAAGGATTCCCTTCATAGTTAATCCTAGCAATTGCTAGTCACAATGCTAATGCCAGTGCCACCATCAAGGATTCCCTTCATAGTTAATCCCTTGGTAGTGATTGGTATGGTCACATTGGATTCATCGCCCTCAAAGTATTGTCCCAACTTGTTAACATGTATTTCCGCAACATATTTCTCATCTAGGTTGGGTTGTGGATCTAAGTGTTCCTCCTCTATTGGCATCTCCCTAGCTCCATCCGTATGTGCAAATTGTGGTAGCTCGAATTTTAGTTCTCCATTGAGGAAAGCTTGAAGAGCTAAGAATAGCTTGGGTCTCCATATAGTTTGGACATGATGGTGGTTCTAACTTCTGAAGCCATGAAATCCATCAATTTGGCAATATTTAACGGCATCTTTTGGGCTTCAGTTCCTTGACATGGGGAATATGGGATCTCCATTTCTTTGATAGGGTTAGGTAGTCCCTCTATAAACATTCTTTCCAACAAGAAGTGAGTACGCCCACTTTCCCATGACTTTAAGTCACTTTCTTCTTGGATGACACTAGGTATGGCTAGGGGTCTATGGACTTTGTGAGGTTGTTGTTACGTAGAGAACACTGTGTCTGTAATCTAGATCTGCTTAGGTGCTGGCTCTAGATCCCTTTGGGTCTCTTTAATTGCTTGACTCACTTGATCTCCTCTATAGGGTATTGGGTAAGTTCGTATCTTCTTCTTGGGTCCTAGCCATTGTGGCTCATGATGATCTTCCATGTTGGTTTCTTCCCTAGTGGTCATTCTGGTCTCCATGATTTCACTTGAATCAGAATCCTCTTCAACGTAGTTCATATATACGGGGTCGTCACCAGTCCCTATGTTGGTCTTTGAACTAGGGTATGACTTCGCTGCTTTTTGCGATCTCTTCATGTTAGGGGATAACAACCCTAACAGATATTTAATACAAGAATCATACAGAGAAAAAAACAGTAGTAAAACAACAGGGAACTGCCAAAATTACATGTCGGTTACATCCAAAAACTGCTACATGCCATATGACCCTTCAAGACTTTAAAACTAACTAGGCATAAAGTTCTTGTGTAAACAAATCCCTAAGGCTTAAAGCTAAGACCTTAGTTACACTCAAAAAGTAAGTGCCCTGATAGATCAAGCACTAACACCTGGCACACCCGCTGGGCAATGTTTCTCAAACATTGTGAGAACCCATCCCTTGATCAGAAACTTCAATATCAATTTGATCTTTAACTTCAGGTTGCTTTGAACTTTCTCCTTCTATTGCAGTTTTCTTACCATCTTTACCAAATCCTGCATCCACTTTAGTTTCAGGTGCCTTGACTGCAATCTTAGCATCTTCTCCAGTGAGTATGTCATCCACAATAGACAATACTCGATCTTTAAGCTGTTGCTGTCCCTCTGCAACACGTGCTTATTCAACTGCAACTGCAAGTGCAACTGTGACTGTGACAGCGCCTTCAGTTAACTGTTCCTGAACTTTAGTTTCAGTTTGCTCCAACATTACAATACCACTCTGCGTAATCACTTGTACGGGTTGATGACTTCTTTGTTTATCCAATTGCAACTGCAATTCTTCATAGTTTTTCTTCAGTTCATCAAATTGTCTCTGCACAAAAAAATATTCCTCCTTGGCTTCTTCCTCTACAAAAATCTGATATGGTTTGCTAACCACATTATTCATTCAGAGTTTGATTTGCTCCCACACTCCTTTCATGTATTCCATTATCTCAGTTTTTATTTTTTCCACATCAGTTGAAGGTAAATACCAACCTTCTACATCTTGCTCTTCTTCTGCCATCTTCCGAATCTTTTCTTCCACTCTTTTGCATGCTGTAACTCTGTTCAATAGAACTTACTGCTTTCAAGTGTTGCATTCTAAGTTGTCATTTCAGTCAACTGCCCCTATAGCACACCTAGCCACTCATCTTTCCACTGAGCAATTCTTCATGAAGTCTTTTCTCTGTATATTTCTAACTGCTTATAAGATGCCAAATCTTGTTTCATGAGCTCTTGGATGTCAGTCAACTCCTTGACCTACTTTTGTAAAATCTCCATTTCAAAGCGAGTCTTATTTTCCTTTTGTGCACCCTCTCTGATTTGCTTCAACTCATTGTGCAATCCCTCATTTTCCCTGCTCAACAAGGTAAAATCCATGGCTTGTTGTTCAACATACTCCTTTACTACACCCAATGTAGTTTGCACCTCATTTAAGATAAATTTGGAAAACTTGCTCTAGACATGCCCGTCTTTGAAACTGTAGAATCCCCAACTGCAAGTACAGGATCCTCTCCTATAAGTTTCCCCTTTAGTTTCTTGAGTTTGATACCTGTTCTTACTGTCTCACAGGGATTGCATTTCTTTCACAGGGATTTTCAAATGTAGACTCAGGAAATAAATCCTCAAATTCTTCACCTAACTCGACTTTTATTGCATCCAAAGATTCTTTCTTTGAATAACCTGCAACCATCAGTGTGTCCATATCCTTTGTCATATGGAGGGGTTTCCTATCATGTTGTAGTTTTTTCCTTTTCTCCTTTCTTTGAGCAGATCCTAAGTCTTCAATCATTTTTTTTGGTGATAGGAAGCTCTTCCCCTGCAATATACTTTTGTTATTAACATATTGAAAAATTGCTGCCAAGTATGGACCCACCTTGGTTGTTTTGTCCTTCCTTCTCCATTTGGTACAAATCTCAAATTTGATCTTGTCCATTAGGAAGGGAATGGGGTATAGGAGGGCCTCTTTATTTGGCAATTTAAGGAAATATTTAAAACTTAATTAAGCTTTGACCAAGGGCTAGAATGGTGGGGTAGATAGCATAGACATGCCTTTATAAAAATATTTTTGCTTATTTTCTTGGAGAATATATGCAGATTTTACTAGATCTGGTTGGAATTACTCTCCCCCCAAAAGCACCTTTTCAATTTTCAAATATTAAAAGTTTCCCTCTCTTGTCCCCTCTTTGTCTTCTCTCTCTTCTTATTTCTCCCCCTCCAAAACTTTCCCAAGCTCTCTTTCTCTCCCCTCTCTGCTGAAAAGTGAAGATCTGTAATCTTTATCCCCACTCTCTCTCTAAAACGCCCTGACATCTCTCTCTCCTCCTCTTCTCATGCTAGGGCATCTTTTTGTAAAGTAGCATATTACACATCATTCTACCTCTTTCTAGATTTGCAACCTCTTCCTCCATAGCTACAACATCTCCTTCTAAACCTACACCTCTTCCTCCATAGCTACAACATCTCCTTGTAAACCTGCAACCTCTTTCTCCATAGCTACACCATCTCCTTCTAGATATGCAAACTCTTTCTCCATAGCTGCAACATTTCCTTCGAAGTCTGCAACCTCTTTCTCCATAGCTCCAATAGCTTCTCTTCCAAATCTGCAACCTCTTTCTCCATAGATCCAATAGCTTCTCTTCCAGATCTGCAACCTTTTTCTCCATGGATCCAAAATCTCATTCTAGATCTGCAACTTCTATCTCCATAGCTCTAACTTCTAAGTTCCCAGTCCACTTTTACTCTCTTCCCAAGCTTGCATCTATCTTTTAAGTTCCATAACCTCTTTCTTGACATGCAACATCAACTTTCCTACTCTAGCTCCCTATCTCCTTTCAAAATCCTTTTCAGATTTACTGCAACATCTCCTTCTTTACTGTGTGTATGTGTGTGTGTGTGAACTATGCACTATGCATGTAGTTTCTAGCAAGAGTGTACTTGCTCATAGCTACCCAGAAAAGGATTACAACAGTATAGATCTACTATAGATGGTGCCAATGTAGCAGAATGCAAGGGGTGTATGTAAGGCTTATGAAGGGTCACAAGTTTTCAATGTTGGCAAAGGATCCTAAGGTAAGTGCCAGTTCTTGCAAAGCATGTGTGGTTAGTGTATTTTTTCCATGAATGACTTATTAGAGCTCTTTTTCCTTTGAATTAGAAGGATTGTTTATTAATCATCTCTTGTTTTAGCACATTATCCTATATTCAACAACATTGAAAATTGGTACGAGTGCCTCCAAAATATTTATTTGAAAGCTGTTGTCAATGGTTGGAAAACTCGACTCCAATGCATTTCAGCTATGTATGCCACAATATGGGTTGGTCTAAATTCTTGCTCTTGGAAGAGGTAAAGTTGTAATGTTTATATTGCAATTAAATTCACCTATGGATTTAAGAAACTCACATTGTATTTAGATTCTGATATTGTAGATATATGTGTTCACTTTTGATCTGCAGAAGGTGTAGTGCAAAAGTTAATAACGTGGAATTTCATGCCTACAATATTTGAAAAGTCAAGCCCTAGCGAGATATAATAAGTCACTTTGTGTCTCAATTGCAGACCAAGAACCAACCAAGCCAAGATGGACATTCAAGTGTGGAACCAAATCTCAACAACCAAGAATCGGTTGAAGTGTCTGTTGCTAAACTTACAATTGCAAAGAAAGGTGCTGCAAATGGAAAGCAAGACAAAGGGGCCAAAAGACAAAGCAATAGAGTGGTAGTGTGAGAGAGAGAGAGAGCCTAGCTTTGTGTCCCATGTACGAAACATTTAAGTGCACCACTCATATGCTAAGCGAGTGGGCTCATGCAATTGATTAAGGCAATACAATTTTTACCATCTTATTGTGTCATCTCTTTACTTGCACTAAACTTTGTCATTGTTTTGAAGTTACTTTATGTTGTCATTCAAATAGTGGTTAACTATGTGCACTTGTCTTGAAATACTATTGTTTCTCTCAATTTTTAGGCCCCACAAAAATTTGTGCTGAGAATAAAGTTAGCCAATAAATTTTGTAGTTGATACATTCTTGTACATAATTGGATATCAATAACGGCTGGTGAAGGGATGGTCAAAAGGCACCATAAAACAAAGGAAAGATCATTATTCATATTTCTAAATAAAGGGCATCTAAATCTAAATTGTGAACAAGAAACATATAGCTGCTAATAGTACAATCAACCTTTATAGAAATAAGGAAGAGAATGAGATATAGGAGGACCCCTTATTTGAAAATTTAAGTATATACTTAATGAATCTTTGAACAAATTTCAGAATGGTGGGGGAGGTGGTGGACTTTAGGACATATGCACAAAAGGTCCTTGGATCAAATTATTGGCTTAGACCACGAAGGTCATGGTAGATTTTGATAATCTCACCATAACTTATGTATACAACATGAAATATTCATGAAAGTATAGTAAGTACTTAAAACTTAATGAATCTTTGACCAAATTTCAAAATGGTGGGGGAGGTGGTGGACTTTAGGACATATGCACAAAAGTTCCTTGGATCAAGTTAGTGGCTTAGATCACGCATGTCATGGTAGATATTGGTAATCTCACCATAACTTATGTATACTGTTAGGAAATAAGACTTAGCTAAATAGATAATTGAGTAGATAACTTAATGGAGAGAGACAGATTTATATACACGAGATTATAGAGTAGAGAGAGAGAGAGAGAGAGAGAGAGAGAGAGAGAGAGAGAGAGAGAGAGAGAGAGAGAGAGAGAGAGAGAGAGAGAGAGAGAGAGAGAACACACGATATACGTGGTTCACCCAATGTGGGCTACGTCCACGGGAAAGCAGCCACTCAATGGCTTTAGTACTTCAAAACAAGAAGTAGTTTACAAAGGGATTATACCCTTAATGGAGCTCCCGCCTTGCTTCACTCTCACCACCTCACACTCACCTTGTTGCATCAACTTCACACTATGAAATGTGTGTAGAAATGGCCTCCTTTTATAGGCCAAAAGGGCTGCCCTCTCTTATGAGAGACAGCCATGTGTAGCCGCCCTTGTGCGTATGAAGTGATATCTCACCTCAATGTGCTTTGTCCTTGAATGAAAGGCTGAGTTCTTCGCAAGATGGATAGCGCTTTGGCTATCACTGTACAAGACACAATTGTCTTGTTTGAATCCAAGCTCTTCTAAGAATCTGTGGAGCCACATAATTTATTTTCTTGCCTCCGTCATTGCTACATACTCTGCTTCCGTGGTAGAAAGTGAAACCACTTTCTGCAGCTTTGAAGCCCAGCTTACTGCTGTGCCTCCAACCGTGAACACATAGCCAGTAGTGCTCCTTCGAGTATCTTTGTCACCTGCCATATCTGCATCAGCATACCCTTCTAGAAAAATATCAGTTCCTCCAAAATACAAAGCATTTGTTGTTGTCCCTTTTAGATACCTAAGTATCCACTTCACAGCTTGCCAATGCTCTTTACCTGGGTTGTCCATGAACCTACTCACAACTCCCACTGCATGTGCAATGTCTGGCCTTGTCCAGACCATAGCATACATTAGAGAACCTACCGCTGCAGCATATGGAACTTTAGACATATAGGCTATCTCCTCTTGTGTCTTTGGACACATATCCTTCGTTAGTTTAAAATGACCAGCCAAAGGTGTAGAAACTGGTTTTGCATTTTGCATTGCAAACCTTTCTAGTACCTTCTTGATGTAATCTTCTTGAGATAGCTTTATTGTCTTCTTCGTCCTGTCCCTTGATATTTTCATACCAAGTATCCTCTTTGCAGCACCTAAATCTTTCATTGAAAAAGATTTGGACAGCTCCTCTTTTAGGTCTTTGATGTCCTGCATGTTAGCACTTGCAATCAACATGTCATCAACATACAACATTAGGATGATGAATTTCCCATCTCCCAAATTCTCCGTGTAGACGCAGTGATCCGAGTTGCATCTTGTGAATCCATGATCCAACATCCATCGATCAAACTTCAAGTACCATTGTCTTGATGCTTGCTTTAAACCATACAAGCTCTTCTTTAATCTGCAAACCATTTTCTCCTTACCTTTTACTTCATACCCCTTTGGTTGAAGCATGTAGATTTCCTCCTCTAAGTCACCGTGAGGGAATGCCGTATTTACATCCATTTGCTCGAGATTTAGATCATGAGCAGCCACAAGGCTTAAGACAAGCCTAATTGAGTTCATTTTTACAACAGGAGAAAATATTTCATTGAAGTCAATACCTTTCTTTTGAGAAAAACCTTTTACCACAAGCCTAGACTTGTACCTTTTCTTCCCACCTTCTTCTTCCTTCAGCTTGTACACCCATTTGTTTTGAAGTGCCCGCTTACCTTTAGGAATCTCAACCAACTCCCATGTTTGGTTGCAATGTAGTGAGTCCATCTCCACTTGCATGCTCTTCGTCCATTCTTCTTTGGATTCATGTTGCATAGCTTCTTCGTATGATTCCGGCTCTCCAGAATCTGAGATCAAGAGATGGTTGAAGGAAGGAACTTTCTGGAGGTCTACTTGCTCTTGTAGATCTTCGGGGAATAGGTTGAGGCTCCTCATTTGGTTGACGTAGTTGCACATTGTCACCGTTTGCAGTCCTTGAGTCTTCACCGTCCTCAAGATCCATGTACTCATCACCTGTTTCTTTTGTTTGTTTTCTTTCCAAGTAATCTTTGTACATATTTTGTTCGTTAAAAATTACATCCCTACTCCTTAAGATTTTACCATCTTCAGGATTCCATAGGCGATACCCAAGGTCTCCTTCTCCATAGCCAATGAAGAAACACTTTTTGGACTTTGCATCTAGCTTTGATCTTAGGATTCTATCTATGTGCATGAAAGCCTCACACCCAAACACTTTGAGAAATGCATAAGTCACCGGTTTACCTGTCCATGCCTCTTCTGGAACTCCTCCATCCAAAGCCGTTGAGGGTGACCGATTGATTAAGTACACAGACGTACTTACAGCTTCCGCCCAAAGCTCAAGCGGTAGGCCTGCATGTAGCCGCATGCTTCGTGCTCGTTCCATGATTGTCCTGTTCATCCTTTCCGAAATCCCATTTTGTTGAGGTGTCCTTGGGGTTGTCCTTTGCCTCCGAATGCCATTGCTAGCACTAAAGCTTTCAAAAGCTTGGCTGCAATATTCGCCTCCATTGTCGGATCTGAGACATTTAACCTTGGTACCTGTTTCATTCTCCACAAAGGCTTTCCACCTTTGAAATATGGAAAATACATCGGATTTATTCTTCATGACATAAACCCATGTTTTTCTAGTCGCATCGTCTATGAATGTTACATAGTACAATGAGCCACCAAGTGATGGTGTACTTGCAGGACCCCAAACATCAGAATGAACCAACTCAAGTTTTTTATTTTTTCTTTCATTTCCTGATTTTTGAAATTTTACCCTCTTTTGTTTACCATAAACACAATCTTCACAGAACTCTAAGTCCACTTCTTTCAAACCTGGTAGAAGCTTCTTTGTTTGAAGGATTTGCATTCCTTTGGCACTCATATGCCCAAGTCGATAGTGCCACACTGCACTATCAACTTCTGTAGTTGCTGCACAAGCTGAAGGTTGCGTGCTAACAGTACACAAGTAAAGTGTACCGACCTTTTCTCCCTTGGCAACCACCAAAGATCCCTTTGAGATCTTCCACCGTTTATTTCCGAATGCAATGTTGTGACCTTCATCGTCTAATTGTCCTGTAGAGATTAAATATTTTCGAAGAGAAGGAACATGTGTAACATCTTTAAGCTTCCATTCATTTCCGTTAGCAGTTTTGACAGAAACTGTACCTTTGCCGACAATCTCACAAGCTTCATCATCTCCCAAGTATACATACCCAAAATTACCTTTGGTGTAGTCTTGGAAATGTTGCTTGTGTGGTGTCACATGGAATGAAGCCCCGGAATCTACTATCCAGGAATTAGACACATTGCTAATGAGAGAATTAGAGCATCTTGCTCTACTTTACCTGCCACATTGGCCTCCGATGTTGGCTTGTTGTCTTGACACTCTGTCTCCTTCTTCTTCTTGGACCAACAATCCTTCTTGACGTGGCCCTTCTTGTCGCTGTTCCAACATTCAAGAACTGACTTTGTTCGTGACTTGCTCTGTCTTGAGCGATCACGACCCTTTTGGCTTTTGAACCTTTCCTTAAGCCTTCCTCTTGTTTCCACTGATAGTGCAGCACTTGATGATTCTCCTGTGCTTCTCCTTCGCATTTCCTCGCTTAGGAGAACACCCACAACATCATCAAACTTAAGAGTATTTGTGCCAGAGATAGAATTACTTACAGCCATCACAAGGCTGTCCCAAGTATCCGGTAGAGATGATAGTATAAGGAGAGCTCGCACTTCGTCATTGAAATTGATTTTCACTGATCGAAGTTGACTTATGTTTGTGTTAAAATCATTTAGGTGTTCTGCAACTGAACCATTCTCTGCCATCTTTAGATTGAACAAGCGCTTCATAATAAATACCTTATTGGATGCCGATGGTTTCTCGTAGAAGTCGTCAAGTGACTTCATCAAGTCCTCCGTGGTCTTCATCTCCGAAACATTGAAGGCCACCGTTGACGCCAAGCTTAACCGGATTGTTCCCAAGGCCTTTCGATCAAGGACAATCCATGCTTCATCTGCCATCGTTGCGGGCTTCTTTGCAAGACCGCCTAGTGGAAAATAGAGGTCCTTCTGGTAGAGATAGTCTTCAATCTGCATCTTCCAATGTTGGTAGTTTTTGCCGTTGAACTTCTCAATCTTGAGCTTCCCTTCCTCCGCCATAACTCCCACTCAATTCAAGGAATCCTTTCCTTGAGATAATTTAGCCACGAGCAAACCTTGCTCCGATACCAGTTGTTAGGAAATAAGATGTAGCTAAATAGATAATTGAGTAGATTACTTAATGGAGAGAGACAGATTTATAAACATGAGATTATAGAGTAGAGAGAGAGAGAGAGAGAGAGAGAGAGAGAGAGAGAGAGAGAGAGAGAGAGAGAGAGAGAGAGTACACATGATATACGTGGTTCACCCAATGTGGGCTACGTCCACGGGAAAGCAGCCACTCAATGGCTTTAGTACTTTAAAACAAGAAGTAGTTTACAAAGGGATTATACCCTTAATGGAGCTCCCGCCTTGCTTCACTCTCACCACCTCACACTCACCTTGTTGCTTCAACTTCACACTATGAAATGTGTGTAGAAATGGCTTCCTTTTATAGGCCAAAAGGGCTGCCCTCTCTTATGAGAGACAGCCATGTGTATCCGCCCTTGTGCGAATAAGTCCAAATCGGACCCTCCAATTTGCCCATGTGTGGCCGCCCTTGAGAAGACAAGTCCGCTTTTGAATTCGGCCACCGACCATTGAATTCGGCCACCGGCCACCGGCCATTGACTTCCGACCACAGGCCATCGGTCATTGACTACCGGCCACCGGCCAACCAACCGGTTGTTTCCGACCACTTTCCGGCCGCCGTCCGGCCATAATATTCCGGCGAAAAAGAATATTCCCTGAGGCCTTTAAAGTTGCCCCTGATCCTTGTCCGTGAAAATTTTGGTTTCCGGTGAGTGATTTTCCTTCACGCACGATGGCTTCTCCTCATAATGGGGGCCTTACAAATGTGCGCTTTTACCACAGAAAATTACAAGGGTAAATCAGGCTCCATACTTAACATATACAATATGAAATATTCATGGAAAAATAATTTTAACATGTTAAAAACATGATAAGACTCATATTTTGATTTGAAAGGACCCAGAAAATTTATTTTTGAAAAAATAGAAGTTTATGTAATAGTTGCAGTTTATTGCTAAGCTTAAATGAATAATGAATTCCATCAATCTTTATTGACATATCGTAGAAGCTTCACGTTTGTTCTACATACCTGAAAATGGTATTTAAAAAAAATATTGAGGCAACTTAAGAAATACTTGACCTATATTCATGACTTAGTGAAAATTCTTGTGATTTAACTAATTATTCCATTGAAGATGAACATGGGAATGCATTAGATCTGGACCTTGATTTACCCTTGTAATTTTTATTTTAGAAAACCACATTTGTAAGACCCCCATAATGAGGAGAAGCCATTGTACATGAGAGAAACCACTCACCGGAAAACTAAAATAACTCGTCAAAACACCAAAAAGGCTCACCAGAATATTCCCATTTGTAAGAATATATTTGTTGGATTGTGGCTGAAAGAACGAAACTTTTCATGCGAGGTCATGTTCTCGCGGTAGATTACGGCCAAATCACGTCCACCAAAGAACCCGATCGGGTGGGTTTTCGAGACCCGAGGGGCCCGGATCTAGCAACGTGCGCCACGATGCAAAAATGGCCTGTTTGGCCCTCAGGTCTCAAAAACCCACCCGGCCGGGTTCTTTGGTGCAAAATAGGCATGTTTGGCCGCCATTTTTGCATCATGGTGACGCACGGGGCTAGATCCGGGCCCCTCGGGTCTCGAAAACCCACCCGAACGGGTTCTTTGGTGCAAAATAGTACATGCTACATTTTTGGAGAGAAAGAATGGAGCTTTCCATGCGAGGTCATGTTCCCGGGGTAGATTACGGCCAAATCACACCTATTTTGCACCAAAGAACCCGGTCAGGTGGGTTTTTGTGCGCGTATGTCACACGTGTCAATGCAAGGAACTTGCCGATACACTGTGTGCGAGCCACAAATGGATCCAAGCACACAACAAGCCTAAACTAGTAAGCTCAAAGAAGGCGACGGTGTCTCACTCACCGCTCTATGCTTGCTTTCGTGGAGGATTCCTTGCCACATGAAGAAGAAGGAGCCGCCGCTACGCCGCGCTCAACCACTTCGCCTCCGCCGTGCCGTCGTTGCAATGCTCGATCGCACACACTCTCTCTCTCTCATGCATATACACACACACACAAGGAGATGATGAAGAAGAAGATGGAGATGGAGCAAGAGCACTCTTCTATTGCACAAATGAGAGAATGAGTGAATTTTAGGTTTAGTTGACTTTTATATGAGGTTGCCCCATTCACACTTGGGCGCCCATGCTTAGCCAACTAATCCCTTGAATGTTCCAATTAGAGCGCGCCTCTCATCCTCGATCACTCTTACCCTTTTCCTATTGGACCAACAAGCCCGGTACCTGACTCTACCAAATAAATAATACAATGTCCGTTGTAGGTGATAGGAATGTGCGGGAGGGTTAACATGCCCCTTTCCTGATGTAGATTTCGTTCTCAAAAGCTATTGAGTTGAAGCTCGTTCATCGAGGTGGAAGAGCTTTTGAGATGAATGTCCTTAGCCTGCTTCGATAACTGCAAAATCAAACAACATTGGCACAGTAATTGCATTCTCATAAGCAATTAAAAAGCATATGCAGTTGTAGGCAGACAATTTGATTGGTAACATAATTTTAAACCATTTGTCAGCAATAAACATTAAATTGCCATATAATCAAACGCATAAACAACTGTAAAGGTAAAAAATTAAACAAGTATGGGGTCACTAATTTAACGGTTGAAAGGCACTAAAGATCGACTATTAATACCATGGGTAAGCTTCTCAATTTTCTCTAGTCAATTAAGTTGTTTAATCGTGAGAGCTAAGTATTTCATGTTCGAGGGCTGACTAGAGGCTATACCTAGAAGACCTTGTAGTTAAGCTACGATAAAAGAAATTTCTCATGAAATCATCGCCTGATTGATTACTTTTTCTTTGACCCCCCAAAGTCTTGTCACAGTGATTCAATTTTGATGTGTGTGCTTATTTTGTATGCCTTGGGTTGTTTGATTTTCAAGGAAAAGCGCCCACACTGGGAACCTCTAGGGCTCTAGTACCATAGGCGATACATGTGAATGAAGTACCAAATCAAGCTGAGATTTCTCTTCTAGCTTAAGATTTTACATTGTGGCACTTTGATTTGTTTTTGTTTGTTCGTTTTCAGCATTTTAACTTTGTAACTTTTGGGGGGTCATATAACACTGTTACACCTCCCTAGGCTCATCACACTAGTAAACTCCCCTTTATAATACTTAAGCTAAAGGTCAATAGGGACTAAGCCCACTAGAAAGCCCTAGTACATTTCATACAATGCTACCTAAATCGGATTAAGAACCTAAGTAACCATTCATTATTAGAAAGGCATTACTCATGGTATTAAGAGAAGATCTTTAACGCCTAGCTTAGTCGGACTGCTTGATTTTTAAGCCTAGACAAGTGATTATGGCAAAAATTACATTGAATTAAATGTTTGATACTAAGAAAATGTGCTGAATATTATGCTACCAATCACAATTAAAGCAGACAAACATAGATGCAAAAACGATAAGGGGCCATGCTAATGGACAAGAAACACCTGTTTGTGTCGATGGTCGCGCTTGATTTGAAGTGTGAACGAGAGAAAGATTCCATGAAGGTCCAAATCCTAACAACAGCAACACGTTCCTGTACACAATAGGAAACACAAAGAATACCTCTAGGAGACACATCAGTGGGAAAAAGGAACTTTTCTAATCACTAAACTCTAAAACAGAAACACTCCTATCGTACTTATCCTACCTACCCTCCATCACTCGAGTGATGAGGATCAAAGGTGTTTGATGACATAGGTTTCTGGTTTAGTGTACCGGATGTGCATGTGTAGGTCTGGGTCAATGTTTTGACTTCTATTGTGCATACTCGTTTGCTAATTGGTCTTGCTCTTTATTATTTTTGTTTTTTGTGAGTATAAGGCTTTATATATATATTCCCTAAGATTGAAATATTGAGAGGTCAGGGAGGAAGGTTGAGAGGGGAGTGAGTGAATGATGACTGTCAGCAAACACTCCCCCCTTCCTTGGGTAGGTCATATCGTTTGAAATGCGCTCATCACCCTTTGAAACCAATTGTTTCAGTTAGTAATAGGTGAGGATTTTTGCCAGTAGTTTTCTATTACCTTAGGTGCCTCGTCGAGTTGCAAGGGTGGTAAGGTACTCTCCCAGGATCGAACTTGAAGTGGTTCATCAGGTGATTCTTGAACATTGGGAGGTGTGGATTGCTTTGTAGCTTCATGGAGGTCCACTATTGTAGGTGGAGGCTGTGGAGAAGCTTTTACCTCTATGGATGCATTACATGAGGATCTAGAAGCTTCATGGGACTCTCTCCTTCCTGAGCTAGGTGGAACAAATCGTTCTTTCTTAGGTACCCAAACTAACTCGGGAGCGGGTGTGTAACATTCTGTGATTTTTTTCTTTTCGTGATTATTGATTGGTTTGGGAGCTACAGGATTGGGCTCACATGGGTCAGGTGACAAGTAAGAACACTGAATCTACGTTTTGCCACCCAGATTTGATCATTTCCTTCATAGTAGCCTTGGGCTTCCAATAATCGTTTAGGAATCCAACGCCACTTTTTCTTACATTTTTTTGGAGCGAGTGGGACGTTTCTTACAAGGCTTTTGTTTTTTAGCACTAGCTATGGTCGCTAAAGAAGCTTTAGGGACCCACTTGTATGTTTTATTCATTATATTGGGATGAGTCTTGTCAGAAGCTATATGCATTGCTTGTAGTATATTTAAGGGTACGAGTGGTGGCATTTCATCCCCCTGAGGTGTTACCCATGTCGTCCCTCTATTTTCCCAAGTGTCTATGGTTGCTGCTAGGTGGACCCAATCCACATTGTCCGACTCAGTCATCCTAGGTAATACATCCATATAAGGAGAATCTTCCCCAACATCAATGTCCGCTCTACACGTGTAACAATACTGCAATGGAGCCGAGTGAACTGTGGTGTTAGATCTATGATCAATTATAAACCTGTTTCCTAGAGGATGTGCTCGTCCCGTCACAAGATATACCCGAATGACAGAATCTCTGAACTGCAGGTAGACTAGTTTTTAGACCAGTCATGCACCAATTTTGCTTCCCTCATGAAAGGACGTCCTAAGATCATCTCCGATGCCATAGTGTGTTTGGAGAAATCCATAACAATGAAGGTAATCCTTATTGTATGTCCAAAGACCTTGATCTTGAGATCTTCTAGCATCCCATTAGGTTTAACAATAGACCCATTGGCCATCTTCACTACTATGGTTGTGGTCTCAAGGTAAGGTCTTCCCATAGTTTCCCACAAATTTTTAGTCACAATGCTAACCCCAGCGCCACGATCAAGGATTCCCTTCACAGTTAATCCCTTAGTAGTGATTGGTATGGTCGCATTGGATTCATCACCCTCAAAGTATTGTCCCAACCTGATAACAGGTATTTCTATAACAAGGTTCTCATCTAGGTTGGGTTGTGGATCTAAGTGTTCCTCCTCTATTGGCATCTCCCCAGCTCCATCCATCTGTGCAAATTGTGGTAGCCCAAACTTTAGTTCTCCATTGAGGAAGGCTCGAAGAGCTGAGACTAGCTCAGGATCTTTATATAGTTTGGACATGATTGTGGTTCTAACTTCTGAAGACATGAAATCCATCAATTTGCCAATGTTTAATGGTACCTTTTGGACTTCAGTCCCTTGACGTGGGGAAGATGGGGTCTCCATTTCTTTGATAGGATCAAGTAGTCCCTCTGTAAACATTCTTTCCATCAAGAAGTGGGTATGCCCACTTTCCCATGACTTTAAGTCACTTTCTTCTTGGATGACACTAGGTATGGCTAAGGGTCTATGGACTTGATGAGGTTGATGTTGCCTAGGGAACATGGTGTCTGTAATCTGGATCTGCCTAGGTGTTGGTTCTAGATCCCTTTGGGTATCTTCTACCAAACTCCTTAATTTCTTGACTCGCTCAATCTCCTCTGTAGGGTTTGGATAAGTTCTTATCTTCTTCTTGGATCCCTGCCATTGTGGCTCATGAAGATCTTCCTTGTTGATTTCTATCTTAGTGGTTGTTTTGGTCTCCATGGTTTCACCTGAATTAGAATCTTCTTCAGTGTCGTTCATATATACGGGGTCGTCACCAGTCCCTATGTTGGTATTTGAACTGGGGTCTGACTTCGCTGCTTTTTGCGATCTCTTCCTTCGTCTTTTCTTCTTTTTCTGAGATTGGGCAATTGATGCCGTGTCTCTTTCCTCAAGAATATAATTTTGTTTTTGGAGCATCGATCGTGTGAGTACGTTTACTGGTACCACATGTGTACTTTGTGATGGCTCCTCGATAACTTCAATCAAGTTTAATGGCGTGATCTTCGGTGCATTTGGATTATTTGGACATTGGGCAATCAAATGAGCTATGCCACATCAATTACACATGAGTATCGGCATTGTAGACATGCTCGCTTGATTGGTTTGCATTAGTGTGGAATTCTTTTGTAGCCTAATAGGACACTCGGCTACACGATGTGGACCTCCACACTCATAGCATTGAAGAGGTGGTCGCTTAGTAGTGTAATTGATATTTTGGCCTCTTGCCGCAAGAGCAGCTACTTGATATAGAGGTTTGACTTGTCCCCAATAGTCTTCCATGTAGTATTGTGGACTTTCTTCAAGCACATCCATCCCATAGGCAATATTAGGATCTATATCTTCCTCACAGCCTTCCAAACAAGCAATAGATGACTCACAACCCACTTGATTCACATAAGTGATTCTTGGATGTGGTGGTTGCGGTCCTAGCACTGGAGGTGGTAAGGGTGTTGTTTGAACAACATTTTGGGCCCTATGGACCATGTGTTGTGCTGTTTGTTCAAGAGGTGGGGCCGGCATCAATGCAGGCACTCAAGGTGTGTCTGTCCATGCTAAGGTTGGCCTATTGGCAATTGCACGCTTAAATACTATGCAATCCTTGGCTTGATGACCATACCTTCCCCACAGGCATTGCAATTCCCATTGAATTTTACTCTAAAATTAGGGCATTCACTGGTACTATGCGGTCCATAGCATACTGAGCACCATTGTTCTCCCTTCTTGGATACATATGATTGTTTTGCGGAGCACGATTGTCTCTAAGACTCTCTTGAATAACCTTGGTGATATCTGCTAAAGTCAGCTCATATATCTTTGGCTCCTTAGCAATAGGCTTTAGGGTCATTGGTTGATGCCCTGATGCTTGCGAGCTAATAGATTTAGTCTCAACAGAAACTCTTTCTCCTTGAATCATTAAATTATCCTCCAATTGGATTGCATTGGTGGTGACTGCTTCCCAAGTGGTGTTACCTCTAATGACTAGGCCATTGTAGATATCCTCATGTCGTAATCATCGAATGAATGTATCGAGCAATTTTTTATTGTTGAAATGCTCATTTGGATTACAACGAGAATTCAAATGCTTCAAGCGACTAATAAAGTCTCTCATCGACTCTCCTTCCTCTCGTTGGGCTTTCTAGATCTGAGAGGCTACACCCCAAAGCACTCCCTCTCGTATGTATTCTTTCAAGAATAGTCTCCTAAGAGTAGGGTAAATGGTTTTTTCTTCCACCCTTAGGGTTCTATACCAATCCCCTACCTTTCCACTTAAGGTTAGGCTTAAAGCATTGCTCTTATGCAGGTCATTGTGTTCTCCTAGAGAATCGCATATTTGTTCAAACACTTCAATATGCTTTCTCACATCCCCATCTCCACTAAATTTTTGTGTGAGCTTGGCTATTTGTAGTGCCTTACTTCTAGGCTCTATCAGGCTGTTACGCATATTCTCAGCAATAAATCAACCAATAGCTTGAGCAAATGTTGCCAAGTCACCTAAGCGATCAGGCACCGTAGGTGAAGGCGCTCCAGAGACTACATGTGGAGTAGGTATTGGCATTGGGCTTGGCGCATAGGAAGCCCTTGGGTTCCACGTTGGGTAGGATGTTGTGCCATGTGGTGGTCCATAGTCCATATGGGTGGCCCTAGGCATATCAGACGTCGGATGTGACATGTTAATGCTAGCCGGTATAGTCCCATGGAAATAAGAGCTTGGGTGTTGTGGTTGTGGAGCATAGGTAGTTGAAACAATGGGAGGAGTAGGGACTACATGAGTACGAGGACCCATGGGTGTATACGATTGGTACACACTTGTAGGTACTGTTGTACGCATTGAGCTACCATGTAGCGGTGCTTTACTAACAAATGAGGTCCATGGCATGTTTCTCGGCATGCCCATCATTGGGGTAGGCATGGTAGCTGTGGTGTCATCAAGGGAAAGATGAGATAGACTTGGAATGGTGAAGCTATCACTTGTGGGCTCAGATTGCACTAAGACCCCTGGAGAAACAACATATGGAGGATCCATCGAACTTACCGAGGGAGTCTCCATTTGCGATAAGGTCGGTTGTTTAGCATTTCCTATATCTAAGAATCTCACCCGTTGAAGGCATGTGATCCCCTTGTTTTGTCTCTCTAACTCAATGACCCTATGGATGACCTCACAAACTCTTTGTTGTTGATCCTCCACACTAGTAGCACCCATTGTGGATTGTATGACATCTAACCAACCCACGTGATAGGTGTGACCTGTGTATAGGTCGGTCAGAGTTTCCGTTTGTGGTTCGTACTCCCAGTTCTCATTTAAGAACACTCCATCTAGGATTGAGGTGCTAGGGTTGTGCTTTGAGCTAGATGCAATGTTGCTTTCTAGGGGTTGGCCCTTAGCGGTTGCTAAGTCAGGAGCACTCGATTGCTCTCTTAGCAAGGATATTGACATAGGGGATTTCACTTTTAGCTCTCTTCGTTGCTCCACCTTGCGTAAGCTCTCGACTTCCTTTTCCCTCGCTACAAGGATATACCGCTCAACCTCTTGCACTTCGGCAAGGCTTCTACCATCGGGTAATATGACCTCGGAGGGAAATAACTCTGAAGAGTCAGGAGGTGCAGTGAATGAAGTATTCACGTGCACATTCTCTAAGGGTATAGGGTCTACGTTGGTCACGAATGGAGAATTTACTTTCCCACCCCCCTCATTTACATCATTAGCTCCATGTTTGGAGTGAGTGGCTCTACTAAAGGTTTCCTTCAGGCGGCTAGCATGCTCGGCCCGGACCGCGGGCCCATGGCATGCATGTCTTGGCTTGACCTATTGGGATTAGGCATTGGGAAACCCTCCGTGACGTTGTAGTCAGAGGAAGAGTCACTAGCCGCTATGTTCGGGTCTTGGTTTGTACTACCTTGGGTCCCCGTCGAAGGCCCGGAACCTAAAGTAGGTGGATATTGAGAACCCGCGTAAGTCGAAATTCTCTCTAGTTGCTCCGTCTCTAGCACACGACCAGAGCGCAGATGCATGTGCCATTGGCACCCTAAAAGCGTCGGCGAATAACCTCGAAGGTTAACCGCTTACTTTTTTAAGTGTCTGTTTTCACTCGTGTTTTTTACGTTTAATGTTTTTTAATGATCGATTTTTTTGATTAAAGTGTGTGATAGCTTAAAATGAGCGTATCACTCAGAGGTTCGCGGTGTCTTTACAACGCAAAGTTCGGTCACGTGAAGCTCCGTTAATCCTCAAAAAAGTCGATTTTTAGCTACTTGTGAAGCTAAAATTCGTGATTTTAAAGGGCGATAGATGCCTAAGCCTGAGCGTGAGCTTGGGCTTGGGTCTGGGAGATATTCCCGATCCCGGTCCTACATTTAAATTTATTTTTTATTTTTTAATAAAAGGATAAGGTCGCTGTGGCCTGCGCGAGAGCACACACACTCTACCTACCTACTTCCAACTAATACACCTATTGTTACACACTAACACACTCTATTAGCTCTTATAGATCTACTTCTTACTTACCGTACATTACATTACACAGAACTAACAACCTTAATACTAACACCTTACACAGAGACAAATCACAGTACCTTTGAAAACTCCATTAACAAAAAATAGTGTTAACACAAAAAATGGAGTGAATTTTAGGTTTAGTTGAATTTTATATGAGCTCGCCCCATTCACACTTGGGTGCCCATGCTTAGCCAACTAATCCCTTGAATGTTCGAGTTAGAGTGCGCCTCTCATCGGCGATCACTCTTACCCTTTTCCTATTGGACCGACAAGACCGATACTTGACTCTACCAAATAAATAATACAATGTCCGTCGTAGGTGATAGGAATGTGCGTGAGGGTTAATAGTTTTCGAGATCCGAGGGGCCCCGATCTAGCCCGGTGCGCCACGGCGCGAAAATGGCATGTTTGACCAGGTCAAACAAGCCATTTTCGCACCGTGGTCAAACATGCCGTTTTCGCGTCATGGTGGACGGGGCTAGATCGGGACCCTCGGGTCTCGAAAACCCACCCGATCGGGTTCTTTGGTGCAAAATAGGTGTGATTTGGCCGTAATCTACTTCAAGAACATGACCTCGCATGGAAAGTTCCATTCTTTCTCTCCAAAAATGTAGCATGTACCTTGATCGTGGTGCAAAAAAAACTCATACTTTGATGGACCCAACAAGTCTCCAATGTAACACATTCTTCCAAATCTTTTTCAAAGTGACCCCATGTTCTCAGATAAGTAGACTTCTTACAAAGAGGGTACACAAGATAAGACCCTTAGTGAACATGCCAAAGAAAGTTTAAAAGAGGAAGTGTATTACTGCTCAAACCATAGAGGAACAAACATTTGTAGAGAGTGAAGAAAAAAAAGTACAAGAACGATGTCCTTGCATGGAAACAACAATCACCTCCTCCGCACCACCATTGAATAAGAATAATTAGAAATGGAGAGTCATCGTAGTGGCTTTGCATGATATACAAAAGTATTAAAGAGCATGAATCCCATAATACCCAAAGCTCCATACTAAAGGATGAATCGTGCAATAATTAAGAATTTTCCTATACTACTAGAGTCCAACAATCTTTAGAATGTCATTGAAAAAAAGAAACTGATGACCCTTTATCATCATTGCATACAAAGTGAGTAGATGAAAGTGTGGAACCTCCTCTCTTTATCATCATTGCATACAAAGTGAGTAGATGAAAGTGTGGAACCTCCTCCATCACCTCTCTTTATCTACTACTTAAGTAATGTTGTCCGTCAGGTTAGAGTCATGTAGGAGCGCAAGCTTCATTGAGGCCTCTTCATGCTCACTTATAGATCTTCAACCTCCCTATCTCTCTTCATGCTCTTTCCTTTGTTCTTATTTCTCTCGGTGTCCTCAAGCACTAGCAAATCTAGGTCCATGTCCCAAATAGGAAATTTGGATACCTATAGACATCATGCCCAAGTCGATGAGGCCATTGTGATCATCTACCTTGCAGTCCCTCTTAGAAATCCCTTTGACAAATTTCAACATGCAATATAAAATTCTTGTGAGTTTTGTACATATGCTTTAGAAAATCAATCAATAATTATATGGTGTAAGCTATTTAAAACGATTCTTATTCACACATGTGTGCCTCCATGTAGTACTAATTAGAATTCACTTAATTACTAAAAATTGAGTTTAAAAATAATTTTTTTGTGGAGAAGATAAATAGAGAACTAAACTTGTGTACTTGCACAATAATACAACTCTTGGATGTCATTCTTACTTTTAAGATTGAAACACCTAGAGCTTGAAAACTTCATGAGATACCAAAATAATCACACCAAAATTGAATTAAAGATTAAAAGAACTTAAATTAAACTTTACAAAAAATTGGGATGCAATACAAGTTTTCATTAATATAATGCCCTGCGGTTGAGCTTGTACAATGATACATCATGGGAATGAGATGTCCTTACAAGTACAACCCTTCTCTTCTCCTAACCTTACAATTTTTCTACTCACACAAAAGGAATTCTATTCAAGGACTGAGGTACTTGCAAAAATTGTAAAGATGTCAGTCATCATTGACACAACTATTGGGCACAATATCAGTGTGGGGGAATATTTGAAGGTCCACGACCTCCTTAAAAACAATATCGGAGTCGAGCGCTCCCATACTCCCATTGTTCGCTTTCATCTTCAGTATGGGAATTTCATTGACAAGCCTTGATTTACAAATTGGTATCTGCATACCAATTTTTGCCAATAATAGAGCACATTCGATGTGGCATAAGCATGGTCATATAAGAATCCCTCTTGTGAGGGAATCTCTCAACGTAAACACTCTGCATATAAAAACTTGCCAACGCCCACATGGATAGATTCAAAGCCTCATGCAAAAGATTCCATTGGCTCCCACTCTGCAAAGTTAGATGGAAAATATATGAAGGAAAAACACACCAAATTATGCATATATTGAAACAACCTAAGAGGAAAAAGCATAAATGGTACAATCCAAAACATTTAATATAAGCAGAACATGTACACTTTCAAGAAACCTAGGTTGAGGCAAGACATGTCAAGCACCAACAGAGAAAGCTATATACACATGTTGTACCTTTGTAGATGCTTGCCATCTTGAGTTTGCTTGAAACCCACAATCTTCCCCTTCCAATGATGTGTCTGAGAAGCCATATATTTGCTTTACACCTTGTGTAAACTCCATGAACTTGGCTGAATTTTCACCCACATAAATCATTTGTAGTCATGATAGCAAGCGAAGAACCGCTATTGTCTTGCATACTGTAGCAACTTATTGAGTCAATAAAACTCTCACATTGATGAGCACCTAAAGAATAGCAATGTAACACACGCTGTGATAAAAATGAAGATTAGTTTATATACACGATGTTTATTAGTGCAAGGTAACAAGAAATGCTAAGATATATACAAAGACAGACAATGACACTGCCACAAATCTCTACAAGAAAGATGGAAGCAGAAACCAGTATGGTGAGTGAGCAAAGATACAAGAACATTGAAAATAGGAATGAAGCTCACTGTCCTTACCAACACATATGCTGAAGAAGCCTAACAATCTTACCCAACAATGCTCCTATGCAAAATCTCCAAAAGATGTGGATGAGTGAGGGGAGATCATTTCAAATCTAGATGAGGAACAAGGACTGTGGAAGCTGTTGATGAAGATACTCAAGAAGCAGCCACTGATTCAGATCTATACTTTCATGTCGAGGTTTGAAGGCGAGATTAAGTGATTAACCTCACCTTGACACCTAGATGAGGAAGAAGGATCAAAGAAGGTGTCAATGAGGATACTCCAAAAGCAATTGTGTTGCAGATCTATAGCTTTCCATAGAGGTGTGAAGGTGAGGCTAAGTGATCAATGGAGAAGGGAGGTGTTGATGAAGATACCATAGAAGTATCCAATGTTGTAGATCTACAGCTTTTTGTAGACGTGTGAAGGTGAGGCTGAGTGATCAATGGAGAAGGGAGGCTTCAAACCTCTGCTGCAAAAGGTATTTGGAGGGAAAAGTGGGCTTCAAGAGAGAGATGCAGGTCTCATAGCTAGAGGGGGGAGAGAGAGTAGATGTAGCAGCCTTAGAGAGAGTAAATAGGAGAGAGAGAATGTCAGCACATTTTTTGAAAGACCCCCTTTTAGGGAGGAAGGTGGGGGGAGTCAATAGCCTCTAGAGAGATAAAGAATGGGTTTTTACCCTAGCATTATAAAAAAGGTTCAAATTTTTTATTTTCTTGTTTTATTAGTAAAGAAAAGACCCCTCTACCTCTAGGCCTATAAGTTTGACCACTCACTTTTAGAACCTACCACACTGACCATTTCAGTCCACATGGCAGTCCCCCATTTTCTCATTCCTTAATCTCATTTTTAATCCCATGGCAAATAAAGAGGCCCTCTTATACCCCATTCCCTTCCTAATGCAAAGAGAATATTGGTCCATCCAATTTGTCTACCTCCTTCAGCTACGAGTAGTATTCCATAGTTTTCCTGCTTATGTATTCTAACTTAATCAATAAAAACACTCTTTTAATCAACCACATGACCTGCCTCTGCCTGACCTTATGTTTCATACCTGACAGTTAGTAGTAGTGCCTATCACCTTGAGAGGGCCCAAAATCTTTTGACATATCCTTCTCTATGGCTTTACTAACTTCATTTGTCCGTAGCAGTAGGCACATCAAACACTTGGGAAATCAAGGCTTTAGTTAGATAATCCTGAGCAAAAATATGGCCATCAATTGCCTGTAAATACTTCAAGTAAACCCATGGCAGTCTTGCAAAATCCAATAGCCCTATGCTCCTGAACCATGGTACATTGTCATCATTGGCTACCAAGTCATATTTGAAATCTAGAAAAGTATATTCATGTGTTGGTTCTTCCTTTGCAATTGGCATAGCCTTGAGAGGTGTTAACAACTCTAGCTCATCTTCAAACTGGAGTCAGGGATGATGGCTCGTTGATACTTGGCTTTACAAAAAGGCATTAGCATGGCAAGTGGTTCTTCTTCATCCAAGCATGAGCCAGACCTTGCTCCCCTAGAAGTATTGCGATTGCTTGACATATCGTAGCAAGGAGAAGAACTCAACACAACAAAAAAAACGCAGAGGATTGAAACTTGTAGCGCACTTGCTAATAGTCACCTCATTAGCCATGTCACATGAATAAGTTGTCACTATCCCAACATCATCATTGAACATATGCTCCATTGAAGTCCCGATTATTTCTCCCAAAAATGGCTTCAATCGTAAACCATTAACTGGTTTGGCAATGACTTGCCCTGACTGATCAGCTAAAACAAAAGTATTAGGCCCCACAATTTTAGCTATCTGAAATGGACCCACATATCTCAGTTTCAATTTGCCAGGTCCGTGTCCTAGGTTGCTATTGTAAACCATCACCCAATCTCCTGTAGAGAAAATTTTAAACTTTACGTTCCTATTGGTCCATGCTTGCCTTCTTTGCTGAATAACCTCTACAATATACATGCTCTGAACTCTATCTTCCTCTAGCTTCAGTAACGCTTCCTTTTTGCAGTTTACTGACTCTCCAGGTGACAGTTTCTGTTGAACTGCAACCCTTAAACTTTGTACAAAAAATTCCATAGGAACTACTGCTTCCAACCCATACACCAACTTGAATGGTGTCATGCCTGTTGTCACTTTAAATGCAGTTCTAAAAGCCCAAAGTACTGAATCCAACTTTTCATCCCAATCTGTTCTATTATGATTGACCAATTTCTTGATTATCCTGATTAAAATCTTATTTGTACTCTCTGCTTGTCCATTTGCCTAAGGATAGTACACAGTTGATTTCTTATGCAATATCATATGTAGTTCAATTAGTTTACTGATCACTTTGTTAATGAAATGTCCTCCCTGATCAGAAACCAACTCAATAGGACATCCAAACCTGGTCATAATGTTTTTGTACAAAAAATTTGCCACACTCCTTGCTGTGTTATCTCTCAAAGCCACAACTTCTACCCATTTTGTGCAATAATCAATTGAAACCAATATGTACCTATTATGTGTAAACCTTGCAGGTGGCTTGATTGGACCAACAAAATCTAATCCCCACTTATGACATGGTTCCAAAGGTAATATAGGTTGCAAGGGCATCCTATCCACATTCAGTGGCATGCCCTCTCTCTGACACAACAAGCAGTTCTTGTTGAATTCCTGAGCATCTTTTATAACAGCTCACCACCAAAGTCCTGCTTGAAATATTTTCCTTGCAGTAACATCTCCTGAGAAATGTCCTCCTGAATTACCTACATGAGCTTCTACCAGTACTGCTCTTTGCTCAAATTCAGGGACACATCACTTGATCACTTGATCAATTCCTCTCTTGTACAATACCCCTGCAATTACTGTGTAAGGTTTGCTTCTTAATGCTAATCTTTTTCTTTGATCCTTAGTCATTGCTTCGGGTAACACCCCTTTAATAAAAAACTAAAGCATGTATTCATACAATCCCCTGACTGCTCTATCACCTAAACTAAAAACAATTCTACATCAGGTAATTGATTAGGTACTCCTGAGGAATCAACCTCACCCGTTTCCAATCTATTGGGATAGTCAACCAAAACATGAAGTCTCCGAGGAGTATGTATTACTACATATTCAAATTCTTGCAAGAGCAATATCTATCTGGTCAACCTTCTTGATAAATGTGCACCAAATAGATAAGAGCCTGATGATCTATGTGGAAGATTACCCTATTGGCTAAAAGGTAATGTGTAAATTTTTGCAATGCATAGATCATTCCTGTTAGGAAATAAGACGTAGCTAAATAGATAATTGGGTAGATTACTTAATGGAGAGAGACAGATTTACATACACGAGATTATAGAGTAGAGAGAGAGAGAGAGAGAGAGAGAGAGAGAGAGAGAGAGAGAGAGAGAGAGAGAGAGAGAGAGAGAGAGAGAGAGAGAGAGAGTACACACGATATACGTGGTTCACCCAATGTGGGCTACGTCCACGGGAAAGCAGCCACTCAATATATTTAGTACTTAAAAACAAGAAGTAGTTTACAAAGGGATTATACCCTTAATGGAGCTCCCGCCTTGCTTCACTCTCACCACCTCACACTCACCTTGTTGCATCAACTTCACACTATGAAATGTGTGTAGAAATGGCCTCCTTTTATAGGCCAAAAGGGCTGCCCTCTCTTATGAGAGACAACCATGTGTAGCCGCCCTTGTGCGAATAAGTCCAAATCGGACCCTCCAATCCGCCCATGTGTGGCTGCCCTTGAGAAGACAAGTCCGCTTTTGAATTCGGCCACCGGCCACCGGCCATTGACTTCCGACCACTGGCCAACCGACCGGTTGTTTTCCGACCACTTTCCGGCCGTCGTCCGGCCATAAATTTCGACGAAAAAGAATATTCCGGCGAAAAAAAAGTCTCAGGGGCCTCTGCCCCCGAGGCCTTTAAAGTTGCCCCTGATTCTTGTCCCTGAAAATTTTGGTTTCCGGTGAGTGATTTTCCTTCACGCACGATGGCTTCTCCTCATAATGGGGGCCTTACAAATGTGCGCTTTTACCACAGAAAATTACAAGGGTAAATCAGGCTCCATACTTAACAATCTCCCACTTGGAGACTGATCTCCAAACCAAACCTGTGACTGCTTTCCATTCTGGCTTCTTATCCTTGAATGCCGATTGAAGATGAGCAAAAGCTCAACTTCTCCTTGTTGACCACCTTTGTAAACATGTTTGCAGGATTTTCACTTGTATGCACCTTTCCTAGATTTAGTTGTCCCTCTTCCAAAAGAGTGCGTATGAAGTGATATCTCACCTCAATGTGCTTTGTCCTTGAATGAAAGGCTGAGTTCTTCGCAAGATGGATAGCGCTTTGGCTATCACTGTACAAGACACAATTGTCTTGTTTGAATCCAAGCTCTTCTAAGAATCTGTGGAGCCACAGAATTTATTTTCTTGCCTCCGTCATTGCTACATACTCTGCTTCCGTGGTAGAAAGTGAAACCACTTTCTGTAGCTTTGAAGCCCAGCTTACTGCTGTGCCTCCAACCGTGAACACATAGCCAGTAGTGCTCCTTCGAGTATCTTTGTCACCTGCCATATCTGCATCAGCATACCCTTCTAGAAAAATATCAGTTCCTCCAAAATACAAAGCATTTGTTGTTGTCCCTTTTAGATACCTAAGTATCCACTTCACAGCTTGCCAATGCTCTTTACCTGGGTTGTCCATGAACGTACTCACAACTCCCACTGCATGTGCAATGTCTGGCCTTGTCCAGACCATAGCATACATTAGAGAACCTACCGCTGCAGCATATGGAACTTTAGACATATAGGCTATCTCCTCTTGTGTCTTTGGACACATATCCTTCGTTAGTTTAAAATGACCAGCCAAAGGTGTAGAAACTGGTTTTGCATTTTGCATTGCAAACCTTTCTAGTACCTTCTTGATGTAATCTTCTTGAGATAGCTTTATTGTCTTCTTCGTCCTGTCCCTTGATATTTTCATACCAAGTATCCTCTTTGCAGCACCTAAATCTTTCATTGAAAAAGATTTGGACAGCTCCTCTTTTAGGTCTTTGATGTCCTGCATGTTAGCACTTGCAATCAACATGTCATCAACATACAACATTAGGATGATGAATTTCCCATCTCCCAAATTCTCCGTGTAGACGCAGTGATCCGAGTTGCATCTTGTGAATCCATGATCCAACATCCATCGATCAAACTTCAAGTACCATTGTCTTGATGCTTGCTTTAAACCATACAAGCTCTTCTTTAATCTGCAAACCATTTTCTCCTTACCTTTTACTTCATACCCCTTTGGTTGAAGCATGTAGATTTCCTCCTCTAAGTCACCGTGAGGGAATGCCGTATTTACATCCATTTGCTCGAGATTTAGATCATGAGCAGCCACAAGGCTTAAGACAAGCCTAATTGAGTTCATTTTTACAACAGGAGAAAATATTTCATTGAAGTCAATACCTTTCTTTTGAGAAAAACCTTTTACCACAAGCCTAGACTTGTACCTTTTCTTCCCACCTTCTTCTTCCTTCAGCTTGTACACCCATTTGTTTTGAAGTGCCCGCTTACCTTTAGGAATCTCAACCAACTCCCATGTTTGGTTGCAATGTAGTGAGTCCATCTCCACTTGCATGCTCTTCGTCCATTCTTCTTTGGATTCATGTTGCATAGCTTCTTCGTATGATTCCGGCTCTCCAGAATCTGAGATCAAGAGATGGTTGAAGGAAGGAACTTTCTGGAGGTCTACTTGCTCTTGTAGATCTTCGGGGAATAGGTTGAGGCTCCTCATTTGGTTGACGTAGTTGCACATTGTCACCGTTTGCAGTCCTTGAGTCTTCACCGTCCTCAAGATCCATGTACTCATCACCTGTTTCTTTTGTTTGTTTTCTTTCCAAGTAATCTTTGTACATATTTTGTTCGTTAAAAATTACATCCCTACTCCTTAAGATTTTACCATCTTCAGGATTCCATAGGCGATACCCAAGGTCTCCTTCTCCATAGCCAATGAAGAAACACTTTTTGGACTTTGCATCTAGCTTTGATCTTAGGATTCTATCTATGTGCATGAAAGCCTCACACCCAAACACTTTGAGAAATGCATAAGTCACCGGTTTACCTGTCCATGCCTCTTCTGGAACTCCTCCATCCAAAGCCGTTGAGGGTGACCGATTGATTAAGTACACAGACGTACTTACAGCTTCCGCCCAAAGCTCAAGCGGTAGGCCTGCATGTAGCCGCATGCTTCGTGCTCGTTCCATGATTGTCCTGTTCATCCTTTCCGAAATCCCATTTTGTTGAGGTGTCCTTGGGGTTGTCCTTTGCCTCCGAATGCCATTGCTAGCACTAAAGCTTTCAAAAGCTTGGCTGCAATATTCGCCTCCATTGTCGGATCTGAGACATTTAACCTTGGTACCTGTTTCATTCTCCACAAAGGCTTTCCACCTTTGAAATATGGAAAATACATCGGATTTATTCTTCATGACATAAACCCATGTTTTTCTAGTCGCATCGTCTATGAATGTTACATAGTACAATGAGCCACCAAGTGATGGTGTACTTGCAGGACCCCAAACATCAGAATGAACCAACTCAAGTTTTTTATTTTTTCTTTCATTTCCTGATTTTTGAAATTTTACCCTCTTTTGTTTACCATAAACACAATCTTCACAGAACTCTAAGTCCACTTCTTTCAAACCTGGTAGAAGCTTCTTTGTTTGAAGGATTTGCATTCCTTTGGCACTCATATGCCCAAGTCGATAGTGCCACACTGCACTATCAACTTCTGTAGTTGCTGCACAAGCTGAAGGTTGCGTGCTAATAGTACACAAGTAAAGTGTACCGACCTTTTCTCCCTTGGCAACCACCAAAGATCCCTTTGAGATCTTCCACCGTTTATTTCCGAATGCAATGTTGTGACCTTCATCGTCTAATTGTCCTGTAGAGATTAAATATTTTCGAAGAGAAGGAACATGTGTAACATCTTTAAGCTTCCATTCATTTCCGTTAGCAGTTTTGACAGAAACTGTACCTTTGCCGACAATCTCACAAGCTTCATCATCTCCCAAGTATACATACCCAAAATTACCTTTGGTGTAGTCTTGGAAATGTTGCTTGTGTGGTGTCACATGGAATGAAGCCCCGGAATCTACTATCCAGGAATTAGACACATTGTCTAATGAGAGAATTAGAGCATCTTGCTCTACTTTACCTGCCACATTGGCCTCCGATGTTGGCTTGTTGTCTTGACACTTTGTCTCCTTCTTCTTCTTGGACCAACAATCCTTCTTGACGTGGCCCTTCTTGTCGCTGTTCCAACATTCAAGAACTGACTTTGTTCGTGACTTGCTCTGTCTTGAGCGATCACGACCCTTTTGGCTTTTGAACCTTTCCTTAAGCCTTCCTCTTGTTTCCAATGATAGTGCAGCACTTGATGATTCTCCTGTGCTTCTCCTTCGCATTTCCTCGCTTAGGAGAACACCCACAACATCATCAAACTTAAGAGTATTTGTGCCAGAGATAGAATTACTTACAGCCATCACAAGGCTGTCCCAACTATCCGGTAGAGATGATAGTATAAGGAGAGCTCGCACTTCGTCATCGAAATTGATTTTCACTGATCGAAGTTGACTTATGTTTGTGTTAAAATCATTTAGGTGTTCTGCAACTGAACCATTCTCTGCCATCTTTAGATTGAACAAGCGCTTCATAATAAATACCTTATTGGATGCCGATGGTTTCTCGTAGAAGTCATCAAGTGACTTCATCAAGTCCTCCGTGGTCTTCATCTCCGAAACATTGAAGGCCACCGTTGACGCCAAGCTTAACCGGATTGTTCCCAAGGCCTTTCGATCAAGGACAATCCATGCTTCATCTGCCATCGTTGCGGGCTTCTTTGCAAGACCGCCTAGTGGAAAATAGAGGTCCTTCTGGTAGAGATAGTCTTCAATCTGCATCTTCCAATGTTGGTAGTTTTTGCCGTTGAACTTCTCAATCTTGAGCTTCCCTTCCTCCGCCATAACTCCCACTCAATTCAAGGAATCCTTTCCTTGAGATAATTTAGCCACGAGCAAACCTTGCTCCGATACCAGTTGTTAGGAAATAAGATGTAGCTAAATAGATAATTGAGTAGATTACTTAATGGAGAGAGACAGATTTACATACACGAGATTATAGAGTAGAGAGAGAGAGAGAGAGAGAGAGAGAGAGAGAGAGAGAGAGAGAGAGAGAGAGAGAGAGAGAGTACACACGATATACGTGGTTCACCCAATGTGGGCTACGTCCACGGGAAAGCAGCCACTCAATGGCTTTAGTACTTCAAAACAAGAAGTAGTTTACAAAGGGATTATACCCTTAATGGAGCTCCCGCCTTGCTTCACTCTCGCCACCTCACACTCACCTTGTTGCATCAACTTCACACTATGAAATGTGTGTAGAAATGGCCTCCTTTTATAGGCCAAAAGGGCTGCCCTCTCTTATGAGAGACAGCCATGTGTAGCCGCCCTTGTGCGAATAAGTCCAAATCGGACCCTCCAATCTTCCCATGTGTGGCCGCCCTTGAGAAGACAAGTCCGCTTTTGAATTCGGCCACCGGCCACCGGCCATTGACTTCCGACCACCGGCTATCGGCCATTGACTACCGGCCACCGGCCAACCGACCGGTTGTTTTCCGACCACTTTCTGGCCGTCATCCGGCCATAATATTCCGGCGAAAAAAAATATTCCGGCGAAAAAAAAAGTCTCGGGGGCCTCTGCCCCCGAGGCCTTTAATGTTGCCCCTGATTCTTTTCCATGAAAATTTTGGTTTCCGGTGAGTGATTTTCCTTCATGCACGATGGCTTCTCCTCATAATGGGGGCCTTACAAATGTGCGCTTTTACCACAGAAAATTACAAGGGTAAATCAGGCTCCATACTTAACAATTCCCAAGAATTCTCTCTCTGTAACTGTGTAATTCTTTTCTGCAGGTGTCAATACCCTGCTTGCATAGTAAATTGGTCTAAACCAACCTCGTTTGGTTTCTTGCATCAATGATGCACCTACTGCCACATGAGATGCATCCACAAAAATATGGAATGGTAAATTCCAATCAGGAACAATTAAAATTGGTGCTACAGTTAACATCTTTTTCAGAATCCTGAATGCTCTTCCCTACTCTTCTCCCCATTCAAATACTACATCCTTCTTTGTAAGCTTTGTTAGTGGTGTACATACATGTGCTAAATATCTCAAGAATCGGTTATGCCACTTCATCTGACCCAAAAATCTACTCAATTTCTTAAATATCCTTGGTTCTGATGCTTTATTGATTGCTTCCACCTTCCTTGGATCTATAGATACTCTTTCTTCAGAAGTTACATGTCCCAAGAGAACTCCTCCCTTAACTGCAAATGCACACTTGGCTAGGTTCAATGACAATCTGAATTCCTTGCATTTCTCAAAACACAACCTCAAGTGCTCAAGATGCTCCTACTTCTTTTCAAAAACACTAAAATCATCCAAAAACACCCTCATAAATGTTGTAAGGAATGCAGCAAACACACCCTGTACCACCTTCTGAAATGTTGGTGGAGCATTCTTTAAGCCAAATGTCATCACATTGCTAGCATAAACTCCCCACTTAGTGACAAAAGCTGTTTTATCCCTGTCTTCAAGTGCCATTAAGGTCTAGTTGTATCCACTAAAACCATCCAGAAAACTATAAAGCTCATGTTCAGGTACTACATCCAATAGTGTATCACAAAAAGGTTATGGAAATGGATCAATCACTGTTGCAGCATTCAGTTTCCAGTAATCTACACACACCCTCATCTTTCCATTCTTCTTGGGAACTACAACAATTGGTGACAATCAAGTAACCTCATCCAATGGGACACCCTCATCTTTCCATTCTTCTTGGGAACTACAACAATTGGTGACAATCAAGTAACCTCATCCAATGGGTAAATGAAACCCACAGCCAACAGTTTATCAATCTCCTCTTTAACCTGTTTGGTTGTTTCAGGCCACATGAGCACTAAAGCCAACCAATGTGTCTGGCAACAAAAGACGACATCGGCTATAGATCTCCATATTGTCTACTCAAAGGAAAGGGTGGTGTCTACACACAATCTGGTAAGTGTGTGTGTCAATGTACACAAAACTTTCAAACCCTTCTCATTGTTGCCAAGAGAGTGTGTGTACATGTGTGTCTACACTCAATGTGTTTTGTGTGTGTGTCAATGTATACACAACTTTCAGACACTTCTTCTTGTTTGCCAAGAGAGTGGGTTTATTATAAACACACTAATAAAGGTTTCTTTCTCTCAAAGAATCTCCAATGCTGCCAAGCTTTTGATCTTCTTCTACTTGTGTGTGTGCATACCCTTGCAAAAATTGTCCATGAAAAGGTAAAAGCTTGTGTGTGTGTATACCCTTGTACCAAGCTATCTAGTGAAATTTGTCCTTGAATACAAAAGTGGGAAACTTCTTCTTAAGAACACTAATGTTTTCCGAAGTGCACCTTCTTCAGGTCGATCTTTCCACTTGATTAAATCTTGTTGACATACATGATGAAATGTATGTAAATCATGGTAGTCTAAGATTCCCTCAGATTCATGGGTTGTGTAGGAGGTTCAATGAAATCAACTAGAATCTGTTGATCAATGACATTGTCGTCCCCATGCAAGCGTTTATGTAAATGACTTACATGAAATACCCGATGAATACGAGTGTGTATACAGGTAACGAGAGTTTGTAGGCTTGATCACCAACTCACTTGAGTATCTTGAAAGGCCCACATTATCTCAGAGATAATTAGGTGTTGGTCCAATCTTCAGACTTTTTGAATGCTCTAGCATACGCAAAAATAACTCTTCCCCTTTTGTGAAGGTAACTTACCGAAGTTTCTCATCAGTGTACTTCTTATAAGGATCCTACACTTGTCAAACATTTTGACGAGCCAGTTTCAGCATATCCATATGGTCTTAGATAAAATCCTTGACCTGTTGGAGCTTTTTAGTTGCCAACCCCATTGTACATGGTTACCTAGGTCAAAATCGTACATTAACATGAAAGGATTAAATCCAGTTGTTACGTGCTTAGCACTGTTGTAAGCAAACTCAAGAATAGGTAGATAATCTTCCCAGTCTGATTGCTTCTTGCTAACCTATGCTTGTAGTATATCCTCTAGCAATTGATTGACTCTTTCAATCTGACTGTCCATTTCAGGATGATATGCTATACTTAGATTGAGTTGTGTACCCAATCATTTAAACACATCCCTCCATCAATGACTGTTAAAATTGGGATCACGATCACTCACAATGTTACTTGGTGATCCATAAAACCTATACAAATTGTCCACAAACAACTTAGCTAACTCTGGAGACTTGATTGTTGATTTGGTTGGAATAAACTTGCATAGTTTATTCAACCGATCTATGACCACCCATACTAAGTCATGACCTCATACAATGGTTGGTAAAACCACAATGAAATCCATTTACCATTGGGAATCTCCAAAGGATGTAAGATTCCTCCTTCTTTCAAGTGCTCTACTTTATTAACTTCACATTTTTGGCAATGCAAGACATACTTTTGAACATAACCATATAAACTTGTTCAAGAAAATTATCGTCTTACAAGAATATTAGTCTTTCTTAATGCATGAGTGCCTTGCACTTGGACTATCATGAAATTCATAAATAATTTGGCACCAAATTTCCATGTCCGTCGGTACACAAACTCTCCCCTTGTGGAGTAGGTACCCATTATCGATGGAAAAATTCTTCCATCTCTGCAGTTCATCACTCGATAGAGGAGAGCTATGTGCGGAGGTTAAAGACACACTACCAACATTAGAGTGAGAAGGATCCTTCATTTTCACATGGCTCCACACTTTGGAGTATGCATCATCATGATCGTATTTACCCTTAAGAGATTCCAAAAACCCACTTCAAATTTTCGTGAAAAGAAGAGAGTTGATATCAAGCATACGACTAAGAGCGTCAGCTACCACGTTGTACCGTCCTTTACGATATCAAAGCTTTGCATCATACTCCCGAAGAATCTCAGTCCACTTGGTCTTTTGACCCTTCAAATCAATTTGTTGTGTAAACCATTATATGCTTTCATGGTTGAACACAATCTGAAATTGAGCTCCATACAAATAATGCTGCCATGTCTTCAAAGCAGACACTATTGCATAAAGTTCTCGTTCATAAGCAGAGTAATTTTGTTGTGGTGAATCAAGATTCTTGCTTTCAAATGCAATTGGCCTTCCTCTTACAGAAGGACTACTCCAATAGCATGATTACTAACATCCATTTCCAAAACAAATGGCTTCAAAGATCCACAATAGCTTGAATAGGAGCTGTAGCTAATGCATGCTTGAGAGAATCAAAACTTTGATGTTGAGCGGCACCCCACTAAAAGGTTTTCCCCTTGGCTTTTAGTTGGTTCGTCCTCATCAACACATCAATATGAGCGTAGGTTTAACAAACTTTCGATAAAAATCGGCAAATCCTAAGAAAATCTGTAACTCTTTCGGATTTTTGGGAGAAGGCCACCTCCAAATGGCATCCACTTTGGATGGATCCATGTGCAGCCCATCAGCTGAGATGACATGCCCTAGGTAGTGAATTTCCTCCTTGAGAAAATCATATTTTGACTCTTTGGCATAAAACTTATTTGCTCTTAGCAATTCAAACACCTATTTTAGATGTTGCAAGTGCTCTTCTTCAGAGGCACTATACATGAGAATGTCATCGAGAAAGACGATAACAAACTTGCCCAAATATGGTCTCAGGACATATTTATGAGCATCATGAAAGTTGCGACCAAAAGAGCATAACCAAAAACTTGTAATGTCCAAACATTGTTTGGAATGTAGTTTTGGGTATATCAACAAGTCAAATGTATACTTTGTGATATCCCAACCGCAAGTCGATCTTGGTAAAAATTCAAGATTGTTTTTATCGATGAAGCGAATGCTATTGATTAAAATTTTGTTGGAAGCCTTACCACCATGTAGAGATCGCTCAGAATTGTTGGCTATGGTGAGGTTCATTAACTTAAATTGTCTTGAATACTTGCTTGCTTGGAAAATTGTACAAATTTTTGAAATGTATAGAATTTCATCAATTTGTGAAGAAGTCATCTGATCACCCCAGTGGTCTGCTCACCCTGGCAACGAGTTGATTGCTTTGATCATGAGGAAGAGAGGTTGAAGGGGGGTTTGGCCCATGGTCACCCTCCTTTGGCTTAATATTACTTGTCATAAGTGTGAGTGCGCGGATGCGGTGCGTGTGCGGAGAGTGAGAAGGAGAGAGAGGGAGACAGAGAGCAGGACACAGGATGTGGGTGGAGCTCCCAAATCTCACTGTATGAGTACCATGTGAGAATGTGAGTGAGAGCTCCTTATTCTTTGAATGTATAAAGAATAAGGAGATAAATGTGGGCAACCGAACACTGGCCGGCGGACACGGGCAAAGCACGGTGAGGCACACCACCTTTACCTAACATTCTCCCACTAAAGGTTGTGTGCCGATAAGTGGCGAGAAGACTAGCCTACAACTAGTATATACAAGAGGTGAGAGAAGACGACTCTCAACCTATGCCCACTGGCTCACTCTGTAATTGCTCTAGTGTAGATGCAACATGCATACCACTACGGCTAGAGCTATGATGACACTCCTGATGTAGGTATCGAGTGACAACCTGCATGGCTCCACAATGCACAATGCCAGTGTCAGTCATCGCACGACTGACAACTCCTACTGCAAATGCACCAACCGCATAACCAAGATCAGGTCTCAAAACCAAAAGGTCAGACATGAGAGACCCGAAAGCCGACGAAACATGCACTATGTGTGCTAACCTATCCATGTTAGCAACCTCAGAGCCATATGCATCCTGATCAGGAACCACCTGACTATGCATCACCATGTCAGCATCATCTGGCAAAGGCATGTTCGCTGAGAATGACTGCAAAATCAAAAAATCAGCACCAGTGCAATTACACACAGCTGTCTGAAGGACACTGTCGCCCTCAAACATATCAGACGCATCATAGAACAATGCATCGATCTCTGGCTCAACTAATGTCACCTCAATTGATGACTGGCCAAGCTGTACATCCCCAAAGATACCACTGTCTGCGTGAACGTCACCACAAGACAAATGCACAACCTGCTCTCCATGCAACACATCCGCAAAAGCGACATGTCTCGCCTCTTGCTCCAAACATGGCTGCAAATACACAGAGACTACACCGCCTCGTGTGTCAGAAATATGCAAAGGGTATACCAGACCACTCCTAGCACCTCTGGCTATCACTAGTGATCCCCTATGCATCTGAAATGACCGCTCTCTAAGCAGTACACAATGTCCACTACTCTGTAATAACTGACGCACTGAAATGAGACTCTGACTGAGTCCAGGTACATAATGTACATCTCGTAGCGTAAGCAATGCACCGCTAGGTAAAGACATGCATACATCTCCAGCACCCTCTATGTCAAATGTTGAACCATCAGCAAACTGCACACAACCAAGTCTCCCACTAGAGAAAGAGCAAAACGAATCACGACGTGGCGTCATGTGAAAAACTGCATGCTCGTCTAGTAGAAAACGTGTAGACAATGTGCTATCCCAAGACACAAAGTAGTCTGAAGGCAAGCTAGACTCAAAAGTGACATGCCCGTCACATGCATACTCTCTAGCATCTGTTCTCATAGTAGCACCATGCATCTGCCTCTTCCGCTACCTCATACGCCTGAAGCAACGACCATAATGGGCATCAACCATGCACCATAACCATATGCAAACCATCCGCAAAGACCATGAATCCAAGCACAAAATCATTGCCAAAGTATACTGTGAAAACCAATGAAAGAAGCTCCACCGGTGTGCTCCAAAAACCTTGTCTCTCAAGAGACCGCTTCGATGGTGTGTAAACGCCTTCGTACTTCGTTGCCCAAATCTACCAAAAAACCCTCAAACCACAAGCTTAACACAAGCTGCAATTGCGTCTTCAGCTCAAAATTGATGCACCTAACTTCGAGCACCTGTCGTGCTTCCAAAAGTGCATCAAATTCGCACACTATGTGAAAACAAAAAACCTGCAATTTCTGTATACAGTCAGTCTGAGCTGAATATCAGCAAAACGGTGAGGAATTTGCAAAAAATTTCTTCTGCAAAGTTGTAGATCACGTCGAAATGGATGGCCTAACAAACAAAATTTTCAGATCTGCATTGTACAAGGAGAAAAAAGAATCTGAAAACAATACTACTGCGCACACAGTTTTTAGGGCAGCACCTTCACTTACACACAATCTTCCACACTCCTCTCTGAGCTTCCACAAGAGCATACATCACTCTCAACTGAGCTCACAAGCTCCCATTTCATTCTCACAAAGCTTCCGAGCTTTCTTAATCTCTCCACCAGCAAGAGCAAGCGAGCTATCGCCTCGAAGCTCTCGAAGCCATCGTGCTCTCCGCGGTCACCATAGCTCTAATACCAATTGTGAGTGCGCGGATGCGGTGCGTGTGTGGAGAGTGAGAAGGAGAGAGAAGGAGACAGAGAGCAGGACACAGGATGTGGGTGGAGCTCCCAAATCTCACTGTATGAGTACCATGTGAGAATGTGAGTGAGAGATCCTTATTCTTTGTATGTATAAAGAATAAGGAGATAAATGTGGGCAGCCGGACACTGGCCGACAGACACGGGCAAAGCACGGTGAGGCACACCGCCTTTACCTAACCATAAGGACACAAGCCTTGGGCGCTTGATGTGACAAGGAAGCCCTTTGGAGCTGTGGCAACTGGTTGTAGTGGTAGAGAGAGAGAGAGAGAGAGAGAGAGAGAGAGAGAGAGAGAGAGAGAGAGAGAGAGAGAGAGAGAGAGAGAGAGCATTGGAGCCAGCTATAGTGCTCCTCGGCTTGCGTACCATGAGCATGAGTTGTTGCTCTCCCCCCTGAAAACCAAGAGATCCCGATTGCTTGCACTTTGGTGTAGGTCAAGTTTTGGCTCCCTCCTTCCCTAAGCGGGCCGACACATGGGTTTCCTCTCCTTCCTCTTCCTCGGCTCCATGGCTATTGCATGTATTGCATGAGCATGTAGTGGAAGACTACGCCCCCCCTTTTCCAAAAATAGCGTGAGGCTTTTATACCAATGAAAGGACCCTGGAAACTACTATGGAGAACCCTCCTCCCTACTGCCCTTTATATAGCCCTTGGTGTTCTAGGGTTCCTTGCCCAACTTAGCAGTCAACCCTTGGCCCGGGGTCCATGACCCCCCAAGGTTACCCTTGACCTGACAAAGATGGAGTATGGAAGCTTGTAGGTAGAAAAGGTGCTCAAGAAATTGCAAAGTTTGCACATAGGTAGGAGGAAAACACTCAGCATGTAAAAGTGAGTCCAAAATAGGGATTGCACTTTTATAGGATTTCTTGTGCATATTGAACACTACAGACCATGCCTTGATTTGTGAATTCACATGTGTAGTAATTAATGAACCACCATTCCATGTCAAAAATACACTTTTCATTCCAGTATCCATCTCATGATGCCTAAAATATCCCCTTCGAAAACAGATTCCTCATTAAGTGTTGCTCACCAACATAATTATAGTGACAATTGGATCAACCTTCGTGATCTTCTCCTCATGATTACTGGGCACCATCCCAATGTAATGCCCCAATTTGAACCCATTCACTAGACTCAAAATTGAAATTTGCCCCAATCGAACCCATTCACCAGAAAACATTGTTTCATGAACACGATACGGGCCTAGCCACTGCAATTTAAGCTTTCATTTATGCTTCCCTTGCCATAAATTAAATGTAAGCACCAAGGCTCCTGTTTTGAATATTTTAAACCACATTAACCGGTCCACTTGTTTCTTCTTTCTGTTTTGAACTTCTTGCATTAGCATAAAACTGGTATATTGATCCTCTTCCAACCGAAGCCATTGATCTATATGGTATACCACCAAGTCTTCTAGTAAGAGTTTCTCCGACACCGCAATCCGCTTGTGAGTACTACAAATTTCAATGGATAAATGGTCTCTATTCCAAATTCCACTTTGAACGGAGTTAACCCCATAGCCACTTTACATGAATTGTGATATGCTCATAGTGTCATAGGAAGTTTAAGATCCCAATCTTCACATTTTGTAGCCACTAACTTGGTCAGCATCCACATAATTACCTTATTGTTGCTTTCATCCAAACCATTTGCTTGCGGATAATAAGGAGTACTCTTCTTATGCATGATTTGGAAAGTTCGTAACAATTCCCTTATCACATTATTCAAGAAATATGTTCCTCAATCACTGACCAATTCCATTGGCAAACCAAACAATGGAAACACATCCCGGCATAGGCATTCAACAACTGAAATTGCATTATCTTTCTTTAATGCCCACGCTTCAACCCATTTTGTACAGTAATCCATACAATTCAAAATATATATGCATTGCAATTATTTTGCCTTCCAGTTTGATTGGACCTATAAACTCCAAACCCCATTTTTGAAATGGTTTGAGTGACGAGATCGGAATCAGCTGTGATCGATCCTTGTTAACCGGATGTCAATTTGCTGGCAAACATCGCACTGAGTTGCAAACCTCATTGTATCTGCATGAATTATCGGCCACCATAGTCCTGCTTGAAACACTTTCCTTGCCATCACTGGTCCAAACAAATATCCCCTAGCAATGCCTTTATGGGCCCGAATTGCTCGTTGTTTGGGCTCAAGAACACATCAGAGCAATACACCCTACAGATCTCTATAATAAAGCCAACCCAATAAGATTTTGAACATGTGACTCTTTAGTGCTACTCTCTTTTGCTGATCACCATCAAATGGGTCCGCATAACTCCTTCTTGGTTAAAAAATCATCCTCTCCTCATACCATGTCCATGGAAGAGGTTCTATAGATGGTACAACTTCCTCTCCATCTTATGCTCGAAACAAATATGTATCTGGCAACTCATCCTCAAACTAGTGGGTGCTTCTCTGGAATCCAATTGGGAAAGATAATATGCCACCACATGTTACACCCACGTCAATGCACCACTTCAAATTCAAATTCCTATAACTGAATCATCCATCTGGCCAATCTCTTGACCAAATTTTTTTGTCGTATCACAAACAATAGTGCAAAGTGGTCAGCATGCAAAGAAAATAATTTTCCAAGCAAGTAGTGTCTAAACATCTTAACCCAGTACACCATTCCCAAACATTCTCTCTTTGCCATCAATTCTTCTCCGCTATGAAAAGTCTTCTATTGGTATAATTCATCGGTCTAATCCAGCCATTGACTGTCTCTTGCATCACAACATTTTATGCATCCACTTTCCATCTGATGTTCAAAAGCCCTTTCTACCTGCTTTATTGCTTCAATAGCTTCCAATCCTTCTTTGCAATTTTTTCAACAACTCATTACCCAATTTGGTAGTTGACTGCTTACCATGAGCAATCAATGCTTCCCGAGTCAAAGACTTCAACCCATTATCCTGATGCTGCAAAAATTACTTAGTTGCTATCTTTTGCACATCCACTTCAAAAATAGGTACCACTAATGAATTGGTTCTCATAATTCCTTCTTCTAAATCCTCTCCAATTTCTTCTACCATGTTCAATCCCTCTGCATGTAGTGCCCTGAAACGTGGTGGTATTACCTTTCTGGCATCCATTTGAATTCAGAACTTCCTCACCTCTTTTTATCACAATAGAGTCTACTCCCCATAATTGCTTTACTCTTGCTTCTCTTACCCATGGTCTTCCCAACATTACTGGATAAGAATGGACAGATTCTTCCAACCTGAGTACTAAAAAGTTGGCTGCAAATTGCAGTCCCGCAACAGAGATCCACAAATTCCTCAAAATTCCCAAAGGTTGAACTCGCCTCTGGTCTGCCATTTTCACCTGAAAAGGAGCTGGATCCCACTTCAGGAGATTCAAACGTTTGCAAGTTGACTCCGGGAGGATATTAACTCCTGATCCCCCATCCAAGAGTACACTGGGGAAAAACACCTTTCCAATAGAAGCCCCAACTACTGGTACCTTGTAATCAACATGTAAAGGTTGAACTTCACAAACTTCCCCACAAAAGGTTTCCTTAGTATACATTCCGTCTTCCTTATTCTTTCTTTAATAAGTCTTTTTATTAGTTGTTGTGAAAATGCAGGTACTAGCCTCAACATTTGCTTTACTGTGATGGTTATTGGAGATGTCAACAAAGCATCATAAAATTCATCACCACCAACCTGTTCTTGTAGTAAAGTCCTTCTTCCCTGATCATCCAATGATCTTCTAACAAAATTCCAATCCTTTGGTGGTACACCCCCTCTTTGAGAGTCTTGCACTTCCTTGAGTGCCCTGTCCTTACTACTTTTTGATCTTTCCAGTTCAAACTGTCTGGGTTGTCAACTTCTTCTAAGGTGGATTTTCCAACCTTAGCCTTTGCCCTAGTGACTGCCATGGCATCAGTACATCCACTGGGTTCTGTAATATCCTCAATTAGGATACAAGCTGTACAGTCACAAGTGTTTTCTGAGCAAGGTTGCTCTCTTGTACCTACTGATCGATTTTGTGTTTCTCTTTAGGAAACTCTTCCTGTTTCTCAATCCATTCCTCCAACACTACCATATTAGCCTCACCTGGAGGTCTCTGTTGCTGCTAAGGTGGAGGTTGTTGATTTTGTTCCTAAGGCCTGTTAATAGTGTTTTTATTGTTATTGTTGTATCTGATGATAGGAATGCCTCTATCATTTCTGTGTCTACACCACAATTCACAATCAGAACCTTGTCTATGTCCTACTGCTCCACAGTAATTGCATTGCAAATGATGCGTATTATTTTGACCTCTGTTTGGGTATCCCCAAATATTTTGGTTTTGAAACCTTCTTTGAGGTGCAGATCCTTGATATCTCATGTTAGCACCCTGAGGAGCTACCACATTTGCCGCCGGTGCCTCTCTCGTTTTTTGAGTAATATACTTAGGTCTTCTTCCCTTGAAATCTAGATTATAATAACAATTCTCATATTCATGACCAAATCTTTGACACACCTGACAATATGGTTTTCCTGACATTCCAAACTGATTCATTCCAATTGTTTGCAATTTCTCCTGAATGATTTTGTTGACTGCATATGCAGTTATTGCTTCTTTTTCTTGCTTCTTTTCATTCTTGTGCTTACCCTTATCTTTCTTCTGCTTCTTCTTTTCATGCTTCTTCTTCTTTTCTGACCAATCTTCCTCCTTCATCACTATCAGTGTCAACTTCAGTATCTTGATTTGAATCTTCAGTTCCTGACTCTGACTCTTCTGACTCTGAGTTTGAACCCTCAGTCTTTTTCTTCTTCTTCTCCTTTAGTTCTGCCTTATCTCCATATCTTCTTTCAGCTCTCGCAGATGCTTCCACCAAATCAGTAAAGTCCTGTGCATTTGCTGATGGGGGTCTCCCTACTGCATTTTTGAACTCCTTTTTGAGTCCCTTACAAAAATAGTATCCCAATTGCTCCATAGAAGGTTGTTGTGCTGCTTCCAACCTATTATTTATGTTTCTAAACTTCTATGCATAATCTTCAACCAAAAAATCTTTCTGCTTCAATTTCCTCAACTTCTTCAAAATGTCTTCAGGTGTTTTATCCTCCCTAAACCTTAATAAAAATCTCTGCCTCAAATCATTATAGTCAGCAAAAGATGCCATGCCATACTGCAAGAACCAATCCATGGCCTTATCCTGCAATGTTGCTACAAAATGCTCTTTCTTCACTACGTTCGGATGTAACACCTCATGACCACTTGCAGACCACCTTGATTGAAACTGACCAACATGGCTATCAACATCTTGGGACTTTCTCCCGCTTAACTTTGTTGCCCCCACTTTGGGATTTGGTGCAGCCATTGGAGGTGTCAGAAGTTTTTGAGTACTCTTACCGGGAGTTAAAAGTAAGGTAAAGTAGCTGTTCCTAATGGTACAGAGTGCAATTGTCTTATTGCTCTTAAGATTGACTGAGTCATCAATATAAAGTTCATATGTGTGGCCCTACGCATAACAGACGTCGTGGCTGGAATGGTCCCATTGAAATAAGAGCTTGGATGTTGTGGTGATGGACCATAGGTTGTTGAAACAACGGGGGGAGTAGGAGCTATATGAGTACAAGGACCTGTAGGTGCATATGATTGATACACAATTGTAGGTACTGTTGCTAACATTGAGCTACCATGTAACGGTGCTTTACTAACAAATGAGGTCCATGGCGTGTTCCTTGGCATGCCCACCACTGGGGTAGGCATGGTAGCCGTGGTGTCATCAAGGGAAAGATGAGCTAGACTTGGAAAGGTAAAGCTATCACTTGTGGGCTCAGATTGTACATATGGAGGATCCATTGGACTTACCGGAGGGAGTCTCCATTTGCGATAAGGTTGGTTGTTTAGCCTTCCATGTATCCAAGAATCTCATGAGGCCAATTGAAGGCATGTGGATCCCCTTGTTTTGTCTCTCTAGCTCAATAACCCTATGGATGAGCTCACAAACTCTTTGTTTTTGATTCTCTACACTAGTAGCACCTATTGTGGATTGTAGGATATCTAACCAATCCATGTGATAGGTGTGACTTGTGTATAGGTCGGTTAGAGTTTCCGTTTGTAGTTCATACTCCTAGTTTTTGTTTAGGAACTCTCCGTTTAGGATTGAGGTGCTAGGGTGTCCTTTGAACTAGATGCAATGTGGCTCTCTATGGGTTGACCCTTAGTGGTCGCTAATTCAAAATCACTCGATTTCTCACCTGGCATGGATGTTGACATAGGGGCTTTTGCTTTTAACTCTCTCCTTTGCTCTACCCTACGTGAGCTCTTGATTTCCTTTTCCCTAGCTGCAATGATATACCGCTCAACCTCTTGCACTTCGGCAAAGCTTCTACCATCAGCTAATATAGCCTCGGAAGGGAATAGATTTGAAGAGTCAAGGGTGCAGTGAATGGAGTATTCACGTGCACATTCTCTAGGAGCATGGGGTCTATGTTGGTCATGAATGGCGAATTTACTTCCCCACCCCCCTATTTACATCGTTAGCTCCATGTTCCAAGCGAGTAGCTCTACTAAAGATTTTTTTCAAGCGGCTAAGCACGCTCGGCCCGTACCATGGACCCATGGCATGCATATCTTGGCTTGAGCTATCGGGATTAGGCATTGGGTAACCCTCCATGATGTCGTAACCTCAGAGGAAGAGTCATCAAACGCAATATGTGGGTCCTGAGTGATACTACCTTGGGTTCCCGCTGAGGACCTAGAGCCTAAGGTAGAGGAATAATGAGTGCCCACATAAATGGAGATTGTAACATTTAATGGTCTAAAAACTTATGTGTAGCAGAAATTAGCATGAACATAGTGGGTATTTCATTAGAATAGATTCCTAATGAGAATTACAAGAGTGCTTGGGTGGAGAGAGCAACAAAAAGCATAACACCTAGTTAGATAGCATCAACAATACTTTCAAAAGGGAGATAAATTAAGCTATTGACAACAGTTGAGGACCGGATTTGCATGGAGCCGGTCCCCCCTCCAAAAGGCTTTGTATTATGGTTTCTCCCATCAAGAGAGACATTGTACAATACAATTCTTTGTGTTCCTTCAAGACTAGCTAGTGCAATGAAGACGAAAGCTTCATGCACTAAGCAAAACACTTAGTAAACACAACTTTAATTATCCCCGTTCTTAGACCCAAGACCTCACACACCTTCGAAGATGGTGAGAGCTAGCAGGGTATGAGAGTAGACTCTGAGAGGAAGAAGGAGTATCTTATGAGAAAGATGTACATCTCCTCACATAATCACTCCTATTAGAATAGATTTGGCTTAGTAATTAGCTTGGTAGAGGAGATGAGCATGCATTGAAGCTTGGCTCTTGGTTGGATTTCCATCCACAAGCCAAGAGTGTGTCGATGTAGGCTTCTATCTCACAAGCTTGGAGTAGGTGATGAGCTCTCCATTAAAGCTTGGGAAGAGATAGTCTTCTCTTTCTTCACACATGAGATTGTGTGAGTGTGTGTGTGATAATTCCTTGCAAAAATCAGCCCCCTCTCTCTCTTGGGCGAGCCCTCTTGCTATTTGCTCTTGCAGGCTTCCCATTGGACCTCCCCAAGTCAAGCCAATGGCTATCAAGCAGCATAAGTGATAGCCTTCTGACATGTGTCCCCCTTTCCCCTTTTGTGAGATCTTTAGGTAATTTAATAATTAAACTAAACTCTCATTGGACCCCTTTGCCTCCTGGCCAATAGGAATTAAGCAAGCCATTGGGCTCCTGAATGCTCATCGGACTCCTTGGGAGACTGTCCAATAGTCTTCTAGGAGACTTAATTCTCATTGGTTCTTTTATCAAGTGTTTTTTAAATTAATTAAACTAGATTTACTCTAGCCTAATTCTCATTGGTCCACCTCCAAGGCCATCCAATAGGAATTGGGCACACCTTGTGGGCATCTGGGCTAGGGAGCTGACATGTGTCCCTAATTCCCTTTGTGTAAAGGGAGCCTGCGTGTGTGTGTGTGTGTGAATTTCTCTCTCATCCCCTAGAAGAAGGGCTCGCCCCCTCCCATGTAGGGATATGCAAAGACTTTTTAGTTACACACAAAGCATCCAATTTCCCCTAGGGTTGACCTTTGGACACAACCTTTGAATTTTGGAACCTTAGCATTTTGGAAGTCTTAATGGGCTGAACCTTAGGGTCTTTTTAGCCCATTGCTGCACATGGCTCTTTTGCAGATGGCCCCCCCTTTGGATCCCTATTTTCCCTCCTTTGGATCCCTACTGTGGCCGGTCTGCTAGCTTAACCAATATTCTAGCTTTTTCTCCCCTGGCACTTCCCCACATTAAATGATCAGTTTAATATGAGAAAATCATTTAGGAGAATTAGATATTGATTATTATGACATTACCTCTCTCTTGAAATCATAGTCGTCCTCGACTATGGTGTAGAGAAGATAAAGCATATTCATGAGTCCTTTTCTTAGTGGGTAGAGGATCCGTATGTTACCCTACGACATCATTCCACAATGGATGACTAGTCCATTTGGTGCTTGAGAGCCTGAGGCTGCCGCAAGCATGTCTGCACATTAGTCCTATCAGTCTTCCATAGTAGAGTGACAAGCTCTACTTGGTGTTTGGGAGACGTCGTCTCCGCAAACTTGATCTAAGCATGCATACTACTTCATTTTTGTGCACAATAAAGAAAAAGAGAGTCTTATAAGACAAAAAAACTTTGTTCATTTTTAACATTTTGTACATTTGCTTACTCTTGGGAAGCATTGTAAGCATTGAAAAGGTTTAGGTTATCCTTTAATTGTATGCCTTGCATCCATCTAGCATCTTCAAAAGGATAATTCTTAAACTTAATAAGATATCGTCGGATAGTCTTACCGCCTCTTAATACCTTGTCTTCATGTCGGAGAATGGACTCCGGCTGCACCACCTCCTCTTGGTCCTCAATCTTCAATGGGTCTTCAATAGTTGGTTCTTGAGGTGGCTCTCCTTTGTAAGGCTTTAATAGGCTCACATGGAAAGCATTGTGTATGAGCCAATGATTGGGCAACTTGAGTTGATAGGCCATCTCATTGATTGGCCTAAGAATCTGGAAGGGACCATAGTACCTTTTTGCTAGTTTAGCATAGTACTTTTGGTGGCCCGTAGGATTCTTACCCGTCGTGTGCCTTAATCGAGCCTTGGGAAACTTTAACAAGACCCAATCTTTTTCTTTAACACTAGAATGGTAACCTAACAGGACATAAAAGTGTCCTTTCAGGGTTTTGGGAAAAAATTCCAAAACCATAGTAGATCCACCCATTTTGAAAAATCCTTTCATGAGCTTATAGTTCAATAACTACTACATATGGAAAAAATTGAGAAACTTGTAATTTTTCTCATCCCTTGGTCACTACAAGTCTCCAAAGTTGATGGACCAATGCATTTTGCCCAAAACAACAATTTCTTACGGTTGATTGCATATAAATAAGCGCGGGGATTTTTGTAGGACATGAGATAAAATACCCCGTTAACTTCAATGGGTTGGTGACCAAAACATATGGTTGCTTTTACCTCACTAATTTATTTTTGGGCAAAAAAAATAGGTACAAAAAAGTTGCATTTTTGCCATTCTGCGGACCTATCATCAAAGTTTCTATAGTCACGCTCAATACAGATACTATATACATGTTTTCTTAGTTCCCTTTGGGCCTTTGGATTCAAAAGGAGCCATGGAGAATGTCAAAAGGCTAATGGATCTCTTACAATTGGAACCTTGGGGGCAATGATAAAGTGCTAAATACAACAAACATGAAAAAACTGGGTTTAGCATTATGACCTCTAGAAACCCATAGAAACTACTCAATATCTAGCCAAGTTTGTAGTCTATGATTAGATATGGTTACTACCTACAAAATACACACAATTGGCCTAAGAAACTAGCAATATTGAGAAAGTTATACTTGCTACTCTAAAATGTATCGTATTCTTCAGCAATCAAAAAACTCAACCATCATCATATACTATGCTATATAGCATATTAGGTCCCCCAAAAATCAAGGAAGATTAGATTTATGTTATACATTACACTTACACAATCAAAATTGAATTTGGATATCAAGAAAGCCACCAAAAAAATCATAAAAGTGCTAATTTTGGCCAAAAATAGGATTATGCAATTCTTGTAAATTGGTCATAACTTTCAATTTTAACACTTAGCTCTCCTTACAAGCATCAAAGCATGTTGAGAACTATGAAGGCCTAACCTCTAGCCATCTAAACCTCACAAACATGAAGTTTAGAGTGGTATAGTTGCCAAAAATTTTAAAAAAAGCCAAAAACAGGACCCGTTTTTTCACACAGTTTAGGTTCAAAAATGTTGTGCAAGAGTAAGATTAATGGTGAGATCGATACTCCAAAAAAAATGCTAAGTTTTTTTCAGGTCATAAGGCAACTTTGTGGATATATAGCACTTAGAAATTCATTTTCATACTCTTCAAATAATTCAAGCAAAATGGTCACTTAACAGGAAACAAAAGTGTCCAAGGACATAAAAGTGTCCTGTTACCATTCTAGTGTTAAAGGCTTGGGCTCTTCTGTGCTTGTCAGCAACAGCCTTTTGCCTTTGCTGTGAGATAGAGATAGCATCCTTAATCTTTTGAAAAGATTCTTGTAGGTCTCGGCTATACTCATCTGCAGCAAAGATCTTCCCATGTACCTTAAGTAGCAAGGGACTTTTTGATCTTCCCTCAATTACCTCGAAAGGTGCTTTTCCCGTGGAAGTATGTACAGTGTTATTGTAAGCATACTCCACTAAAGGTAAGTACTTCTCCCATTGGGATCTTTGATCTACTTCCGTTACATAGGCTTTTAGTAGATCGAGTATTGTTAGGTTTGCTATTTCACTTTGGCCATCCGTTTGTGGATGATAGGCCGAAGAGAAGTTTAGCCTTGTTCCTAAATTCTCAAAGAGAACCTTCCAGAAATTACTGGTCATTATAGGATCTCTATCCGACACTATAGAAATTGGCAAGCCATGGTACTTGAAAATTTGTGAAATGAAGAGGGTTGCCATTTGATGGGCTTTGATAGTCTTTTTGATAGGTATAAAATGAGCTTGTTTACTGAACCTATCTACTATTGTCCATATTCCCGTATTCCCATGGATAGACTTAGGCAATCCAAAGATAAAATCCATGGATATGGTCTCCCATGGTGAATTAGGGATTGGCAAGGGTTGAAGCAATCCAAGTTGCTTCCCTCTATCAAATTTTGTCTTTTGGCAAACCACACATTTAGAAACATACTCTTGTATGTTCACTTTCATGGTAGGCCAATAGAAATATGTTTCAATTCCCTTTAAGGTAGACTGAATCCTTCTATGCCCCGCATACGGTGGAGCATGAGATTCATACATTACTTTCTCACGTAGTGAGTTAGTAACACATAGTCTATTGCCATAGAGAAGATAACCATCTTGTAAAGTAAATGGTTCTTCTTTCTTCCCTAATGCAAGGGCTGAAATCACATCTCTAAAATCGGGATCAATAGCGTACTCATCTATCATTGAAAATAGATCATTGTGAGTTGCTATGGAAACCGCATTCACTCTCGGACGTCTTGAGAGTGCATCAGCTACTTGATTATGCTTGCCAGCAATGTGAGCAATATGAAAATGAAATTGCGAAAGGAAATTTGTCCACCTCATTTGTTTGTCGGAGAGCTTGGTCTGCGTCATGAAGTACTTAAGACTTTGGTGATCCGTTCGCAGAATGAAAGGAGTCCCCAATAAATAGTGCTCCCATGAGTCTAAGGCATGTAGAACTGCAAGGAGTTCCTTTTCATATATACCTAGAGCTTGCTCAACAGGGTCGAGCCTTCGACTCTCATAGCCTATGGCGTGCCCTTATTGGAGTAAAACAACTCCAAGGCAATCACCACAAGCATCACATTGGACCTCAAATGGTTTTGAGAGATCCGGTAGTGTAAGCACAAGTTGAGAGATAAGCTTTTTGAAAGCATTGTTCTCCTTAGCAGACCATGTGTACCTAACGCTTTTCTTTGTTAGGTCATGTAATGGTCTCGCAATTTGTGAGAACTTTTCTATGAAGCGTCTATAGTATGCACACATACCTATAAAGCTTCTTAGTTCATGAAGATTCCTTGGTTTAGGCCATCCTTTTATTACCTATAACTTTGATGGATCCATTTGGATGGCATCTTGAGAGATAATGTGACCTAAAAATTCACTTTTCTTTCAATTAACATAAAGTTTATTCTCTCTCAAAACTTGAAATATTACCTGGAGGTGTTGCTTGTGTTCGTCTAATGAATTAGAGTAGATGATAATATCATCAAAGAACACTCCAGTGAAGGTTCGATGAGGCCGGAATAGCTTCTCCATCAAGCGGTTGAATGTGGCTGGTGCATTGGTCAAGCCAAAAGGCATGGCAATGTATTCGTAAAGACCAAATGTGGTGCGAAATGCGGTCTTTACAATATCTTGATCAACTATCCTTATCTGATGATAGCCACTTTTTAGGTCAATCCTACTGAAGTAGATCGATCCTTGTAGCTTATCAAATAATTCTTCTACCCGTGGAACGGGAAACCTATTCTTGATAGTGATCCTATTTAGTGCTCTATAGTCGACACACATACGATATGTGCCGTCTTTCTTTTGCACTAATAGCACCGGTGAGCAAAATGGAGATGAGCTAGGCCAAACCATTCCCTTCTCAACTAACTCATGCACTTGCCGCATAATCTCCTCTTGTTGAGCTTGAGAAACTCTATAAGGAGGTTTGTTAGGCGGTGAACTTCCTGGAAGAAGTTCAATTGCATGGTCATCATTACCTCGTTTAGGAGGTAGCTCACAAGGGATGTCGTCAATAAAAACATCTTGAAACCCCTTGAGAAAATTGGATAACTCTAATTCCTTTTGGTTGCTTTTATTTTCTTTTGCTAAAGCATTAGGTTCATTTTGAGAATCTTTAGCAAAAATCATGTACACGTAAATAGAGCTCTTTATTGACTTGTTGAAAGCTGGTGTATGTACAATGGAGATAGTGTTACCCATTTCCTTAGCATCTATATACATGTCTTTTTCCCTAAACTTAAAGGAGATTCTCCTTTCAGGAAATTTAACATCGGCAGCTAGGTGGTCAAACCATGGTGCCCCTAGGATTACATCCTCATGCTTGAGAGGAGAGATAAAGAAGTCCTCTTTGTCCACATAGCCTTGGACATGAAGCCTCAATTTCCCAATTAAGGGAGTGACTGAAGCTTCTTGCCCCTTGAAGACACTGTCTGCGGGTAGGACATCTCCCATCTCGTAGGATTGTATGCCTAGCTTGGTGGCCAACTCTATAGATATAAAATTGTGAGTAGAACCAGGGTCAAAGAGAATAAAAGCATCATGTTCTCTTACCTTTCCCCAAGCATGGCATAGAGGAGATCCTTTTGTGGTGAGTTTGGTGAGTCTCCTCCTCTTGGATTTCAACCAAGGAAGCTCTAGGACGATCTTGACGGTTGTTCTTTTGGGGACAAGCGCGGTACGCATGCCCTTGTTCGCCGCACTTGAAACACCGGCTATCCTTGCGATAATGCTCAAGCTCTTCAGGAGAGAGTTTGTTCTTACCTTTGTAAACTCCCTTCTCTTTAGCTTTGTTGGAGTTGCCCTTAGGAGACTTTTGGACATTGTCCTTCCCCTTAGGCTCATTGGAACCCTTGTTTTCCGGGGGCTTATTATTTCTTTTAGCCCCCGTTTGGAAATTGATTCGTGAGGCCACCATAGTATGGTGTATTACCGCCGATATGGTACGTGGCCTTTGGGAGTTGACATACTCCGCCATTTCTTCAGTTAAGCCCGCACAAAACTGTTGCTTTCTCTCTCCAAAATCCAACTTTTTAAAGACAGTGGCTTTGAGTTGTAGGTCCCAAAACTTGTCTACATATTTGTGGATGGATTCATTGGGAGAGAGCTTTAAGCTTCGCCATTCAGTGAGTACTTTGTCTTTGGCATTGGTGGCCAAAAACTACTTCATAATGGAAGCTCTTAAAGCTTTCCATGTTCGTGGAGATTCACCGTTGGCTCGTAGGCTAGACCACCATTTCCTGGCGGACTTTTGAAAGTGCATAGCTACATGGCGTAGCTTAGAGGACTCCGTGAAGCCCTCATCTCCAAACGCCGCATCAAATTGCTGGATAAAGGCCAAGACTTTGTCCGTAGCACCAAAGGTACCATCATAGGTAAGGAAAGAGATGCTCTTCCCTCCCTCTTTGAATTTCTTCAGCTTGGATGACCTCTTACATGTGGCATAGGATTTCCTATGGCCTCTTCTTTTTGATGGTTCAAAGGTTGCACCATCACTTTCTTTAGAAGGTGAAGAATTTGAAGAAGGTGGAGAAGAGGGTGACCTCTTTCTCGCCTTTTTCTTGTCTTGATCTTCGTTGTCTTCACCATCACTTTCATAAGAGGAAGAGGATGAAGAAGATGGAGAAGAGGGTGTCCTCTTTCTCGCCTTTTTCTTCTCTTGCTTTTTATCATCCCTCTTTGAATTATGGCGTGGAGAAGAGTGTGATGGTCTTCTCCGCTTTGGTGGTGATGGAGAGCGTTTAGCCCCCCGTCTTCGTGGAGCCATCTCCGCCGAGGTTGCGGGAGACTCACTTGTTTCTCGTTCCTTCGATGGAGGCTCTTGAATTCTCCTTTGGGAAGGAGATGCATCATCAAGAAGTAAATTCTTGAGCCCTTCGTATGGATTCTCTTCTTCTTCCCGAATCGGAGAGAGACCTCTTTTGGGAGTCTCACAAGGAGGCTTCCTAGGTGTTCTCTCGTCATGGTGATGAGCTTGGAGAATCCCGTGAGCACGGAGCTGCCGTTGCACTTCACTTTGGAGAGATGGATTGCCCATGGCTTGTTGAAGCCTAGAAACAAGATAGTTAACAAGCATTGAAGCATCATTAGTAGCTTGCTCATGAGCAAGCTACTAATGATTTTGCTCATGAGCAAAATCAAAGTTATCAACATTAATTTCACTCTCTTTACTATTGTCAGCCATTCTAACAACTTTTAGGTGTACTTTGGCACTTCAAGCCCTAGTTGCTACTCCTCTTTAGCCCTTTAGAAAAAGCACTCAAGCTACTGTACCCGCGGCTCGAATACCATTAATTGCAAGGAATAGAAGAGAGGGTCTTTAGACACCAAAACAACACCGGCTCCTGTCAAGCTTCTAATAGCTCAATAGTGGTTAATCCGTAGGCAAGCCCCGTAGGACTCCACTATTAAGACCATAGCTCTCGACGGTTATGCCCCGTTAACTGCACAAAGGCAGGAGCACTGCAAGTGTTAAGGCGGTTACGCCGCTAGCGGAAGCTAAATAGCGAGAACTCAACCAACAACAGAATTTGTCAGACGAGGACGAAGCTTGACCCGCAGGCGCATGGAAACAACTAGGTGGGTGTCAAATCACCTACTCGACCTTCTAATGACAATCACTACTAAGGAAATCAAATCTAAGTTCTAAAATACGCAAGTGACTGAAATCCGTACTACGAACGAATGCTATACGAAACAGGATCTAGAATCATGGAATCGATCTCAAACTCAAGGGAAAGTCTATGCACTAGGTAAGAACAACACCCTAAAGACTTGAACTGCAAAATCAACCTATAACCACTCCGTGCGGCAAACGCGTATGAAGACAGGCCGAAAAATACAGGTGACCGAAACTTGACCCCGATGGTACTAATGTGTAGCTCTACTCGTTGTGGTTCTATAGATATGCTGCACGCTCTATTCCGACACACGAGTTGGAAGAAAACTCACACCGAAGCTCGTAGGAACTTACCACACGTAGAAGCCGATAGCGCGCACTCTTGGTATCTGTGCGTAGCTCTCACCGTTGCTAACACAATGGCGGTGTCGCTTCTCCAATGGCGGCCCCGTAGCTCGCGTAGCAAGAAGATAAGACTCTCTCTCTCTCTCTCTCTCTCTCTCTCAGACACAGTCACGGCGCTCAAAAACTCACTTTGATTAATTGAATCCTCCTTAGGTTACAAAACTTTGGCTTATATACCTCAGCCTTGGAGGTGAGAACATCTCTAATTATTTACATCAACATGTGAAATTACTTCGGGATTACAAGCTAGAAACTCAATTGAGTCCCGTTACTTAATGAATGGCTCAAATCAAAATTAATGTCGGAAAGACATTTATTACAATCAATGGTTACAAAATGATGGGTGTGAGCAAAAATGTGGGTGTGATCCTCTGCTGGCTCAACATTTCCTCTGCTGGCTCAACACTCCCCCCCTCCGCGTTCATGTCGTCCCTGACATGACTTTTAGGCTTGGTCAATAGAGTCCTGTCATCTTGAGCATCTGCAAATGTGATTCGTAGCGTAGGTTGCCGATGGTCAAGGTTGGGCCGAATATTTTGCTTTCGTGAGTGAAAAAGCCGGTGTAGAAAGCTTCTTCGAATGTTTGCATGTGGAAGCTAGGAAAAAACATAATTCTTTGGTATAAGAGATGTAACACCTTTGGTGATGGCTGCAATGAAAGATCATACATCATATCCGTCACTGTGTCGGCCGTCGATAGTAGACTCGAGGTCGTGGCTTGATCTGGCGCGAACACTTCAATGCATGCTAAGAGAGTCCTGCAGATTTTCTTTAGCATCTGACACGAAAGGTCAGGAGAGCCAGTAAAGAGTTTGATGGTGCCCGTTAGGGTTTTCACCATGTAGGCTTTACCTATTCTCTCTCCTTCCTTTGGTCCTGGCATCCTGGGATAATTAAGCCAATTTGGCTTCTTTTCTGCAATCCTGCCATGCTCTTTCCAGTTTCTGACTTTTGGCACCGGGCAGAAGGTTGCATCCTCCCGAATCTCCTTTGGAGCCTGTACCAAGTAGATGAGGTAGGCTGGGTATTTGTTTAGCCAACCTTTCCTCCATCTAGGTTGAGAATCTACAATCTTCTTTGATTGTTCATCCTTTGTGATGTCGCCTTCGTAAAGAGCGACAGACTGCTCCTCCTCTATTCTCTTTTTCGTCTTTATCACTTCAAATTTCATCAGAGGGAAAGGTAGGCTGGGTTGCATCCACTCTTCATGGAGCACTTTTGTGTCTAAACCTTGAAGTCTAATGGAGATGAGGAGTCTCCTTTCCCATTCCATTTCCGCCTTGGCACTTTCCTCTGTTGACTTTTCTATTTGGTCCTGGAGCCTTTGTTCTTCTTCTTCAGAGATTCCTGAAGTTGAGGCCACTTCTTGAACTGTGGCTGGATCTTCAATTGTGGTTGCCTCTCCAGTTTCTGGTAGCTCTATGGCTGCTCCCCCTGCTTCTTCTTGTGGTGTCTCTGTTTCTCTTCTTTGTTTCTCTTGGAGGTCTTGGAGCTGTTTGCGGAGGGCCTCATTTTCTGTCCTTAGTGTTTGGTTTTCTGATGTGAGCCTCTCCTCTGCAGCCAATGATCCCTCCGCCATGTGCAATCTTTGCACTTGCTCTAACCTTAGCTCTCTTTGCAAACTTCTGACCTGATTTTCCAGAGCTGGTACGAGGGCTCCCTCTTGTTCTGTTCCTGCTCTGCTAGCTCTAGGGGTGGTCCTGAGTCTCGTGATTGTCCTTTCTTGAAGTTCGACTCTTTCCCTTAGCTCAATGAGCTCATCCTTGGCTGCCTCCAGCTCATCTTCTATTCGCTCCTTTGCTTCCTGTGAACTTGTTACCTCTCTTGAAGCTTCGGCTAGTTGGAGTATCAAGCCGTCTCTCTCGTTTTCTGCGTCGTAGAGTGATGCTTTATGACTTTCAGATTCAGTCATAGCATTCTCTAACTTCTTCTGCAACTCTGCTTCCTTTTGTTTTGCTGTCTCAATTGCTACTTCCTTTGCTCTGGATCTTTCTTTAATCTTGCTGAGCAGTTCATGCACCATGTGCATGTCTTTTTCATCTTCATCTGTCAACTTGACAGCTCTTTCTGCCACCACCTCCAATGGCTTCGGCTCTTCTAGTATGTTCTGTTCGTCCATTTTCTCTTCACTCTCCATTGTACCCTTTGTCTTTTCCTTCGTCCCTTTCCGATCATCTTGTTTTCGTAGGGATATCCCATAAACTGCCTCCAGGGCCTCTTCTTCACTGTATCTGATCGCTACCAGATCCTCATAATCATCTTTCTTTTGCTGAACTGGATCTATCTCCTTTTCCTTGGTCCCGGTCTCCGGCTTTTCCATAACTTCTGTTTCTATTTCTATTGTGGTCTCCTCCACAATAATTTCCGTCTTCTTCGGGCTTGGTACATCAGTAAAGGAGGGCTAATTGTCCTGAGTCATCTTGGCTTTCCCTTTGTTTGCTTGCCCGTCTTTCTCTCGAAGTTCAGTAGACTCATCTACTTCCTTCTTCTCCTTGTCGTCCTTTTTCAGCTCAGCTTTTAAAAGCTGTACTTCCTCTTCAGTATAAGGCTCGACAGGTTGCTGCTCCAGTATGGCCTCCGACTCCTCATAAGCTCTAATATATTGATCATATTGATCAACATGTGGCCTGGCTGAGCTGGTTCCGACTTTAGTGGGGTCTGGCACCCACATTTCTTCAAAGTCCCCCTTTAGAGCTCTTTCCGCTCTAAACTACTCCACCAGCCTTTCCATTCTTGCGGCTTTTTGACTTTTGGTTTGCTTGGGATCAGCCTTCTTCTTTGCTTTCTTCTTGAGCGGCTCGTCCACAGCCTCTTCAGGTTCTGAAACTATTTCTAGTTTTCGGCGTGCTCTTGTGGACGCCCTCTTGGATACTTCTTGCTGTTCTTTCTCTTCATCGGCTTCTCTAAGCCACTCATTCTGGGAGGGAACCCGTGGCCCTTGATCCCTCGCTCCAATAGCTTCATAAGCTATTCTTGTTAGGATTTCTCCTCCTCCTATGTACTTTGGCTTCTGGTTGTGCATGGCGATTACTTGCTCGTGGATGTATTGAGCATAATTCACCTCTTTTGGCATGTTGCTCTTCAGTGCCCATGTGATGGTTGTCGCAATGGCATGGGGTGGTGTAGTATACTTCTGCGGTCTTTTACTGCACACATGGAGAAACTGGTTGTATAATCGGCAAAGGGTTGCCGCTCGTTGATCTGCCATATCTCCGTAGGTTGTATTTTGTTTCTTTGATCCATAGACCTCTATGGCCTCCCTTCTTTCTCTGACAGAACTCCCTTTGTTGTGCAGCTTCAATGCATCTGCAATGAGCTGTGGAGTGATCTGTACTTCAACTGTTTCTCCATCCATGGCTGTCAACATGGCTTTCCCATCCTTCTGAATGGATGTTGCCAACTCATACACTCTTCTTGTGTCTACACCTGATGGTCTAGAGGTGAAGAACCTATGTAAGTCAGCCTTTTCCAGGTATCTGCTGATGTTCTCTGATCTGCTATAATCCACTAATTCTCGTGGGATCATAGGTACATCGACCGATTGCCCTTGAGGATCTCTGAAAGTCCCCTGGTAGATCTTTATTCCCTCTTTTTCTAGTACTGCTTCCTCCACCCAAGTCTTGGTTGGCTTGAGGGTTTCTGTTGGAATATCAAAAGGTTCTGCTTCTGCAAGAGCATTCTTGATGGTTGGTCTTTTTCTCTTTTTCACATAGTGAGACATCATACGCGTATGATGTTTTTTAGTGCATTTTTGGACCAATTTTCTCTATAAGCTTGGTTTTGGCTTTAGATAGGCTTATTCAGTGGATTTATCAAGTTAGGATAGAATTTGGACTAAAAATGGCTCTGGAGACATCATACGCGTATGATATCTTTTTCATCAATTTTTCATGGGATTGGTTCTGTGGACTCTCCATGTGCTAGTGAAGGACTATTTATACTCAAATCTTGGTTTGGACTTGAATATGTTGGATTTGGGACAAAAATAGGCTTTGTATGAAGGATTTTCTCTTAATTGGGCTAATGGGGTGATCCACTTGACCAAATGGTTCCAAACTTCATATGTAGCATGTATTAGATATATATAAGGGATGTATGATGACAAATGAGCATTTTTGGCTCTGTAAGTGCAAATAGACATCATACGCGTATGATGTCTTTTGTGTCAAAATGGTGCTTTTTGGTTCCAGATAGCTTATAGATGTGTTAATCAACAATCCTACAAAGTTTCAATGAGTTTGGAGTTATTTTGACAAAATTAGGACCAAAAATCAATTTTATGGCCTACTTTGCGTCTTTTTGGTTTTCCTTGGGTTTTCTAACTCCAATTCTCATGATACTTGGTTCATAGGATGTGATTAACATGTGGAATGAGGCTATGCACTCAAATGTTGAAATGGATGTGAAAATCATGCTGTGAGACATCATACGCGTATGATGTCTTTTCTTGAAATGTTGGTCTTTTTGTGCAAAGAATGCTTTGTGCTAGTGCCCTAAGCCCTGCTAACTAGTTTTCAACTTAAAAAGTCATTAGTTTAGCTAAAAAGCCCCCTTATAGGCATTTCAGTCTCCGAAGTCGTCTTTTTGCCTTGGAGTTGAATTTCTTCAACTTTTCTTCTCGAGAGTTGCATTTCCAGCTCATTGGATATGTTGTGAAGCCACCTATTTGGTTGAACTTGACTTTGGCTTCCCGTTCTCCATCTTTCTCCATTTGGTTGCCCGAAAGCGTCTTTTTCACCATCGGTAAGTGAATCAGCTTTCTTTTGGGTTTTGCTTGCAAACATAAGTCATCCATGTATATTTGAAGCTGCTTGTGAAGTTTCATGTCATTTGGTCGTCAATTTTAGCCGTTATGCCAAAATGACGCTTTGTGTGTCCGCTGCCGAATCGGTTGTTCCGACCTACTTTTAGTGATCCAAACCCGGAGATACTCCATGGTTGCATTGCCCTCGATGTTGTTAAGCTTCCTGAGAAGTTTTGTGTCGTTCCGACAACTTTTTTCTGTTTGCCTCTTGCAGGCTCTGTTGACCTAGGGTTTTTCCAGTCGTTCTTTCTCGAGCTTTGAGTGCTAGAAACTCATCTCCTATACTAGGGTAACCCACCTCTAAGTTCTTGCAAGGTTTGGTTAGGCGGTTGTGCCCCTACCTAGCGTTCTTCCCTATTCCCCGTCTGCTCTTGTTTCTTGGTTTTGGTGAGTTTTCGCGACAAAAGTTAACGATAAGCATCAAAAGCTTATGGCAACGAGTCTACCTCTCATGTCTGGTGTCCTCTGAGCTCTCGTAGCGGTCATAGAAGGCGGTAGAAGGTCGGATGCTCCTGTGTGCTCTTTGCTCTCTCCAAGAAGGTAATAGTGGAAATGAGCTTGAAAGTGATGTGAAAATTACTTATCTTCAGACTTCCCGGATCACTTGTTACCAAATTTGACATGTGCTCCTATCTCGTCGTGAAATGCACTTTAGGATTTGAAATTTCTCAATTTGGACTCCATTTGACCTGTTTCTGAGAAATCTGTCCACTTTGCCAAAATTCTGTCATTTCGGGCTTTCCGCAACTTTTTCAGAATTGTACCCAATTTTTATCCTGGGTTGCCCTTGTCATTAGGACCATCACCGTCTATTCTTTTCTTTTTTCCGATCTCATTTCACCTGATTTTTTATTTTTCTTTTATTTTTATTAAGAAAATCATAAAAAATAAAGGAAAATAGCAAATTGAAGCCAAAAAATTCCAAACATACACGATAAATAGCTGGTAACCCTGTGTATATGAATATACACTTCTTTGTGATTTCTGGACTTGGATTACCACTTTTTTCCACTTTTTAGCTCCAAAAACACTCTTATTTAGTGATATTTACACATCTAGAGACCCAAATTCATCATTTGATCTCTTCTTGTTGCAAAACAAGGTATATAAGGGCATAAATATTATCAATATCCGCAATCAAACATAAAAAATTGCAAAATCATGTAAGACACTGCCCTTGTAATATAATTTTTGTTTTTCTTTGTTTTCGGCGCTTGTAGCTGCTTTGTAACTCCTGTATGCTTGTATACCTCCCCCCCTCCTAGTCTGAGTCCTCCCGGACGACTATGAAGTGTCTGAGGGCGAAGCATTGTAGTTGTTTTGGTCATAAATTCCCAATGCAATTGCAGAGCGATGATACAACAGTCTTTCCAATAAAGCTGCTCTTTGTTTGATTGAAGGATTGGTGGTCGGGTTTTGGGTTGGTGATACTTCGGTAGTAGAATCAGTAGATGGATTCATCTTTACCCTGTTGTTCTTTTGCACTATCCAAATCTGCTTCCGCTTCGCTTGTGCTTGCCACAAACTCTTTGCGACCCAAACCTTCTTTGTCCTTTGTGTTGATTTCCTCGCCTTGAAATACCTAGGAGTGTCCGTTGATTGTACTGAAGGGAGTTCCTGTTTACAAATCTTTGGGATCCAAATTTGCTTGCTATAGCTTTGTGCCATCATGAACTTCTTTGGAATCCAGATCTGTTTCACTGTCCTTGATTGTCTGGAATCACTCTGTTGTCTGGTATTGAAGACTCTGCTTTCCACCTTTGTGTTCTCTGGCACAACCGTTTTTGGTCTCCATACCAACTTTGACTCCGTTTTTTCCCAAGGTTGAGCTGTTATATTATTGCTTGTCTTCCTTATCCACTGTTGAGAATTCTTCGTCGAAGAGTAATCTGGTTGTATAGAAACTTTTGGTTGCCATTGCTTCTTCTTTTTCTCTGGTTGTTGTTTACCTTTGTTCTTGGATTCTTCCTTTGGAGTTGTCTCTGATCCTTTGGTAAACTTAACTGATTGACTTTCACCTTCGTATTTGATAAGCACTGATTTAGAACTCCAGTCAATCATTGCATTGTATTGCTTCTGCCATGGTTGTCCTAGCAATAATGGATGTTGTGTAGCTTGGTCTTCAACCACGTAAAACATATGAGGATACACATAATGGTTAATCTGTATATGTAAAACTGTGCATCCGACAGTTTTGATTGAATTCTCAGAGTAACTCTTTAACTCTTGCTTGGCAGTTTGTAGTTTAGTGTCATTTGTCAATTGTCTATACAAACTGAGTGAAAGTAGGTTAGCTTGAGCTCCTGAATCCAATAGTGCTCTGGCTTTGATTTGGTTGGTTCCTACTTTGCATTCAATGATGGGTTCTTCTTTGTCATTATCCATTTCTGTTATACTGACTGCGTTTATTCGTATTGCTCCTTCATTGCGCTATTTCTGACGCCGTAGTCTTCTTTTCTCCATTCTTTCCTTCGCCTCGGCTTGCGCTTCCTCCAAAATCATTTTCTTTTTTTGGACACGCAGCTTTTCTTGATGTATTTTGAGAAGCATGTCTTGGGTTAGTGGCAAAAGATACTTTTTCACTCTGCATCCACTAATCCAATTGGGCATTTCTTCTCCGTCTAATGTAGCAAGCTTGACGGCTCCACTTGGTGATAGATCTTTAATCACCAGAGGTCCCATCCCTCGCTTTTTAAGCTTCTTAGCATGTTGTTTCAGAGTGTAAACTAGGACATAGTCCCCAACCTTAAACTCTTTAGTCCGCACATGCTTATCAAAAAATTCCTTTTGTCGCCTTTTTTGAGCGTAGATAGAAGCTACTGCTTTTAGGCGAAGCTCGTCTAGCTTTTCCAGTGTATCGTTCTTTTCAGTTTCTTTTTCGAGTATAGTTCTCAACATGAAGTACGGAACCACGTCGTACCCGTCCTTGTCGCAAAATTTTGTTGTGGGACCATCCGGAATTGCACAAACATCTAGGGTTGCTAGAATGTGTGTCCATTCTAATGGTTCAAGCGTGTCCTCTGGAAAGGGTTCTCCTATATAAGCTTCGTCTTCGATAGCCCTTTCTAAAACACATTCTTCTCGTTTCAGACTTCCACATTGCGAAGCTCCACACATCCATAACTCCTTGGGTTTACCTAACCAAGCTGGAAATTCGGATCCCGCCAAAGTAGCAGAATCAAATTCCTCTACCGGTGTTCGGTTCACATCTTTGTAGCTATGGTCTTTCCGGTTCACACGTGTAGTGGTTTCCATATTTCTCAGGTATAGGTGATCGTAGCCCCAATCTTGGACCATTTTCAACTGTCTCATGAATGGTCTTCCCAATATGATATCATAGTGCCAAAATCGACAATAGCAAAAGTATGTTCGTATTCAATGCCGCAAGAAGTCACTACAACTTTCTCTAATAACCCCATAGGTTTCTCCATGTGTCCATCTGCTAATTGGAGTTTCAACCTAGTCTTCCTTATTGCTGGTTTCCCCCATTTTTTCCAGATTTCTTTTGTAGCAATGGCTACCCCAGCTCCGCTGTCTAGTATTGCCATCGTGTTTACTCCTTGGAATTCAACTGGTAAGGTTGTATTCCCCTCTTCACCTTCGCAATACTCTCCGACCTTGTTTAAGGGTACAGGCTTAGCGTTCTTTTGTGGTTTACTCAGATCTTGTATACCCTCTTTCAGTCTCGATGTTGGATCTTTTATCCCGAATTTCTCCAAGCATTTTCCTACAGTGGTCCACATATGTGGTGTTAGCCTCAAAAGCTCAGCTAGAGTGATAGTGCATGTCACTGGTGTTGACAAGATCTCTATCAATCCTTGCGAGTCCATGACTTTTTCTGATGAAATTCTTCGTGAGGGAAGTGCTCTAATCTCGGATTTTGCTTCATACTCTCCTAAGTATGAAGGTAAGGTTTTCAGTGAATGAGGTTTGCTCTCCATTGTTCTAACAGAGCCCCCATCTCCCCAGTAAGATTGCAGATCCAAGTCCACTTGAGATCCTGCCTCAAATTCCACTATGGGAGGATTCCTGATGTCCTTTTCCCAATTTTTCTGATTAGCTTGGCAACTTAGCTCGTTTGCAAAGTTTGCCTCTCTCACTTGTTTCCAAAATTCATTGTAATCCTCATCTTTTCCGTAAATCCTCTGTATGACTGGATGAAAGCTCTCTATCTCCTGATCGGTTGTGTTCAATACTATGCGGTCATCCTTTTGTGTATTTTCAGGCTTTTGTGCACTGGGAGTCTTTTCAGCTACCCGTGAAACGATAGTCTCTTGCTGAATTGGGTTTTCCTTTCCACAATTCATTGTTTCTTTTGGTGGTTCTAATAAGGTTTGTGCAGTCTCGATCATTCTCTGGCACATTTCAAGTCTCTGCTTTTCCAATTCCGCGTTTGGGTATGTCATCCACCTTTGTTCTTGTGTTTGTTTGTTCTTTAACCTAGCTTCGTAAGCTCTCATCAGTGCGTCCAATGGTTCGTGTACTTTGTCGACTAGCACTAATCCCCCTGAGCTTAAGCTCATTGTTTCTTTGATACTCTTTTGTTTAGTTCTTTCCGGGCTCATCTCTCGTTTCCCGTTTTGACTCTCAAGTTTTTCTAATCTAGCTTTAGCTTGCTTTAGTTCCTCAGCTAGAATAGCGTCTTCACGTTCTTTTCTCAACTTCATGCGTGCTTTTCTAGCTTTCCATGTGTTTTTCTGACTCCGCGGTCCTTGACTAACCACTTCAGTTGCTAACTTTCCATTCTCAGGTTCTCTAGTGGTTTTCTTAGCTTGAGCTCTAGTAACAACTTGCGTTGGTATCAGAGTTTCATTTTCAGACCCACTGCTGGTAGGAATAGTTTCTAACATATTCAATGTCGTCTTTTGCACTTTGTTTGGATTCTTTGAACAATCCTCAATGAAGTGAGTAACCCCACACTCAGTGCAATAAGCGTTTATTCTAATGATTTCCGTATGTGGGCAAACATTCATCAGATGGTCACCTCCACACTTGTAACAGGGCCCTAGTGCTGGTCTTGGTCCCATTTGATTCGTCCTTTGTGGATAGGATGGTCTTTGTCCTGTTAACCCTCCATGAGCTATGAACATCAATGTTCTTGCGTCCAAATTGTATCTCTCTTCATCAGAAGCACTTGTAACTGTTGGTGTTCCAACATTCCCAATCATGCCCCATGGTTCTGGTTGTTTGGGTTCTTCTGGTGGGTAATACACAGTTGGAGACATGTGTGCACCAGATTCTTCATAATAGGCTTGAACAGGCACTAAGGCTTGTTCTTCCTGATTCTCTAAGGTTGGTGCATATCTAATGCCCACTGGTCTTGCTCCTGGTAAAGGTGGTTGTTGTCCCAATACCGGTTGCGGTCTTTCTATCCCCATAGGTCCTGGTACATTTCCCGTTGGGTATCGAGGTACTGGATGTATCTAAGGTGGTGCTAATTGAGCAGGAGGTGCATAATGGCGCTCCCTTACATACCCTTTGTTGTAATAACACTCCTCTGTTGGATGATTTGTCCATTTTTGTTCAATAGCACACCATTTCAGTGTTTTTGGCAATGGTTTTTGGTATGGTGCCATCCTTTTTAGAGCACCTTCTATCATTTGCTCTACATTTGGCATGGTTGTTGTTTGAACATTCTTTTTAGTGGTAGTCTCGCTCGCTACGGAGGAGGAGCTACTGGATGCAAAATCTGTATCCGCTGACACCTCTCCATAAACCGTACAGTTATCCACTAAGTACAATGCCTCTCTCGTTACTTGCTCGAAACTTGTACAAGCTTTCAAGTGCAAGTCCTTCTTGAGAGTGTTGTTCCTCAATCCCTCAATAAAGAGAACAGATAGTCTGTCATCTTGTGGTCGTTCACGTACTGGACATCTCTCAATGTATTATTTGAAGCGAAGTGAAGCTTCCTTCACCTTTTCGTGTTCTCTCTGTTTAAAAGCATATATTTGTGAGACCGTATTGTGCTTAATCCCTCGTTTTGAGAATTCCTCAGCAAACTCTCTTAGCAAATGGTCAATGTCATGGAATCCCCCTATGTTCAGTGGTTGAAACCATGTCAATGCCGTACCTTCTAGAGTAAGACCAAATCCCTCGTATTGTGTATGGAAATCTGTTATCTGCTCAGCTCTTAAGACTTGCTTAAAGAGTGACACATGTGCATACGGATCTCCTGAACCACCATACTTCTTTGGCATACACTTCGCTACTTGAGATGGTCTCATACGTCTATGGTCTGCTACCAATCTCATTGCTCCTGTGTCCCGGCTAAAGCTTTCTCTAGCATCATGGACTTCATGGGTTACCCTTGTCGGTTCCCCTGCCCTGAATCTACTACTAGGAGGAAAATGTGATGGTTCCGCTTCGAACCTTGGACCTGGAGTGGTATACGTGGGGATTGGAACTGCACTACCTCGATTCGTCTCCATTGACTCTCTGGAATGTAATGATCCCATTGGTCCGAGCTTCGAGTCCCAAGGTTGACTGAAAGAGTCAGCAACCTGAGTTCTTTGTCCTCCTGTTGTCATTGAGTTTTGCACTCTAGTTGTTGGTGCTGGTCTATGTGAGCTAGAAGTAACATAATACTGATGTAGTGGTCCCCCAAAGTATGTATATCCTTCTAATTCTTTCTTGCCCATTGTTGAGTATTGCCTGCCATACTTATCGTAAGTGGCAATTTTCACTTCCGATCCCTCTGTGTAGGTAAAGACATAAAGTCTTTTTCGATCTGTCAACTCTCCAGTGTAGGGTTCTTCACATCTATAATAGAGATCCTGCTCCCCATTATTATATTTGTATAGCCCCACATAGATGTTATCAGTGTTGATCCTTGTAGTTTCATTCTCTCTTCTTAACCTCACATCAGGGAAGTTCATTATTGGTGCTTTCTTCTCAAGTTCTTCATCTACTTTGGCTTTGGTGCCCATCAATCCCCACTTGTCCACAATGTTAGGGTTTAGGACTACCAAGTACATGGTACCCTCGTCATCTAGATATCTATCTCCGCTATAGCTCACAGGCACTAAGTCCTTGAACTCACTAGGTCTTTCTTCTATCTTTACACAATAGCGGTCCATTCCATCTTTGTAGATCTTTGCACCTTGCTCATTGTCGTACTGATATTTTATGAACAATAGCTTCATTGTGGCGGAAGGGTTTGATGATCCTGTTGCCATATTTTCTCTGTTGTTCCTGTTCGAGTGTTCGGTGAAAATCTCGTAAGACCTCTCCGAAGAAGTATCAGAAACACTTCCTTCAAAGATCGGCTCTAATGGTTGCACCCAACTTTGGTTTACACTTCCCTCGGTTGATATGACACTTGTTGGTTCCCCTTGTTTTGGTTGATTATTTCGGAGATTCCTGCCCGATCTCAAATTCATCAATTCCCCTAAAGGACTTCAACTTTTCCGTTTCGGCAATTTGTTTTTCCCAAGTTTTTGTGGTCAGAATTGATCCAAACTGATTGATACTTGGTCAATTGTTTAATCTTGTCAGTTGGACAACTTCTGTTTCATCAAGTGAGAATTTTGTCGCAGTTATGCTGAAAAAGACATTATACGCGTATGATGTCTTTTTTTCACAGATTTAGACTATTTTGGTTATGCTCACTCTCAGTGGCCCCTTTATGCTCTGTTCCCTCACAAAATTCAGTTTGAACTCTGTTTGAGCAAGTTATGGCTAATTTAGGCTTTTCTTGGCAATTTTCCACTTTTGACTAGTTTTTTGGGTCAATTGTGATCCAAATGGGATGAAACTTGAAATATAACCTCTAGACAGCTATTACAATGGATCTGTGTTAGCAAAGTATCAAAATATGTCCAAAATTAGGTCAAAGACATCATACGCGTATGATGTCTTTTTCATCAATTTGGGTCCAAACTTGATATTTATGCTTCCTACAGTGTTTGTAACAATCTTGTCAGGTCAGATTTCAAAAATAAGCAGTGGAAGTGCCAAAAGACATTATATGCGTATGATGTCTTTTGTCCCAGATTTTGACTATTTTTGGTTTTAAGCCTTCTCCAATGTTTATAATTGAGTTTCAAGTGTTTTTGTCAGGTTTGAATGTAAAAACAAGATCTGAATCAAAATTTCTTGTTCTTTGCGTTTTTTTTGCTCTCTGACTTGGTCTTTTGGGTTTCTGAGAGTGTTAAAGCCCTTGTTTTAAGTTGAAATTAAGGTATAACCCCCTTTTTGAACACTCTGGTAAAGTCAAAATTTCTGTTTTGGTCTCTGTTTAGGTCCTAAGACATCATACGCGTATGATGTCTAAAGTTGCAGATTTCCAGTTTTTCAGCACAGAACTCTTCCAATAGCTCTTTTAAGTGCTCAGCAACAATCAGTTACACAGAAAATTTTTCTGAACTTTGTTTATTGCATATTTCACTACCAAAGCGACTTTTTTCAGTGATCTAACATGCAATCAAACACATCAAGCAAATAGAACACCAATTGATAGCTCTAGATCAGGATCAAATCAGGCCCTACCTAAGCTACTTCTAATCATAAAATGGATTTTTTTGCAATTGAAAATATAAAGAGATTTACTACCACACAAGGAGTAGCAAATGCTTTTTATGTCAACAACCACTTAAACACCATAAAAAACAATCTAATCTAAGCTAAACTAAAAATACTGTCAACACGGAAGACCCAGGAATACCCCACTTCCTAGTATCTCTCGAGACCTTCGGAGTCCACCACTCCTAGATCTTTTCTAACTAAAGTATACAAAGTAGTTTATACGACTCACCTCGTAGGATTAGTCTAAGGTCACCTACTTAGGGCTCTCGTCCCCGGCAGCGGCGCCAAATGTTAAGGCGGTTACGCCGCTAGCGGAAGCTAAATAGCGAGAACTCAACCAACAACAGAATTTGTCAGACGAGGACGAAGCTTGACCCGCAGGCGCATGGAAACAACTAGGTGGGTGTCAAATCACCTACTCGACCTTCTAATGACAATCACTACTAAGGAAATCAAATCTAAGTTCTAAAATACGCAAGTGACTGAAATCCGTACTACGAACGAATGCTATACGAAACAGGATCTAGAATCATGGAATCGATCTCAAACTCAAGGGGAAGTCTATGCACTAGGTAAGAACAACACCCTAAAGACTTGAACTGCAAAATCAACCTATAACCACTCCGTGCGGCAAACGCGTATGAAGACAGGCCGAAAAATACAGGTGACCGAAACTTGACCCCGATGGTACTAATGTGTAGCTCTACTCGTTGTGGTTCTATAGATATGCTGCACGCTCTATTCCGACACACGAGTTGGAAGAAAACTCACACCGAAGCTCGTAGGAACTTACCACACGTAGAAGCCGATAGCGCGCACTCTTGGTATCTGTGCGTAGCTCTCACCGTTGCTAACACAATGGCGGTGTCGCTTCTCCAATGGCGGCCCCTTAGCTCGCGTAGCAAGAAGATAAGACTCTCTCTCTCTCTCTCTCTCTCTCAGACACGGTCACGGCGCTCAAAAACTCACTTTGATTAATTGAATCCTCCTTAGGTTACAAAACTTTGGCTTATATACCTCAGCCTTGGAGGTGAGAACATCTCTAATTATTTACATCAACATGTGAAATTACTTCGGGATTACAAGCTGGAAACTCAATTGAGTCCCGTTACTTAATGAATGGCTCAAATCAAAATTAATGTCGGAAAGACATTTATTACAATCAATGGTTACAAAATGATGGGTGTGAGCAAAAATGTGGGTGTGATCCTCTGCTGGCTCAACACTTCCTCTGCTGGCTCAACAGCAAGGCTGAAAAATCCCTATTCTACTTACTCACAGGCAATTAATAATACCAACCATTTATAGCTAGCTTGAGGACCTCCCTTCTTGAGCAAGAAAAGAGAAACCTTGTGCTCTGATACCAATGTAACATTTAATGGCCTAAAAACTTGTGTGTAGCAGAAATTAGCATGAACATAGTGGGCATTCCATTATAATAGATTCCTAATGAGAATTACAAGAGTGCTTGGGTGGAGAGAGCAACAAAAAGCATAACACCTAGTTAGATAGCATCAACAATACTTTCAAAAGGGAGAGAAATTAAGCTATTGACAACAGTTGAGGACCGGATTTGCATGGAGCCGGTCCCCCCTCCAAAAGGCTTTGTATTATGGTCCCCCTTTCCCCTTTTGTGAGAGGTTTAGGTAATTTAATAATTAAACTAAACCCTCATTGGACCCCTTTGGGTCCTGGCCAATAGGAATTAGGCAAGCCATTGGGCTCCTGAATGCTCATTGGACCCCTTTGCCTCCTGGCCAATAGGAATTAAGCAAGCCATTGGGCTCCTGAATGCTCATTGGACTCCTTGGGAGACTGTCCAATAGTCTTCTAGGAGACTTAATTCTCATTGGTTCTTTTATCAAGTGTTTTTTAAATTAATTAAACTAGATTTACTCTAGCCTAATTCTCATTGGTCCACCTCCAAGGCCATCCAATAGGAATTGGGCACACCTTGTGGGCATCTGGGCTAGGGAGCTGACATGTGTCCCTAATTCCCTTTGTGTAAAGGGAGCCTGTGTGTGTGTGTGTGAATTTCTCTCTCATCCCCTAGAAGAAGGGCTCGCCCCCTCCCATGTAGGGATATGCAAAGACTTTTTAGTTACACACAAAGCATCCAATTTCCCCTAGGGTTGACCTTTGGACACAACCTTTGAATTTTGGAACCTTAGCATTTTGGAAGTCTTAATGGGCTGAACCTTAGGGTCTTTTTAGCCCATTGTTGCACATGGCTCTTTTGCAGATGGCCCCCCCTTTGGATCCCTATTTTCCCTCCTTTGGATCCCTACTGTGGCCAGTCTGCTAGCTTAACCAATATTCTAGCTTTTTCTCCCCTGGCACTTCCCCACATTAAATGATCAGTTTAATATGAGAAAATCATTAAGGAGAATTAGATATTGATTATTATGACAGAGATACGCTTAATGCGCTCGTTCTCTAGCACATGACCAGAGCGTAGGTGCATGTGACCTCAACACTCTAGAGGTGTTGGTGAGTGCCCGTGAAGGTCGCTCATCTAGTTTTTTAGGTGTTTACAACCTAATTTTTAGGTGTTTACAACCTAATTTTTTTCTGTATTTTTGGTCCCTTTTTTTAACCAAGCCATGGAATATGGCACGTGATAGCTCTCAACAAGTGTCTTGGCTAGGGGGATGTGTCGTGCTTTACAACCCCCAATTCGGTTACGTACAGCCCTCGGAATCCTAAAACTAGTCTTTTCCTAGGTGGGGAGAGGGCTAGAATCAGTAAGTCCAAAGGGTGAGTGTCAAGGGAATGGTGGAGGACTTGAGGAACTTGTCGCACATGCCCTTCCTTCACTTGAGGTCCTAGTCTTTACATATAAAGTGGTGTGTATAGTATATCATAGGACTGAGGCTTGGGCTTGGGCTTGGGCTTGGGGAAAGATCCCGATCCCTTCCTTTTAAGATAAGGTTTTTTAGTTTTTGTTTTGAGTTATCACAGAGCAGCTCCTACGAGTTCCGTCTAACCTCTTTTTACCTAACACAACTAATTAACACTAACTACCTCTGCTAACACACTGTCAAACACAATACACTTCACACTCACAGACAATCAACTCTACTGCTCACTGTCTACTCTACTTCTCACTGTCTACACTCACTAGCAGATCTACTAACACCTGCTCATTAAAGATCTTGCAAAACTAACAAAAACAATAACTGTAGCACTAATAGAGCTTACAGTCACTTAACAATAGCTAGCACAACATAGCAAACAACAAAAAACAGATGGAAGAAAGTCTTCCAGAGGTAGCACTGAGTGCTCCTCAAACTTAATGCAAGGCATTTCCTGACAACGGAGCCAAAAATGTACGCTTTGCCATACGTGTCAAAGTTGGGAACTTGCATGGGCACTGCATGCGAGCCTTGAAAGGTTGCAAACACACAACTAGAAGATCCGAGCAAGCTCAAAGGGGCAGGGGTGTGTCACTCATTGCTCAATGCTTCCGTCGTGAAGGATCCTGTGCTACAAAGAAGAAGGATCCTGTGGTACAAAGAAGGAGCCACCATCAATGCCGCACTCAACCGCCTTGCCACCGTCAATGCTGCCGCAATGCTCGAATATACACACACACACACACACACAGATACACACTCTCTCTCTCTCTCTCTCTCTCTCTCTCTCAAGCACGTGCACACACACACACACGCACACACACACACACACTTGTGAGCATACAAAGGAGAAGGAGATAGAGATGGAGCAAGAGCACTTCTTAGCTTACACCTAAGAGAATGAGGATTTTTAGGTCAAATGGACCTTTTATAAGAGTTTGTCCCATTCACACATGGGCACCCATAGTGGCCAATTGTTTCAAAACTACTGTAAAAATAAGATAAGTGGTGCACCTCTCATCGGCAATCACCTACACACCTATTGGACCGACAAAGCCGGTCCATGACTCAATCAAATAAATAATATGCATCCTTTGAAGGTGATAGGATGTCCGCGAGGGTTAACGACATGCTTGAAAAAACACAAAATTCCACCTTTTTCTTGGATTTTTTATTCATGGTGATTTTGACAGAGTAGCTCTTCATAGAGGCAATAAAAAATACACATGAAAAATGTACAGAAGGAATAAGTGAGCTCTTCAAAGGGCTCACCTCCCCAGCATTATGTGGTAGGCAGGATTGCTTGGGAGATCACTTCACCAAGGATCATCATCATTACAATGTGCAAGCACCTTGCCACGTTTCTTTAGAGAGAGAGAAAGAGAGAGAGAGAGAGAGAGAGAGAGAGAGAGAGAGAGAGAGAGAGAGAGAGAGAGAGAGAGAGAGAGAGAGAGAGAAGAGAAGATCTTAGCATGATCAATTATCATAACCCCACAAACCAAGACTTGATAAAGCCTAGCCTGCCTAAGAAAAGGGCCCTTTCCCTTATGAAAAGCCAAAACTAACATCCATCTAAATTTGCCAAGAGCGCCCACCAAAGTCCCACGGTTAGGGGTCAGTTATTAGAATTTGTCAATGCATGCAATGACATGTGTGTGTGCACTCATGCACACTCACCCAATATTAGGCACCATACCCAAGTTAAGTAGTAGGCCCATTAAGTATGGGCCTACTACCTAAGTAATTCTAGTAAAGTATTTTTGTTGAAATAAATACCATGACAATCTTCTGATGTTGAGTAGTTAGTAATAGCTCAAAGACTGTCATTTTTTATGAGGCCATCATTATAGAATTAATTAGGATAAAGGGGCCAATAGAAGGCCACCTAAGGAAAAAATAGTAATTTTGGGGGGGATTTTACATATCTCGCCAAGTTTGAAATATGAAGAGTGCATTGAATTATTCACAAAAAAAGGGATTAGATGATACCAAGATTGATATTTTTTTGATTTTGCCTCAATGCTCTATTTGAAAAAGTTTAATTTTGAGGGCTTTTTAGAGCACAGAGACACTCAATCCCCAATAATAGTACACTTGTTAGCAAATCAAATGAGGACACCTAAGAAAGATTGAAAGCATATTCATAATTTTTGTCTCTCTTTTGGGGTGGGTTTATCCACCTTTTGGGGGGCATCCACTTATTGGCCCCTTTACCCTACTAAGTTTGATGATGCTTTCAGAAGCAAGGAAGGAACCGAAATCACTCCCTTCGAAGTGGGTTAACTTATTCTTTGAAAAGGATGAGCCAAATATTATGAAATCCGATTGGACTTTGTTTTTGAAGTGCTCCTACGGATGATTGAAATCAAATGAAAGTAACAAACAAGAAACGACACATACATGAAATGATGTAGAAATCTATAATCTGAATAAATTAATCCAAAAAACCCACACATCTTTTAAGCATACTTACAAACCTTGGAAGGTGGAATACAATTATTTTTGCAACATGGGGTAACTTTTTTGCAGCTTTGGGGTTATTGTCTTTAGCGATATCCTTGACATTGATGTATGGTCCTTGATGCCTCATAGTGTGTATGACTGAAGATGGCTTACTTCTACAAAAATTGAATAGCTTGAACGTGGAACTTAATGTCGTTACATTTATTACAATGGTAAAATTTAAGGTGGGTCTTTGTTGGGGTGGTCCACTCTAGGTTCTTCAACATCACCTCCAATATTTGGTGGCATCATGATCTAATTTGTTGGCATAGATGGAGGTGCATGGAGGAGGTAACATGGGTAGGTTGACGTGCACCGATCAAGCTTATAGAGGCCACAATTTTATGTGTGGTGGCATTGTGTTGTTCTTAAAGAACAAAGAAACTCTATTCCAATGCCTTGGTTGTGGCATCATCAAGCTCGGCATAAAGGTCTGTTTCTTTGCCAATCTGCAATGACTGCATCATTGTTAGCCGAGTAAGCCACCATCGCTACTTGTAGGTTTTCTTTAGCTTTTCTAGTTTGGTCTTGTAGAATGGTACTTGTGCTTTGAGTGCCTGATTTTGGATTTTGTCACAATCTTTCATTGTGTTAGCTATTTGATGACTTGTGGAGGATCTCTTCATTTCATGGACTAATCTTTTATTTTTGCTTTTAACTTTGCATTCTGAATATCCAACTATTTGAACTCGTTTGCAGTTCAACTAGCTCCTACTCATGTTCATGCTATTGCAACTTGTTTGCAATCTTAGTTTGTTGTTAAATGAAATCTCTTGCATACTGATAGCAAGGAATGTGCACTTCTAAAGAATTTTCAATCAACACTTGTAATTTAGTAGCATGATTCAACCTTGTCTTTGGCTACCTTTCTGGAGACACAATCAAGGTCTCGCCATTCCAAGCTTGAAATTCAGACTTGGATGAGCATATCCCGGTGGACCACGTCTACCTTCTCAACGATGGTCCTTTTTTCTCTCTAAAAATTTTTGTGCTCTTCATAGCCAGATTATTGATTTGAGAGAAAGTGTCATAGTGGTGGCATGTATTCTATTGACTTGCATCAGCAACATCATTGGCTTTGCCAACTTGTAGCTCATCTTTGTGTTGTTGTTGGCTTTATGCTTATGGAGTTTGTGGTGCACGAACTATTCCAATTCTAGCTTCTAGTGCATGCTCATCATTAGATTCATCATCTTCTTCTACCTCAAGATCTTTTAGCAACTTGCAGGTTGGAGGGAAATCTAGAGCAAGAGCGAGGGTTTGATGTATCTAATAAACTATTCTTTATTCTCTTTGGTGTACATTGTCTACAAATTTTTCAGTGATTCAAGATCCCGAGGCAGTTACTTTATAAATGTGTATCATATCATGTGAGTTAATAAGAGAGAATTATTGATTATCCAAAATGTATACTTTTATGCAAACATTAGAGGAGGATCGGGGTTTTAAAAATAGGCAGTATAATGAGTGATTATTAATAAAATATTGAATGCACGTGATATAGAAAGCTTTTGATAAGTGATCGCCCAGGGTTCAAGATCGACCACAACGGTACCCTTGTTAGCAGCTTTTACACTTTAGATTACATTACATTTAGCCTCAAGAAATTCAATGTACATGATTACTTCAAGAGAGAATTTTCCATGCTCCATGCTAATTTCTTGTTGCTAGTCTACTAGTGTAACAGCTTGTGCTTTTGCATTTGCTGCAAGCTTGCACATTGTTTCCATTGTAGCCTACAATTGGCTGCATTCTTCTACATGCTTGCTGCTTTTGGCTTCTTGTTGTTACTAGATTGAAGCAATTTTGGCATCCTCATCTCAACGAGCAAAACTTCTTTTAGCTTCAAGAGTGTTAATCAACTCAGCTAGTAGACATCCAGTAAACCATGGAATATTTATAGAGTGATAAACAGTGAAAAGTCAGTAAATCAATGAGATACTGATATGTCTAGGGTCATTGGATAAGTCTTCGGTTCTAAAGATAGACCAAGTGCAAGTGTGTAAGTAGGTTGGATGCCTAGACATGCCAAGTGTTGTTGTAGCACACGATGACAAAGGCACTAAGATTATCCATGGATTGTGGCAAGTAGTTAGGAATATCACCTATGCTCAAGGATGCTTATAAGAAGGAAAATTTGTGTTGGGGGCAAGAATGCCAAGGGGTAATGGAGGACACTCCAATGGAATCTCAAGGGCAAAGTCTCATGGATTGCTCTAAACGGGCAAGGTATTATGGATCTTTCTGGAAGGGCAAGGTCTCATGCACTATTTTAAAAGGGCAAAAGATTTTACTATGTAAGCTATAGTTGGGTGGTGAATTAAACACACGTACAATTTTTATCCTCTCTCTCTTTCACTTTCTCTATGAACAAGTGGAGTTCGTTGGCGCCGTGAGACAAGGGTCTCGCGTTTGACATCATAGCAATGATCCTTGGAGCTTGTGAGATGCACCATCCACAATAACGTGGTCACCATGTAGGAGATGAGTGAATTGGATGTGTTCTTGAATTTGCTTTCGTTTATTGAGTTTGCTTCATTATTAACTGTTGGAGAATTGTTGCTTCTTTGCAATGTGAACCTTCATGTACTATTATTAGCTTGCTTCCTTGTTTCAATTTGCCATCCACAACCTGTGCTTGGGCTTGAAGTAGGACTTCCCAAAATAGGAAGCTACTTCTTCCCCACCTCCACCACACAAGGGCAACATCTTCAACTTTAGAATGCCCTTAGATGCAAGCACATGGCTTGCATTTACCAATACCTACTCCCTCATGGCAAGCAAAGCACTAAAGAGCTCAATGCGAGGGATGAAGGGGAATGCTTTCTTCTTCTTCTTGCACCGAGGCTTTTTGAATAGAGCAAGAGAGCACGCAACATGTAGAGAAAGGGGGGGAGGGCACATGAGAGAGACAAGCAAGGGTGAAGCTAAGTTTGTCATGACCACAACTACATCCCTGCAATTGACCTCCACAACCTTCTCCACAAGACGATGATCATTCTGCTTATTTTGCAGCACTAGCTATGGGGCTTCTTCCAAGGAATGGTAGCATCCATGGCCTAGTAGATCCTAATTTGTAGGCCATACACCAATGAGAAAGAGAGAAAATGTCGCCATAGCAGTGGTAGTATGGGAGGCAAAGGGCAAAGGGGGGGGGGGGGGGGGGAGAGAGAGAGAGAGAGAGAGAGAGAGAGAGAGAGAGAGAGAGAGAGAGAGAGAGAGAGAGAGAGAGAGAGAGAGAGAGAGAGAGAGAGGGTTAGGGGAAGAGAGAGAAATCCATGGTCATCATCATCGCCAACTTCATCAGAGTAACCTTCCTCTTGAAGCTTGCAAACCATGCATATTCCAACTTGCGTAGATAAAAATAAATCCTCATCAATAACAAGATCCCCCGCCCTCCAAAAAAATCCAAAAAATGTTCTGGCCTTAAGCTTTAAGAGAGAGAGAGAGAGTGGGGGCTAGAGACCTCTGTCTGCACGCATACTGACAGGTTGCAGAGAGAGAGAGGGCCTCACCACTAATTGACACACCCCTAGAGAGGTGTGATCAATGGCCCACATTAACCATTGCAAGGAGGATGCAATCCGGATGGTCTGATCAATTTTTGAACTAGGGGTGAACTAAGTGTTAACTTGGGAGGTATGTGCACCACACCAAATTTGGTGTGAACTCGATGTGAATTAAGTGTGAGCTTGGGAGGGTATGCACAACACACTAAATTTGGTGTGCATTCAATATGAACAAAGTGTGAACTAGGTGTAATGAGAGAGAGAGAGAGAGAGAGAGAGAGAGAGAGAGAGAGAGAGAGAGAGAGAGAGAGAGAGAGAGAGAGAGAGTCTATTGGAGGCTCACTACTACTAGGCAGGACTCATGATTGTATCACTTGTTTTTTTCAAAGGTTCCACCTAACCCTTTTATTTTCCCTTTTAAATCTCTTTAAACGAGAGTAAAAAAGGGTGTAGCGGGTCACCATGATGGAGGTCTGTAGCATAGCTATGTGGCACTAACATAATGTCAATACTCAGGGAAGAGACTCGGATGTTGCACGAAGACTCTTTGTTGAGGGTTTTAACCTCAAGAAGTGAACCTACAAAATAACACTATCTCTTAGCATATGAAAATCTATCGCTCTCAACTTTGGCAATCTACTTATGTCTAATGTCACCGCAATCCGTCATCAACCTGTTTTGGCATTTCATTGGAATCCAAATGCTATAAATCTTTAGGATGATGTCCAAGACACTTAGGGACACTAATCTACAAAGTTTGGTCGCATTTCAAGGACGTCCCAAAATCACGATCCATCATGATCTAGGTCTTGGAAACTACAACAAAACATACTAGAAAGGTTTCCCTAGGGTCTAGGAATACTCTCCTATGATCAAAATTTCACAAAATAGTCATTTATACTCTCAAATTAGCAAATTTATCCTACTAACGCGTTGTCACAAATTGTAGAAAAATTGACAAAGAATGTACTTGAATGAAAAAGCATTGAACAAGGAACACAATACAAGTTTAAGAATTCAGATATCATTATAAGAGCTCATGATGTGATGTCATAAAATCTAATATCTAACTAACCCAAATGATTTTCTCATATTGAGCTGATCATTTAATGTGGGAGAATGAATGGGAACAAGAGTTAGAATATAGACATGTGCTTATAAATCTATCTCAGCACTGAACCAAAGTCAATGGGTCCAAATGGGAGATGGTATGTCAAAGAGCAATGCTAGCAAATGGAGCTTAAAAGACCTTAGGGTTATCTTCATTAAAGACCTCCAAAGGTTAGTGTTAAAATTCCTTAGACCTAAGACCTAAGGCAAGCTAGGGCTGAGCTTGAGGTGGGAACCCAACCCAAGCTTGAGGTGCTTGTTGTGCTTGCTGACTAAGGTGCTTGAGGTGCTTGTCATGTTTTATGACTAAGGTGCTTAAGGGGTGAGGTGTTCCAAAGTCAACATGGATCCCTACACAAGGGGAGCACGCCCTACAATTAGGGGCAAGAGAGAGAACATACCACACACACACACTCACTCAAGGCAAGCCAAGACCAAAGAGGCAAGAAGGACACAGATCACGCTCCTCTCCATGTTGCCCTCATAAGGTGCTTAAAGCCTATTGGGTTGACCTCTAAAGGAGTTCAATGAGAATTTAGTTTATTTAATTAATTTTTCAAGCATTATTCAAATTCCTCTCTCTCAGAAAGGTAAGGGGGACACTTGTCCTAATGCTACCCTTGTTGCTTGCTATGCACAAAGCTTGTGATTGGCCAGAGGCTTGAGGAGGTCCGATCATTTGCACGCTAGATCTAGAAGAGGGGGTTGACCCAAGCAAGGAGGGGGGTAGCTTGACCATATACCCTCTCTCTCACACTCACACACACTCTCATTATCATGGTGTGTTGTTGTGCAACAACTCTATCTCCTTCTCCAAGATTGAGAAGTTGAGAGCCTACACCAACAACTCTTGGCTATGGAATGCAAATCCAACCAAGATCCATGCTTCAATGCTATGCTAGCCATCTTTGTCATCTCCATTACTATGCTAAGCTCTATTAATAATGGTATGAGAGGACACTACTTCTTTCTTGTAAGAATACTTCTTCTTCCTCTTCCCTACCTTCATTCTGCGCTAGCTCTCTCCACCTTTGAAGGTGTTTGAGGTCTTGGGACTGAGGCCGGGAAGACAAGTTAATACTTTCATTAGATTAGGTTATGGGCATAATTGTGGTGCATGAAGCTCTCTATCTTCATTGCACCATCAAGCTCTCAAGGAACACAAAGCTTGTATTGTACCCTCTCTTTATGGGAGAAGCTATAATACAAAAGCCTTTTGGAGGGGGGACCGGCTCCACATAAATCCAGTCCTCAATTGTTTTCAAGTTCTCTAATTTTCTCTCTTGCAAAGCATTGTTCATGCCAAGCTAATTAAGTATAATGGTTATGTTGTTACCTTTAATAAAGTTCTCTCTCTATTTTCTCAAAGTATTCTCATAAAAATGCTCACTACAGTTCTCTAAATTCCACTATTCTCAATGTTCATAGTTCAATTCCATTACATTGGTATTAGAGCTATTGGTTACTCTTTTCTTGCTTAAGAAGAGAGGTCCTTAAGTTTTCCATGAAAGGTTGGAGCTGTTCATTGCAAGAGGGTAAGTGGCATAGGGATCTATTATCTTGGTTGAAAAGGACTTAGTTCAAGGTACACCGTTGGGAACTATAGACTTAATAATGGAGTCTCTTGGGGCTTGCCCTTGTCTTAACCATTATTGAGGTACTAGCAAGCTCAATAGGAACCATAATCAACTGAGAAATGTTAGACCCTCTCCACTACTCTTTGCAGTCAACATTCTCTAAACCATGGGTGTGGCTGCTTGAGGTCTAATTCTCAAAGGTAAATAAGAGTAGAAACTAAGGTTTTTGAGGGTACCAAAGCACAAAGTAGCATATACATAAGTTTAATTAGCATGGCTGACAATAATAAAGAGAGTAGAATGAATATTGACAAACTTTGATTTTGTACATGAAGATGCTATTGATGATGCCCCAATGTTTGTGAACTATCTTGTTACTAGGTTGCAACAAGCTATAGGCAACCCTGCCTTGCAAGCCAAAGTTACTCAAAAACTTCGTGCTTATGGGATTTCCCTACCTCTTTAAGAAGAGAGAGAGAGAGCTGAGAAATCCTCTTGTTGAGACTTCCAAAAGAAGACTCTCTTCAATAAGAGAAGAGGAGGAATCCAATGAATGAGAAATAAGTGAATCTCCGAATACCTCTGAAGATGTGGCTCCATGAAAACGGTGGTCTTGACGATCCTCAACTCCTCCCAAGAGGAAAAGATAATCCTATAGTCCTTCTCCTCATCATTCCAAAGGGAAAGAGAGGAAATAAAGGAAGAAAAAGGCGAGAAAGAGGTCACCGTCTTCTCCTTCTTTATCACCTTCCTCCTCTTTGGATGAAAGCAATGGTTATTCTCCTAAAGAATACAAGAGGAGAGGACATCGCAAATCCTATCCTGCTTGGAAAAGGTCCCACGATCTTAAAAAGTCCAAAGAGGGAGGAAAGAGTATCTCTTTTCTTACCTATGATGGCACCTTTGGTGCTGCTAACAAAGTATTGGCCTTTATCCAACACTTTGATGTGGCCTTTGGAGACGAGGGCTTCACTGAATCCCCCAAGCTACGTCATGTAGCTATGCACTTTCAAAAATCTGCTAGTCAATGGTGGGCTAGCCTTCGTGGCAATGGTAAAACTCCAAAGACATGGAAAAATCTACGAGTTTCCATCATGAAGCAATTTCTTGCAAGCGACGCCAAAGATAAAGTGCTCACCAAATGGTGGAGTTTGAAGTTACTTCCAACGAGTCTATCCACAAATATGTGGACAAGTTTTGGGATTTACATCTCAAAGCTACAACCTTTGAGAAGATAGACTTTGCTGAGAAAAAGCAACAATTTTGTGAGGGATTACATGAAGAAATGGTCGAGTATGTCAACTCCCAACAGCCTGGTTCTATCACCGAAGTCATCCACCACACTTTGGTTGCATCTTGTATCAATTTCCAACAAGGGCTAAAAGGAATGCCAAGCCCATGGAAAACAAAGATCAAAATGATGCAAAGGGGAAGAACAATTCTCAAAGTTTTTCCCAAGGCAATTCCAACAACAACAACAACAACAACAACAACAAGACCAAGAAGAAAGGAGTTTACAAAGGTAAAAAAAACTCTCTCCTAAAGAGCTAGAGGCTTTTTGCAAAGATCACAAATGCTTTAAGTGTGGGGAGCAAGGACATGGCTATCGTTCTTGCCCCAAAAGAAATGCCCACAATGAGGCTCCTAGAGCTTCTATGATCGAAGCTTCAAAAGAGGAAGCTCATTGCAAAGGATCATCCCTTTCATATGCTTGGGGGAAGCTGAGGGAGCATGATGCCTTCATCCTATTTGATCCTGGCTCTACTAACAACTTCATATCAAAGGAGTTGGCATGGGGCTTTCATGGGACAACAAGCCTTCATTACTCCTTTGATTGGGAAGTTGAGGCTTCATGTACAAAGCTACGTCGACAAAGAAGACTTTTTCATCTCCTCTCCAACATGAGGATGTTATCCTAGGGGCACCATGGTTCAACCACATGGCTGCCAACATGAAGTTCCCCAAAAAGGAGAATTTATTTCACCTACCGGGAAAAGAACTTGTATATAGATGCTAATGAGTCAAGTCGTACTATGACACTTATAAATTCACCTGCTCTTGATAAATCAATGAAAAACTCGGTTTCCTTGTACATGATTTTTGTCAAAGAGTCTCTAAATGATGCTAATGAAACAAAGTGGTAGGAATCAAGAAGTGTTAGACTTGTCTAATTTTCTAAATAGATTCCAAGATGTATTTATCGATGACATTCCTATGAGGTTACCTCCAATATGAGGGAATGATGACCAATATGAGTGTTAGATGTTCTAACAAAACAAAGTGGTAGGAATCAAGAAGTGTTAGACTTGTCTAATTTTCTAAATAGATTCCAAGATGTATTTATCGATGACATTCCTATGAGGTTACCTCCAATATGAGGGAATGGTGACCATAAGATAGAGCTTCTACCTAGGAGCTCACCGCCTAATAAACCTCCTTGTAGAGTTTCTCAAGCTTAACAAGAGGAGATTATGAGGCAAGTGCATGAGCTAGTAGAAAAGGGGATGCTGAGGAATGGATCCTGTTCACCAGTCCTTCTAGTGCAAAAGAAAGATGGTACATACCACATGTGTGCGGACTATCGGGCACTAAATCGTATCACTATCAAAAAAAAAATTCCTGTACCATGGGTAGAAGATCTGTTTGATAAGCTACAAAGTTTGACCTACTTCAATAGGATTGCCCTTAAAAGTGGCTATCATCAAATAAGGATAGTGAATAAAGATATGGTAAAGACCACGTTTCGTACAATGTTTGGTCTTTATGAATATCTTGTCACACATTTTGGTTTGACAAATGCTCCAGCCACGTTCAATCGCCTAATGGAGAAAATCTTTAGACCCTACCACAAGTTCACTGTCGAAGAGTGATTTTTTGCTCCAAGAGATTCAATACTCTCTCAAGATGGTATCTGTATGGATCCAACCAAGCTTAAGGTGATAAAAGGATGGCCTAACCAAAGGAATCTACATGAGTTGCAAAGATTTATAGTACGTATGTGTGCATACTATAGGCACTTCATATCTAAATTCTCCCAAATAGTGGGACCACTACATGACTTGACCAAGAAAAATATTTACATATGGACTGCTAAAGAGCAAAGTTCTTTTGAAAATCTTAAAGAAAATCTTGCCTCTCAACCAGCTTGCCTCTCAACCAATGCTTACACTACCGGATCTCTCAAAACCATTTGAGGTCCAACGTGATGCTTGTGGAGATTGCCTTGGAGCAGTTTTGCTTCAAGAAGGGCATGCCATAGCATATGAGATTTGAAGACTCAATTCCAATGAGCGAGTATTGGGCATCTACAAGAAGGAGCTACTAGCTATCCCACATGCTGTCAACACATGGAAGCACTATCTTCTGCGGACTCCATTCATCCTACACACAGATCACCAAGTCTTAAGTACTTCATGACACATACCAAGCTCTCCAACAAACAAATCACGTGGGAAAATTTTCTTCGCAATTCAATTTTCATATTGCTCACATTGCTGGCAAGCACAATCAATTAGTTGATACACTATCATGACGTCCAAGAGCCAATGTGGTGTCCATAGCTATTCACAATGATCTATCTTCTATGATAGATTAGTATGCTACTGACCCCAATTTTAAAGATGTAATTTCAGCCCTTGCTTTAGGGAAGAAAGAAAACCATTCACCTTGTAGGATGGTTATCTTATCTATGGAAATAGGCTATGTGTCACTCACTCTCTTTGCGAGAAAGTGATGTATGAATCCCATTCTCCTCCCTATGTGGGGCATCAAGGGATTCAACCTACTTTTTGAGGAGTAGAGACATATTTCTATTGGCCTACCATGAAGACGGACATACAAGACTATGTGTCAAAATGTGTGTAATGCCAAAAGACAAAGTATAATAGGGAGCAGCAAGCCAGATTGCTCCAGCCTTTGCCAATTCCTAATTCACCATGGGAGAGCATATCCATGGATCTTATCTTTGGATTTCCCAAGTCTATCCATGGGAATATGGACAACAGTAGACAGGTTTAGTAAACAACAGTAGACAGGTTTAGTAAACAACCAAATGGAAACCCTCTTAACATCCCAAATTTTTAAACACCATGGCTTGCCAACATCAATAGTGTCGGATAGAGATCCTCGAATGACCAGTAATTTTTGGAAGGGTCTCTTTGAGAATCTAGGTACTAGGCTTAATTTCTCTTTGGCTTATCACCCACAAACGGATGGCCAAAGTGAAATATCCAACCTTATGATTCTAAATCTACTTAAGACCTATGTTACCAAAGTAGATCAACGTTCCTAATGGGAAAAGTACCTACCTCTTGTAGATTATGCGTACAATAACACTATCCATATTACTACGGGGAAGGCACCTTTCCAAATCATTGAAGGAAGACCTAAAAGTCCCTTGCTACTTAAGGTACATGGGAAGATCTTCGCTGCTGATAAGTATAGCTTAGACCTACAAGAATCTTTCCAAAAGATTAAGGAGGCTATATCCATCTCGCAACAAAGGCAAAAGTCTGATGCTACTTAAATTTCCCAAGGCTCAATTGAGGCAAACTACGGGCAAAATCCTACGGGCCACCAAAAGTATTATGCTAAACTAGCAAAAAGATACTATGGTCCTTTTCAAATCCTAAAACCAATCAATGAGATGGCATATCATTTCAAGTTGCCCAACCATTGGCTTATTCACAATGCTTTTCATGTGAGCCTATTTAAACCTTACAAAGGAGAGCCACCCCACAAGAACCAATCATTGAGGACCCACCCGAGATTGAAGATCAAGAAGAGGTGCTTCAGCCCGAATTGATTCTTCAACATGAAGACAAGGTACTAAGACATTGTAAGATTATCTGATGATATCTTATTAAGCTCAAAAATTATCCTTTTGAAGATGCTAGATGGATGCAAGGAGCACAACTTAAGGATAGTATGAACCTTGTCAATGCATACAATGCTACATTAGAGTAAGCAAATATAAATACTTTTTAAATGAATTTTTTTTTTGTCTTATAAGAATGATTCTCTTTTTATTTTGCACAAATGTAAGTAGTATGCATGCTTAGAATCATGTTTGTGATGATGAAGTCTCTCGAACACCAAGTAGAATTTGGCACTCTACTTTGGAAATATGATATGGACTCAAGAGCAGAGATGCTTGTAGCAACTAAGTCTCCCAAGAACCAAATGGATTAGTCATCCATTCTTGAATGATGTCGTAGGGTAAAAGGGGATCCTCTACCCGCTAAGAAACTCCTACTAATGACTAAGACTTTATCTTCTTTACCTCACAATCGAGGATGACTATGATTTCAAAAAAGAGGCGACGTCATAAAATCTAATATCTAACTAACCCAAACTAAGTTTCGTTTATACGTTCGTATAACAAAAATGCACGTATATTTTGGTATTGTATGCTATATATCCGTATTATACGTGTACCTCTGAATAAACCATATTTTGGTTGAAATATGTTACGATCGAAATATTGTTTGCTTTATAAAAAAAGGCGCTACGATAGTTCAAACGAATTGTCGCAACATTGACATTGCTGATAGAGAGAGAGAGAGAGAGAGAGAGAGAGAGAGAGAGAGAGAGAGAGAGAGAGAGAGAGAGAGAGAGAGAGAGAGAGAGAGAGAGAGAGAGCGAGAGAGAGCAGAGAGAGTGCCCACGCCAATAGCAACAGTGCCATGGAGGTAGTAAGGTAATCTCTTCTTTTGTTTTTTAATGTTTTTTTCTGTTGAAGATGTATTTGCTAGCACTATTGTTGTGGATCTTTGCTCGCACCTCAGTGTTACTTTGCAAGTTGTATTTGCTAGTGCTGTTGTTGTGGAGCTTTGCCACACCTCAGTGTTAGTTTGCATGTTTGTCACTCTCTTTGGCTGTGTTGACTCCCGTGTCACATTGCAAAGAGAGAGAGTTTAGACACCCATCCTTGGCTGTGTTGATCTTGGTCCTCGTGACACACTGCAAGGGGTGTTAGACTTTAGACGCTTTGTCCTTGACTGCTGCTGACCTTCGTGTCGCACTACTTACAGGTATGGGTAAACAATGAGCATCTGTCAATTGTAAAGATAAGAGGCATGTGTAGCTTACATCAATTGAGATTGGACCTGCAAAATGATGAAATTGAACTGCCCACGACATTCTGCTTTCAAATAAATGGTGGAAAGGTAACTGTTATCCCTAAAAGTCTCTTGTTCTCTTATTGGTTCTTTATTTAACTTGGACTGTTTTTGTAGGTATCAAAAAGGAATGAAAAGAGGCTACAGTGCAAGGACATCTTGGATGGCATTGTACATTTGGTGCCTTAAACATCCTTCAAGGCAATTTTGTAACACATGACCTGCAAGGATCTTATTTTGTATCACATGACCTGCAAGGATCTTGTTTTGTATCACATGACCTGCAAGGATCTTATTGAAATAAAGATCTAAAAGGATCTTTATTTTGTTATTGAAATGCAACTTTTCCAAACATCAATGATTTTACTTCAATGATTTGATTTTGTAACAGAGTCTTAAAACAAGGTGATCAAAATGTATTCAATTTCAAATATTTGCAATTACATAGACAATTGGATACAAGTGGGCTATAGAATAGACAATTGGATACAAGTGGGCTATAGAATAGACAATTGGATACAAGTGGGAAGCTTGATACAAGTGGGCTACAATTAGAGTGGGCTACAAAAAGCTAGAATAGTTTTCTGCCAGGAGTTTTCCTGTCCCTAGGGGTTGGTGCTTTTGCAGTGGGCTCTTTTGTCCTGGGAGATTTTCTTGTGGGCTCTTTGGCAGGAGGACTTGAGGGTTGCTTCCTCTTTCTCTTATCATCCATCTCTTCACTTGCCTTTTCCTGCTCACCACTCTCTTCTTCCTCTTCACTTCCCTTTTCCTCTTCTAGTTTTGCTTTCCCCTTTGCCTTTTCTAGCTTTGCTTTCCCCTTCTCTTCAACATCATCATCTTTAAATACCTCTTGCAGTTGTCCATTTGCTTCAATCATATACTTGATCATCTTTGCTCTTGTCAACCATACATGGTTCTCACTATAGCACTCTCTGTTGATCTATACAAGGCAATAGAAAGCAAGTTTTAGGAACAATAAAATGAGAAAAAATACAGCTGGCAAATATGAAATATGCTATACTTCTATATTCTGATTGTCATTGCAGTATATGAAGTCCAAGAGGAGCTTGGCATTTGTCACTACCCTCCATCCACATGAATGGCTTTCAGGCTGGATTGGAACCTGCAACTCATTACATGTATTTATGGGAAAAAATATTTGAGGATAATCCATTGAAGTGAACAAAGCATAAAGAATTCCAACCTTCACAACTGAAAATTGGATTTCAGTCAGCATCTTTGGCATGGGTGGACAATTCTCCAGTGTCTCTATAAATCTTGTAGCAGCACTGTCCAAAATTCTTTATTAAAAGTATGTGCTTGAGGTTCTGCTTGTGGTTTACAAAATGTGTCTGCTACTATACTTACAATTTTGCTTGACCATGTACTCCAGCAAGAGAATTGACAAAGTAGCATTTTCTTTTCACAATATCAATTGCAATTAAACTCCAATGTGAGCTATAAAAACAAGCCTCAGTTAGCCTTCTAACATGAATTAGTAAATTCTCTTCACAAGGTGTAGGTAGGAAACTTACCTCTCATGATAAGGAATCAAGAAAATCTCACAGATTTCCAAGTCCACATGAATCAACCACTTTGTGAGCTCTCTAATATTTGTCTCTGTCCTGAGAAAGTGGGAGATAGAAGGGTCTAAAAATTCCACCTTTTGTTGAAGGTCTGGCTCATATGTATGCATCATTAACCTGGTACAAGATATTGTTATATAAAGAGTTCTTGCTATAAACAAAAATACAGAGGAAAACAAAAACAACCTGAGGCATGTGATAAGGAGTGGAGAATTCATCTCCTTGGTCCAGTCCTTGAGAATTTCCAAGGTCTCAGAGTCAAGTGAATTGTAATCCTCCCTAGGATCCTCCTCACTGAATAGAGCGACAACAAAACCAGTAGGATTGACACTCCTCAAGAGGGGCACTAGCTGAGGTTCCAACAGGTCAAGCTCCTTTCTCTCTACAATTTCCTTGTCTTCCTTTGCTCTCTTTTTCCTTTCCTTTTCCTCTTCTTCAGTAATATCAACTACTCCTACTTCAGGCTCCTTGGGCTTCCTCCATGGAGGAATGTTGAGAATATTAAAGGCCTTAATATCATGCATAGGGACAGGCTCCAACATTCTTGAAAACCTGTATCTCAGCCTCCTAAGAGTGATCATGTCTTTGTCCATCAAAGTAACCCTATGGGCATGAGCTGCACAGATATAGGCATCTTGGAAAAGCTCAATCATAAAGTCCTCAGAAGCCTCTGGATACATGCCAATGCAGTTCTAGTCCACCTCATGTCAATCTTGTACTCCTCTGCAACTTGTCTGCATAGTCTTTGGAAGGGCAGTTTGGGAATTGCAAGATTGATGGCCTTTATGGCCTTCCTTATCTCTCTTAGACATTTGACCCCCTGCTTGAACTTTCTCTTTGTAAGGAGAGGCTTAAGCTGCAGTGGCTTGGAAGCTTTCCTCTGATGTGTAGTTTTTCTTTTGCTTGGTTGAGGGTCAGGTGTGCTTGGTTTAGGGTCCTTCCTCTGAGATGTGCTCTTCTTTGGTTTGGAAGTACCAGCTGAAGCTTTGCTAGGCTGAGCTTCTTCTTCATCTTTAGATAGAAGCTTATCAACCTTCCTTGCAGTCTTCTTGGTCCTTGCCATCTTCAAAAGGGATAGGAATGATTGTTACACAACAAACATTAGTAAAAAAAGTAAACGATGTATATTTAATTTTTATTATTACTTTATCAAAGTAAACTCCTCCTTTTCGACATAGTGGCACACATTTCCATACAAAGTGGAACACATTGCGGCAACACCCCATACGCGAAATCACAAAGGGACCAATGTCCTCACACTTACGATGATCGCGCACGGGGTGACGGAGCGGTACACAGAGGCGGTGACACTCCGTACGCGAAATTGTGAAGGGAGCACAGTCCTCTCACTTACCAATATCGCGCACGGGGTGACGGGAGTCCCAAGCGGTGAAAACCTCTTAAACCTCTTGAGACACATATTGTATGCATGGTGAAAATAGTGGCACACATTGCGGTACACATCGTAAACATGATCACACTTGTGGACATAGTGGAACACATTGCTTTGAAACTCCGTACGCAAAATGACAAAGGAGGCAAAGTCTTCTCACTTACGAATATCGCGCACGGGGTGACGGTCAAAGCGCTCGAAGTTTTGGGTTGTGGAAGTGCGAGAACCGGGTAAAACCTCCTTCAAAATGCGCTTAGTTTGGGCTCTAAGGAGGTTTATATAGGGTGCATGGCGCAAGTCCCTAGGTGCATAAAAACTAGCCGTTGGACCAAACTTCGAGGCGGCAACCGATTTGCACACCCCCCGAGGCGGCGTTTTTGGCCATAAAAGGAACCTACCCAACCCGTTTTTTCGCTTATTGTCATTCACAAGGCTTCGAAATTAAGCCTCCAACCCTCCAAGCGACACACCGCGACACCCGTGCGCGATTTTGGGAGACGTCGACCTCTTCCTAGCAATAGGAAATCGTGTACCAAGTGTCACTCCGTGCGCGTAGTTAGTGAGTGCCGAGTTTCTCTTAACCCCTCACAGTTCGTATAGCAAGTGACAAACTTAGCATGTCACAATTTTATGTAATTCTTTTTTGCTTGCGCTTAATTTGTGCGCTTTATTTGCTTGACAATTTTATGCTTTTAATTTGTTTGTAGACTTGATATAAAGAAGGGTGGTTAATGTCTTGATAGACTTCTCTTTTCTCTTTTTCAGCTGAGCATTTGTGGATTGTCATAATGGATACAGAGGATATACAAGAGACCGCTGATGACAGGCTGATGTCTTTTCTTTACAAAGTTAATGAACTTACAAGATTTCAAAGTGTCAAACAGATTTTTAATGCTGCCTTGATCTTCAAGCACTTGTGGATGGCTTCTCTACACAAATTAGTGACTTGAAAGAGATATATACAGAATTGATCAGAGATCACACGCTTGACAATCTTGTTCATTTTGTTGATATATGCAAAGCAGGTAGCTTGTCAAGGACAGGTATTGCAAAGAAGTGGTCAAGCCTTCATCCAGACTGGAAAAAGATCATAAAGCCTTGCAAATTTCATGGTAATATGCATTGCCAGTTGGTAGATTATGACCTTGGACTTATCATTTTCTTCAGTGTACTCCCAACACCAGAGGGCAAAGAGATTCCAAAGCAGATTTCCCAGGCTGAGGAGGACCAGGAGAAAGAGGAGATAGAGATGGAGTTCCATGAAGAGGAAGAGAAGCTACAAAGCACTGAGATGCTGGACATTGCAAAATTTAAAGCAGAAAACATCACTAAAGTGGAGAATGTTGACATTGAGGATGAAGATGTTGATCCTTTGCATTGCGCAACAACATTTCCCACATACAAAGTTAACAAAAAGGAATATGTTTTGTTGAATGACATTCAGCATCTTTTTGATCTAAGGGAAGATTATGCTTTGGCAGTTTTGGCTGAGTGGGGATCTAATGACATAGGATTTATTGATTACTCACCTTGCCCCTTAGCAGTCTTGGACACAGAGGCAGAAAATTTTATTGACAGCTCAAGTGTTGGAAAGCATGTGCAGGACATTGTTCTGAGATATGAGCAACAGGGTGTACCTTCTGAAGAGGAGTTCAATGAGGTCCAGAAAAAGCTTAAAATAGAGCATATGGGAGAGGAAAAGACCAGAGATTATGAAGTAAGGCCAACTAGATCCATTGATATATGGGAACCTGCCTTGTTTGAGGAGGATGAGTCTCCTAAGGTATGTTAATGACCATTTTGCCCTGTCTTATTAATGTGCTGAACAATTAACCAAGACATATTTTTGCAGATTGAAATACTGGACGCAGACAAATTCCTTGGCAGGGGAAAGAGTTCCAGACCCTTAAATTTAGGAAGGAACCAGAGCTTGGGACACTTTATTGGGAAGCTCAACAAAGAGACTGTCATTATATTCCATAACAAGTTCTGACTTTGCTCAAACCTGTACTTTGGTCCACTTTCTACCTTGTCTCTCTCTTGTAGCTAGCCATTGTAAGAATTTTTCATTTGCAGATGAACTATTATATGAATTTTGTCTTTTCTGCTTGTTCCTGTGTAAGGCATTTGCTAAATCTGAGTTCAGTAGTGCTTTCTTTGTCATTTTTGATCTGGTTCTATGCCATATTTGTCTATAGAACCATTGGAAAACCTCAAGCAAGCTGTTTGCCTTCACTGCACCTCCTCCATGTCTTGTATGCTTGAAAAACTTGGTTCTTGCTTGATAATGGGATTTCTCCATGCCTTGTGTGGACCATATGGACAGGGAGCCCCATCTCTTTACAAACCAGGGAGTGTGATTGTAAATTATATGCTGGCAAAGTAAAAGTGTGTCAATAATTAGTAAGTATGAGATTATCATATGCTTCCAAACTAAAAGTATGTACATATTAAAAAGGAATAAAAAACTTACCATGTAATGTGTGAATTCCTGATCCCAAGCATCTTTCATTGCACTTCTGAAGTTATTGAGCACTTTCTTGAAATTTGGCAGATCATTTTTGCCCCAGGATGTCTTATCACAGTAGGAAAATACTTTGTCTAGTGATTCCCATACCTCTGCCTTTTTGTTTCTTGATGTACCTTCAAGACCATGATCTTTGATGGCATTGTGGAGAGCTTTCCACTGGTTATACTTCACATTGGATGAACCCTTCTTGGCATTTACCTTTCCTAGTTTGCCATGAAACCCTAGGAAAGCTCTGTCCTTCACACCACCAATAGATACCTTTCTAGGCACATTGTTTCCATTTGAAGACCTCTTCAAGTCTGTTTCAATCTTAACCTTACCACTGTGAAGGCCAATTTCTGATAAAACCCTTTCAATACATTTGATTGCAGCATCTCTAGCTGCTTTTGGCTGTAACTTTCAGGCAAACCCCACATACAAATGTACAATTTTCTCCACAATTTTGCAAAGAGCATGCAGAGTGCATATGTGGACATTAGCAAGTGGAATATTTAAAACTGCTTTGAAGTTTGGATCTTGAGTATGCCTATTGGGTGCTTTGTTCCAATTTGCAGGATTACATTCTTTTGTTGATGCCATACAATACAGACAAGGGCTCTTTGCCATAGCTCCTTTGGAGACATTGTACATACATTTAAGGGTTTTAAGGTCTCCTCCCATGTGCCATTCCACCCTATAACTTCCAAACCCTTCAACTTCAAGCTCTTCCCCTAATTCTTGTGCATTAATGACTTCGGGTATTGTTGTTTGATGGAAAACCCAATCCAGAACATCAAAGTCTTCACTCTCTACTTCAAAAGCACCTAGCCACCAAAAATTCTTCTCCGATTGCACGCTGAAGTACTTGGTATCCTTCGGTTTCAATGCTCTGTTCATTAAAGTTATGGAAATCCTCTCAATTTTTTTGTTCTTAACAATCTCACATTCATCAAGCTTTATCACAAAATTGACAACACCATTTGCTTTGTATGCTCCAGCTCATAGAATCTGATCATTTCCTTCTGAAGTGTCTTCAAGTCAAGGAAAATATTATTGAACTCGTCAAATTGAAGATCCCTCTTTTTACCATGATAGGTACCATGAATGTGGTGAGGCTCACCCAACATCTCCATTATCCTCTCATTGATCTTTTTCCTTGCCTGTTGCACAATGGATGGCTTTGGAAGCAAAGAGGACCTGACCTTACAATGCTTTAACCTTGACTTCATATTTTTGAACAGCTTGCTATAACCATCTCTGCTAATGCCTACCTTATCCATAGTATATTGCACATCCTCCTTGTCCACGCAAGAGCTCTGCAAAAATCCCTCAATGCATTGCTCCTTTGCCTTTTTAAACTTCTTCTCTGTGAAAATATTTTTGGCAACCTTGAGAGGTAAAACATCACAATAATGTTTAGCTGCCATTTCCATGTTTGATGCAGAGTTTGGTTGTAGCAAAGTCCTAAATCAAAAGGTACAAAATTAACTGATTATTGTCCAAATGACACCAACAAAATAAACAAACTAAATTAAAGTTAACTGAATATTAATCATTTAATAAAGAACAATAGCAGAATAACAATAACATAAGCATAATAATGTGGATCAGAATCATAATACAACTTAACAAAAAGATTAACAACCTAACATAATCAGAATCATATAAAATAAGCATAAGCAGAATCATATAAAATAACAATACCTTGCTGCTCTGATTCTCCTGCTGCAACCTCCTCCACCACGTCTCAAGGCTTCAATGTTCTTTAACTTCTTTTCTCTTTGTCTGTTTCCTAACATTGTATTCTTGCTTCTAGCTTGTTTGAGCTGAGTTTGTAGCTTTTCGTTGCTCTCTTTACATTCCTCAAGTTGTTGTTTAAGAGTATTTATCATTTGTTTGGTCAAATGATCTTCTAACTTAAGAATATCTCTCTCTGCCGCAAGACTCTGTGTATAACCCAGCAACCCTCTTTGACCATCACCCACAAATTTTATCAAAGATGAACAATTTGAGAATGGGGGAGTGCTCTTTGTCATTGGGTCCACTGGATACAATCTTCCATCAGTCCAGAGATCAATGTGATTTTTTTGATCTTGCCGCATTGCTTCAAATATGGACGAGGACACCTCTGCACATTTGTTTCTCTTGCGCACTGGACAATATTCTTCATTTAGCTCAATGTGTAGATGGTATAAGCTTCTTCTCTTCCTCATGGAAGTCTGTTAACAGTATTTGTCAGAGATAGTACTATAGGAAAAAGCTGTGCAGATACGAGGAAGAAGACGACACAGAAAAGGTTTGTTTCAGCTTTTGGAAATTTTGAATTTTGGGCCAGAACTGACATTTTCATTAGTTTTGGAGGGAGTATTTTTTAGAATACGAAAGATCCTAGAAAGATTTGACAATGACATGTTTCGGTGGAGGTAAAAAGGACACAAACTCACCTTTTTACAAACATTTCACTATTTTTTAAATAAAGTATATATTCTCTCTCTACATATTCTTACAGGGCACAAAAGTGACCTCAAAATTCCCCTAATGGGAAGCACTTGCTACTACTGTTTAGCATTGTGGCATGATATTGCCCCATGCTCTTGTTTGCTATAGCAAAAGGCCTATGCTAATCATCAAGCTTTGGAATGGAGGTCACCTTGACCAGTGGATTCAGGTATGTCATCATGATGGAAGCAAGCCTGCAATTAGAGAGTTTCAATACACATCTGGAACTGTACAATAGTTCATAGACAACTTTTTGCCGATCTATAATGCTCTTCTACACACGATGAAATTCGTGCATAGTCACGACTTCATTGACAACAATCTACACACTAGAAATATTCTACTATATTTTGGCGATCAAGGAGTTTATGCTAGAATCATGGATTAGGGAAAAGTACACCATCAAACACTTTGGCAATGTTTCCCAAGCTGCCAAATCTCAACTCTCAAACTAGAGCTCAATTCGAGAGATTATCCATGGACTGCCCCTAAAAATATCAGCTGCAATCCTGCTTCTTTCACCAAAGCATCTAATATATATAATCTCTCATATATTGTTAGATGCTTGGTTGCGTGTATTCCATAGCCCTCTGAGGTTCTCAAGCGCAAATTTTTACAAACTGTAAACAAACATCTTGTCAGTGGAAATTTCTCCAAACCGTTAGATATGCCTAAAATATGGGATTTAAGCCTTTGTTCAAGAATGGAGCCCATAATGTTAGTTATCATGTTGTAACCAAATCTGACTTGAGACATGTTGATGATTAGACCAATAATAATATTTTTTGTCATTAACGGTGTGCAATGTGTGGTGATATTTCAAACTAGATCTTTAATCGTATTTTTAGTTATGTCTTTAAAGTATTTCAAGTTGGATGGCCGAAATCCTCTTAACCAGATTCTCTCTTTTCTAAGTGCTAAGGCTTCGCTCATTAAAGTTTATTGTTTTGTATTTTAGGTATGGAATATATTTCTCCCGACCATAATGCACAGTAGCCTAATGATCCTTTGCTTAATCATGCATTGGCACAATAAATTTACAAAGAGGAAGAGATTCGAGTGGCTCAAGGAGATCTTAGCGCTTTGGCTGCGTCCCAAGAAGACGAATCAGATATTCAAGGGGAGCCACTGAATTACATGCAATGCATACAACTAAGCCTAAATCATTTTGTACGCAATACATTATTTCGAGTTAGTGGAAATGCTAAGGCTTCCGCTCCCTTGAAAGTTTCATATTTGCAATACACTGACCTCGCAAGAAATATCCTTTCAAGATTTATCCAAGTATATAGATCGCCACCAAATAATAATCAAGTGGCAATTTACTTTGTGCAACAATGCTATTGTTATTATGTATTGCGGCTCAAAGTAGATTGGAACAATCGTCCCACTACAAGAGGCGTCGGCAAAGGAAGGATGCCCAGCCGAGAAGATTCATGCACGAGAAGCCAATCAAGAAGACCCTCCTCGCAAGAGAGGTTACACATATTTGTCGGAAGAAACCGTAGTCATTGAGCAGCTCGCAACCCAATGGAAAGTCAAGGAGAGACCCCAGCCATGTTGCACGCTCGTATAGTAGAGCTAGAAAGAAAGTTGGCATGGTACAAGGTAACATATCGGCTTGTTATTGAAGAAGAGGTAGGCAATGCGGATTCAAGTGATTCATTCGGCAATTCAAAATTTTGCGTATTTGATATTTTAGGGGATCCAACCCATGATTTAAATTAAATCTCCCAAACAATACTAAGCTCTTTTTGTATCTTAAATCTCAAGATTTGTAACTAAAACCTCTTTTTCATATGTAAATCTCTATTTGTTGGAACAAATGAACATGTTGAAAGTTGTTGCAATTGTGTAAGTTTTATTCTCTCTCCCTCCCTCTTTCCGACAATGATAGAAAGAAAATGGAGAAAAAGAGAGACAATGTGTGTGTGTGTGTGTGTGTGTGTGTGTGTGTGAGAGAGAGAGAGAGAGAGAGAGAGAGAGATTGTGAAGCTAAACTCCACACAACTATTGCATTACAAAATTAATTGAGAATATAGTACAAAGTTTATAGCTCATTCCGGCCCCTCAATCACATGCACCATGTCATCAGTTTCTTCGACATTTGAACATTCTGAATCAATATCTTCTGGGTTCCATTCCATTTCATCATCGAAGTTGAACTCATTTTCAATTGCTTTGTGTGTTTGAAAGCATTACCGAGCTTTCTTTTGTGGCACATGTGGCTAAATTTTTGGCTTATGCATAATTCGTATGTTACAAAATACATACACCAAGTCCGCAGCTCATTTATGACTTAATCAATTTTGTTTTTTAGTATGCACGAAAGAAAATGAAGACCAATCTCTTTCACAACTACCACTTGAGGTAGCAACAGACAATACTCTCACAGCCACATGTTGAAGTTCCACTTTTTCTCCACCGTACTCTTTCCACCAAACTGATGCGCTCATCGTCTTGATAGCATCTATATGCCAAGTATCCCCAAACATTTCTTCTCTGCTAGTATATGCTGTCTTTTGTGTGTATGCCACCTGTCCATCCACATTGCCTAATAGTTGGGCATACACTTTTGATCACTTCATTGTTTGAAGATTGATCGTGCATCTGGAACTTGGGATCTAAGACAAACCCTGCTCTATGTAAAGGAGTATGCAGCTCCTCCCATCGTCTTTTGACAAACGACATCATTATGGCTTTCTCTTTTCTTGTATAAGATGTACAATCTTTTAACTTGCAAGACGCTTCATGCATGTACAAAGTAAACCCATCCAAAGATCAAGGCTTCTTTGTCCACTAATCGTACCAGATGAGTGAAGGGTTATGTGACAGTAACAATTTTGTCTACATTTCTCCAAAAAATAGGAGAGTTTACAAGCTAATAGCATTTGGAAGCAGTAGGTTCATACTTGGGAATTTATCGATCCAAATGTCTTATCTTCTATTTGCCAATGTTTCAACAAGGGCTGCTTTAACCTGTTTCAACAAGGGCTTCTTTAACCAGCTGTAGTGTAGAGAGAACGTAATACGCTGTCGCAAAACGGGTCACACAAAAAATCTATAATTTTTTTGTTGGGGACTTTGTTCTAAATAAAGCGTAAGAAAATGAGTGCTCTCTTATAAACTTCACAAAGTAGTTTGCATCTAGAAGAGTTTGCTTAATAGAAGGAACTTTTCCAAAGTCCTTTAAGAGTAGATTCAAAGTGTGAGCAACACATGGAACCCATGTAATCCCTTAATACTTTGCTTCAATTGTTTTTCCAGCTTTGTAGTAGATGTATTATCTGTGACAATGGCTTCACGTTTTTAGGTCCCCCTACTCTTCTGATTGAATGCTCATATACACTAGCAAGATATCCACTAGTTTTCTCTTTCAAGGATGTATCGATCGCTTCAAGAAACATGGAACCTCTTGGACAAATCAACACCACATTAATCAATGATTTTTTTAACAATTTGTCCAACCATCTAGAGCGATTGTGCATCCATACTGTGGTACATAATCAAGAGTTGTGTGATTTAAAATATCTCTGCTGTAGTTTTCACTTTATCTAAATTATTGGTACGCATCTTATTATATTCAGGTACCGCAAAACACTTCTTCACTGTGCTCATTAAAGCATTTTTGAAGATCGGATTCCGAATGACATTAAAAGGAATTCCACATGCAACAAATGCTTGATTCCTCTTAAGATGGAATTCAAGCAGCCATTGTTTTTTATCAAATGCATGATGCAAAGTAGAACCACTTGGTGCAGGTTCTCCTCCAGTCCGTGCTTCACTTTGGCTTATGTAAGCAGAGCTTGCGGTAGGATTAGAGCTACAAGCCCCAACAAAGGATGAATGACACCATCCTTGACCTTGAGCAGGGGTCAAGGGAGGGTTTTGATCATTCTTGAGTGTCATCTCCACATCCCTAGCCATAGATGGAGCCATCATTTTGGGACCTCCCTTTTTTTGCCCTCAAGATGTGCTATCTTTTCCTTGAGCGCCCACTCGGGAAATTTTTCTTCAATACCTCTTGGGGGTTTTTGCAAGTTGTTATGTTCCAGGAATTTTGCACACATGTTCTTTTATCCTGTTAGCATTTCCTCTAAAATTATGGCCGCATGTCTTACGCCTCAACTTTGATGTAGTCTTTCCAACTGACCCATTCATCTACGTAGTTCCACTCATATCCTTTCACCATGTTCTTAAGATCTGCAAACTCAAACATGACTAATTACTAAATACACATCTAAAATTGAACTCTAATACCATTTACATCACTTTATTTGCCAACATTTTCAAAAAGTATAGAAAATTCAACTTCTTCAAATTATACATACCAATTTTCTTTTTTGAAGTGTGAGCTTTCACTCTATACCTGAATCATGGTAAATAAATCACTTAATCTATCTCAATAACTTCCAAGTGTGAGTAAACTCTACACAAAGTAAGATGTCTTTAAAAAACCTACCTAAATTACCTCCAAGTGTGAGTGTAACTCTACACATGGCAAGCAATGAAAATTTACTACTTATCTAAATCTCTTCTAGGCGTATTATTTAATCTATCTAAATTGTATGTAGTGTAAGTATTACTCTACACATTATAGACAATCATTAGATAAATCTAACCTAAGTTAGTTCAAGGTGTGAACATAGTTCAACACACAACAAGTAATTCCTAACTTTAACGATCTAAGTTACTTCTAAGTGTGAACATAGTTCAACACAAAGAAAATAAATGCTAACTTTACCTATCTTAAATCACTTCCAAGTGTGAGTTTCCTCTACACAAGGCAAGTAATCACTGCCACTTTACTTAATTTACCTCCTAATGTAAGATATACTTCACACAAAGCAAATAAATTTTAAACTCAAAACTCCAAAGCTTTAAAAAAACTACATTTAACTAATTTAACATTTTATCCTACGCTCTAAATTTTTACTAAAAAAATTACCTATAGACAAGATAAGGGGTAAGAGGGATCAATAGAATGAGGAAAACAATCCATTTTCAATATAGAGGCCTATATTTTGATCAAAATAAATATTTCAATTGAAATAATATTTCGATCAAAATTCTAAGAATTATACAAAACGGTATTTTTGCTGATGTGGCACCGTATAATACGACCAAACAAAGATATGTGTCATATGATACACTCGTTTAAAGCATATACGTACACCGTATAACGTACAATGCAACTTAAAACCCAAATAATTTTCTCATATTGAGCTGATCATTTAATGTGGGAGGATACATGAGAATAAGAGTTAGAATATAGACATGTGCTTATGGATCTATCTCAACACCACGGGACCAAAGTCAATGGGTCCAAATGTGAGATGGTATGTCAAAGGGCAATGCTAGCTAATGGAGCTTAAAAGACCTTATGGTTAGCTTCATTAAAGACCTCCAAAGGTTAATGTTAAAATTCCTTAGACCTAAGACCCTAGGCAAGCTAGGATTGAGCTTGAGGTGGGAACCCGGCCCAAGCTTGAGGTGCTTGTCATGCTTTCTGACTAAGGTGCTTGAGGTGGTTGTCATATTTTATGACTAAGTTGCTTAAGGGGTGAGGTGTTCCAAAGTCAACATGGATCCCTACACAAGGGGGGGGGCAAGCCCTACAAGTAGGGGAAAGAGACGCACACTCACTCAAGGCAAGCCAAGACCAAAGAAGAAACAAGGACACATGTCAAGCTGCTCCTCATGTTGCCTCATAAGGTACCTAAATCCCATTGATTGAACTCTAAAGGTGTCCATTGAGAATTTAGTTTATTTGATTGCTTTTTCAAGCATTATTCAATTCCTCTCTCTCAAAGGGGTAAGGAGGACACTTGTCCTAATGGTACCCTTGTTGCTTGTTATGCACAAACCTTGTGATTGGACAGGCTTGTGGAGGTCCAATCATTTTCAAGCTAGAGCTAGAAGAGGGGGTCGACCCAAGCAAGGAGGGGGGTAGCTTGACCATATACCCTCTCTCTCACACTCACACACACTCTCATTATCATGGTGTGTTGTGCAAGAGCCCCATCTCTTTCTTCAAGATTGAGAACTTGAGAGCCTACACCAACAACTCTTGGGTATGGAATGAAAATCCAATCAAGATCCATGCTTCAATGCTATGCTAGCCATCTTCTTCATCTCCATTACAATGCTGTTATGCTATGATAAGCTCTATGAGTAATGGTATGAGAGGACACTACTTCTTTCTCGTAAGAATACTTCTTCTTCCTCTTCCCTACCCTCATTCCCTGCTAGCTCTCTCCACCTTTGAAGGCGTTTGAGGTTGGGGACAAGTTAATGATTTCATTAGATTAAGTTACAGGCATAATTGTGATGCATGAAGATCTCTATCTTCATTGCACCATCAAGGTCTCAAGGAACACAAAGCTTGTATTGTACCAAGTCTCTCTTAATGGGAGAAGCTATAATACAAAAGCCTTTTGGAGTGGGGATCGGCTCCACATAAATCCCGTCCTCAATTGTTTTCTATTTCTCTAATTCTCTCTCTTGCAAAGTATTGTTCATGCCAAGATAATTAAGTATAATAGTTATGTTGCTACCTCTAATAAAGTTCTCTCTCTATTTTCTCAAAGTATTCTCGTAAAAATGCTCACTACAGTTCTCTAAATTCCGCTATTCTCAATGTTCAAAGTCCAATTCCATTACATTTGAGGATTACAAGTTGCCAAAGAGGTGTCACTCTGAGTCATACACTCAGTATTTCAAGACTTGATAATGATAAGGTTTCCTTTTCCCACTTTACAAATAGGCTTTATACCTAGGGATTTCTTGCCAATGGCCAACTTTACCAAACTTAAAATCTCTTGTAGACTTTACAACTTGGCGTCTCAAAGCTTGCCCGTTTATAATCAAGGACTACAAATAATTACAAGGTTTTTTGGAAAATAAATGAAGAGACATGGAAATTTTGGGCTCATATAAGAAGGGGTCGACTAGAAGGGTACTTGTCTGGATTGACTGCCAACATTCCCCCCTTCCTAGTCTTTGCACGTCCTTGTGCAAGTTGTCCTTGGAAGCTTGTCAACGGGATCGCTTTGCTTCAGCAAATCAACTGTGGAATAAGTTGATGTAGTTTGCTTTAGTAGTCCTGTGCTCGCTTCTCAAGTGTACGAGTGAGCTGCTTGAACTTTTTTGCTCTAGCTTCAATTTCCACCTATGTAGCTAGCTCTTTGAAAGGGGTGTTACTCAATGTGCTTTGATAGGCTATATGTTTGGCAACCAGGTTCTTTGTCATGGGGTTGAAGATGGATGAATCAACTTCAAACCCGATCATGATTCAGCAATGTGGGTCTCTTGCTTTGCCATGAATAGAAGCTATCTGAGGATTGCCTTCGGTTGATAGGACAATAGGTTGGGTCGATCTTGAGATGTTGTAACACATTTTTGTAGTATGTCTCATATGTCGGGTGCTTCTCAAACCATTTCTTTCTCCAGAGGGGCTGGTTGTCGAGGATCATTTGAACTTGTTTTGTTGTAACTGGTACACCCTTGTAATTCCCTTTCTAGTTTAGCTCGAGGCTCGACATCATCTTCTTTTTCCATAATAGAGCCTCTTGTCTCATCAAAGGCTGGATATCATTTCATGCCCGTGGTTCTAGACAACCTCATTAGATGTGATAATCGGAAGTGCGGCTAATTCTAGTACTCTAAGTTCATATTGCATATATGCTTTGTGTGACGGTTCGTGCACTTCTAAGATCCATCTTTGAATTTCTTCTCTGGCATCTTTTTTATCTTTTGTGTCTTCAAATCCATGTTTTCTTGCCTCTGTAGAAGTGCTAGGCACTTCTACAGGGACAAGATCCATGCTTGTGTGCTTTGTTCCCATCATTTGAGAGACTTCTATGGTTGCTCGCTGAGCTTTTACAACACCAATGACCAGATCTTTTTGTTATAGCGTCAAGGCATGCATAGCGCTTTGTGTTTTCAGCTTGTCCTTTGCTTTAGCTAACTACTCTTTCAGAAGACTGATATCATCGTATTTCTCGCTTTGAATGGCCTTGTGCCCAGCAGTCATGACTTGCCTGTCATATTTTTTGTGTGCTAGAGCTTCCTTGAGATCTTTGAGCTCCTGGACCATTGAGGCCGGTGTTGATGTGGTAGAAGCAAGGGCTGATTCTCCAAGCTTTACATTGTTCTATCTATCCTTTTTAAGTTCCTCCTCTAGCCGTTGTTGCTCCACTTGTAGATTTGTACTGGCTTCATAGAATGCTTGAGATTCTTGGTAGTAATGAGCAACATTTTCTTGCTGTCGTTGCAATTCTGACCGGAGTTCAAGTTGTATTCTTTGTAATTCTCCAATTATGATTCGTAATTGGCAGCTTAATTCAACTGCTATTGTGGCTCTTGGTTTGGAGTCCTTCAACTCTATTCCTCTTAAACTATGGAGCACTCTTTGACACCTGGAATTGAAGTTTTAATAGTTCCAAATGCTCGTCAATGTCAAAGGTGCTCACCAACCACTTGCCTTCTTCTATTACTTCTTGAGAGTGGACAATCATTTGTAATTGGTGGCTTAATTCAATTGCTATTGTGGCTTCTACTTTAGAGTCCTCCAACTCTACTCCTCTTAAATTATGGAGCGCTCTTTGACATTGGATTGAAGTTTTATCTGTTCCAAATGCTTGTCAATGTCAAAGGTGCTCACAACTGCTTGCCTTCTTCTATTTCTTGCTTGAGAGTGGACCATCATTTTCTTTGTCTCCGTAGCATGCGGTTGTCTCAAGGTACCAGCTTCCTCCTTGCCTATTGCTTTCTCCATTTTGTCTTCCTCTTCTTGTAATTGAAATTTTGGTATAGCTAGATCCTTTCCTTCCTTGTTTTCAGACATGCCCACCGCTTGATCTATGGGTGGTGTTGTTGACATTTGATCTTTTGTTTCTTTTGGTGTATCAGTGATTAGCCCATCCTTCTCTTGGTTTGCTAGAGGGATGGTTGAATCTTGAGCAAGAGGAGGAGTGGTGGGTAGATTTGATCTCAAGGGGAAATTTTCTTTATGGAATTTGAAAGATTCCACACCACCCTCCTCTTCGGTTTGCTCCTCTTCCTTTCTTTCCTTTTCTTCATTTCCTTCTTGATATTCTTGTTGGGTTTGTTCCTGATTTGCTTCTTATTTCTCTAAGTGCTTTGAATCATCAAATGACCCTAGGACATTTGTTTTTTGTCTCTTAGAGTCCTGTTGCTCCCTTTGAGCAGCTTTCTTTTGAGCTCATTTTGTATTCTTTGCCGCATGTCAACGGCAATATTCAGATTCTCCTTGGCCACACTTCTTTTGTATTGTTTTATTTTTTCTAATGCTTTCACTTTGCGTTGTTCTAGCGGCTTGTTCTCATCTTTCTCCCCTTCATTGCCAGCTTCAACTCCTAGGTTTTTCTATTCTTCTGCTCTCTTCCTGCAAAGCTCCTCCCTTTGGGCTTGAGCCTTTGGGCTTGAGCCTCCTCCATAGATCTTTGAGTTTGAGAAATGGGTATGGTGTCTGTATGATTAGCCAATCTTCTCTTGAGGTGTACTTGGTGGAGTTTATATTCTTCCTCTTATTTCTCATCCTCTTTGTCATTATCTAAGGATTGATACTCAGAAGGAGTATCCCTATTCTTTGGCTTTATCTCCCCGCTGAGTTGTATATCCAATTTTGTCTCTTCGCTATCAATTTTTTCTTCTTCTTGAGCTTTGTCCAATAGCTTTCTTAGATTGTGCCACTATTGAAGGCCCAACCACTGGTTTCATTGCATGCTTCGATCTATGGAGTAGCTGTAGCTGGGATTCTGTTGGGGGTAGCTCGTCGATCATACCCAGTGCTTGGTAGGAAATTCTTGTAAGCATTGGTCCACCATTCATGTAGGTCTTGTTCTTGGCATTGCTCTTCATATTTGCTTCTATCATATTCTCCAAAATATATGTGCCAAGGTCACACATGATTAATCTTTACTCTAATAGCCCTCTAGCCATCACCACCACAATATCGAGATTCGGCTCAGTTTACCTTGGTGGCTTCTGGACTTTTAGGTGTTGGGCAATTAGGTGCAATGGTAATTTTATTTTTGAATACACTAGGTCTTTGTATGTGATCTTATGGCCTTGCTACTTAACAAAGGCCTTGTCGTTATCTGCATCCTTGGTCTTTAATAGTAGGTTCTGGTTCCCAGGTGGCACATGTAAGGCGTGGTTGATCATATCCCTATGATTATTAACTTCACTTTTCTCCATCTTTGTTCTTCAATGTGGCTTCCCCGTTGTATTGAATTGAAGACATCAATTCGTGAGCTCTTTGGAAGTCTGTGCCCCAGGGTTTGAGCCAAAAGAATGTGTCCATTTGGAGGTATCTTGAGCATGAAACAACCTCTTTTTGCTGATGCAAAGTTGAAAGTTCTTATGGAAGGAATGTCATCTTTACTTTGGTGTTGTTGGCTGCTTCAAGCCTACCGATGAAGATATTTGCAGGTATTTGTGCCAGCTCCTCATCTCACACATGTGCTTTCTCATTGAATGAAATGTATACGACTTGATAAGGTGGTGCTTTCCATTGATTTGTTAGTTTTCTGTGAGGCATCCTGTGAGCAAACATTCCAAAAATTGATCAACAAACTGTTGAGGATAAAAAGTAAAAAAACACAAACTTCGACCATAAAATAAAAAATAAGTATAACTTGATCAAAACAAGCCCAAATTTGACCAAACTTCACCAATGCATCTAGGGTAGCTATAGACACTAGGTTAGACTGCTACATGTCAACTTTGGCTCAGAGGTACATGAATCATGATCCATGTTGAATAGCATTTCAGAATTTTGGTGATACCACTCGATCAAGCAGGTGTTAGGGTATGCTATGGTTCACTTATTTTTCAATTTGGATCATTGGTTGGGATTTCAAGCTAGATTTTGGAATTTTTCTTTGACTTAGAAATTTTGGCATTTTGGCAAGGATTTTGCAATCCAAATAACTTAAAATTCTAGGGCTAGGTTGACTTTGATAGTTGGGACATGAGGATGTGGATTTTGCTTGTACAGCTCTCAGGGGTCCACGGATTGCGATCCATGTTGGGAAACCATCTGGGATGAAACTTTGGGAGCTTGTTCCTATAGTCTATCCTAACACCCTGTTGAAGTTATTTTCAAATTTGGACAAGTTTCTCTCCAGTTTCTCGAGTTTCCCAAGTTATGGTCTGATTTGTCCTGACTTTGCCATGTGTGATTTTGGGTGGCACTTTTGATCTCTGATTGTGGTTAATCCGTTTGGTATTTAGTTTTGTAGATGTCTTGGATTTGAAGAATCACCCCAATCCCAATTGTCTGTTGAGTTGTGTCTGTTTGGACACTTTAGTCCTTCTAGGAAGTTTGAGCCCATTCTTAGGCACTTTTCAACAATTCTTTGGTCAAGACATATTTTTAGCTCCTTGGTGTTAGACTTGTTCAAAAATCACAATTTTTGCACTTTGCTCTCTAACTTTTCTCACTTTGACATTCAGGGTTCTTGGGAAGAGAAAACAACCACAATTTGACACATATCATTACTTAAGATCACTGCTAACAATTTTCACGTTGTTTCTGGCCAATCTGTTTTGGGAGGTCATGGATCACGATCCATGTTCCACCCCATTTCCATACAATCATTGGATGATTGAAATTCTGCCTAGTGAGGGGAACATGCCCATGCACTTCTTTTTGGATTTGGCTTTGGTTTGCCTTCTCAAAAAGTCCTCTGTCAATTTGTGCAAATCCCT